>NC_079533.1:11813325-12180825 GCF_003711565.1 Takifugu flavidus
TCAATGAGAGTCCCCACAAAGACATGAGAACAAACACCTGTGTGTGTGTGTGTGGGCGCGCGCGCGTGCGTGCGTGTGTGTTTGAATATAAAGCTGGCGGTGGAACAATGATGTACACAAGTCTTTCACAATATACCTAAATTTCATCCACGCTGCCAATAATTAATTAGGGGAAGAAATGAGAAGCAGTATTTAATTCAAAAAGCAGTTTTTTTCCACACTTTTTATGTCCTTTACCAATATTCATGATCGCACACGGACAACACACTCTGATGAGCTGCCATGAACGAATCTATCACACATGAGTGAAATTGGAAATATTGGCAAGACAGGCCTGGAAGGCAAGCAGGCACACACACGAGCACACACACAACCGGGCGACACAGGAAGACATAATGAAGCACACAAATCCTTTCTTGCCCCAGACAAAATACACACAATCTGATTATTGTTTATATTCTTTGGCTGGTGTTTTCGGCTTCACCATGGAGCTCTAAGATGGAAATAAATCCAACTCTCATACTCTTAACACGCCCAGGTCATTAAGAGATGCTGACATTTTTAAGAAAGCTGCTAGCATCTCTCACTCCAGCAGCATGTTCTGTTAGCTTCTGTTACTTTGCAGGCTGTGGATCTTTACACATTTAATATAATTAAAAGAGAATCACCGTTAAATAGGAATGTTATTTCATTCCGACTGACCAAACACAGCGAGAGATGGGCAACACAAATTCAGTCCGGCTGTGAATAAATGATTGAGGCTGTTTACAGATCGCTGGGAAGCTCATCGGAATTCTGTGTGTTGTGGTGAAGAAAGGTCTTCACTTTTCAGAGACGTGGAAGAGATTCCATTCCTGCAGAAGAGAACTATACAAAAATTATAATTTGGCATTTATTTTTTGATCCTCCTCCCCTCCTGAATACATGGACGGACGGGTTTACGTCAGTCGTGGAACGTCTGGAATAATCAGATTGCTCAAATCACGATCCAGTAGCGCATTTATCGGTGTTTCTGGGGGGGGCAAAGACAGAAAGTGAATGACAGGGTGACCCCATCTCACCACCGAGACACCATCTCCTCGAAGGGCCAACATACACGGACCGACATGGCCATGCTGCCTTACAGGAACTGTAAAATAACGGTTGGAGAGGTTGTGTGTGTTGCATCTGGTTGTGTTGTACTTTTTACAGCTGTTTCTATGGGATTCTAATGAGCCGCAGCAGCTGCTAGCCTCCAAACACACACACACACACACACACACACACACACACACACACACACACCACACACACACACACACACACACACACAATCTCATTTAACAATTGACACCCGTCCAATCAATTCCCAACAAGTCCACACGATATCTCACAGGAAAGTTGGCACATTCGCAGTTTAACACAATAAGGTCTGTTGCTATTTTGTTGGTAATTTGGCTGCAGCAGCTGCAACATCTGGCTGCAGCGGCTTCAGATGTTGTTTAGAAACCCTTCAGAGTAGCTCACAGATCATGTCAATGCCCCGAGGACGTTTTCCGTTGAAGATATTCCGATGCTTTTTAACAGGCTTGATGTGTTTTCCACAAGCTAGTTTTACAACATCCCTCCATTGTCATTATTTTTCTTAACAAATGAAATACACGTGTACCTTTATCCGACAGTGAAGACTTACATGGTAATAGATGCATGATTAAATTTAGTGTAAAGCAATATTAGTGTAAGATTACAGCTTTTAGGTCAGCAAAAATGTTGCCTTGTCCAACTATAACTGGACAACTCAAGTGCTTGTAAATGCGTTATAATATCTAATAATATATAGTCAGACTAATATTGGAGTTGTCCTTATCCAACCCAGACCACCAGATAATGCGATTGAAAAACAGCCTTATCCAGCATGTTTGCGTCCTAATTGGAAACATCAAAGAAAGGCTGTTGCAGGAGAAGGCAACAAGGCTTCTTATCTGCACAGCAAGTAATGCATAGGTTAAGTACGAGATGAAAAAAGCTGTACATCCATCTGCCGTCCGACTCCAGTAGTTTCCTATAGGTCAACGGGAAAAGGGGCCATATTAACCCGCTAAAAAGATGCATATCGCCACCTGGTGTTTAGGAGGGCATCTTCGCCTCAGTTATTCGATTTTATTCGATGTCAGCTGGGACGAGGGCTGAATTCCAACAAGATGCCAAAGTCAAATTTTGACCATAGCTCGATTACACTGCGTAGAAACATCACGACTGTCTGCTAGTTAGCCAGAACTGAAAGAAGTGTCAGTCAACAAGCTGAAAAGACTTTTACTAAGTTCACCTGTGCGGTGTCACAGTCTTCAAACAGCGTTTGGAATACCGGCCTTCCCGTGCGGAAGCCACCGGCGTTTCAGACCCATAAATCTGCTTTACACCTCCACATTTGTGTCAGCAAACACTCGCTGCTGCCACTTCCACTTCCTCACCCCCCATTGTGCAGCAGCAGCGGTGCTTCTACGCGCCTGCTATACAACCTCGATGATGTCAGATCAGATCACAATCAGCCTAGCATAAAAGCCTCCAGAGCACTCCCGGCTAACCGCGTTCACACGCTGTCCTCACCTGCATAGAAAAACAAGAAGATTGCGAGCCTCACTCTACCCCCACGTTAACCCATTTTAAAATCTTTCTTGAGAAACGTGAGATTTAAGATGCAATCTTTTCATAAATGCCCTATATTGCGTCATGTGTGCAAGTGAGCTTGTGAATATTTCATGCATAGTTCATTAAATATACTTTTGATCAGATTTTGAGACTTTATACCAAATTTATCCCCAGTTCAGATAATATTAAAGACACAGAAACTGCTGAAACTCGACATGTTTCAAAAACAATGGACGCTTCATGCAAAAAAAACAGAGATTCTCCCTCTGACCACACTGAATGAAGGTCAATAATGACTATACACCAACTATGCAGTTAAAAATATAAATGTTCACAAACATAGCTGGAAAATCCCCAGACAGGAGAACATTGCGACTGTGCTAATTACGGTAACGTCCCACCAATCAGCTACTTTTTCAAGCTCTTTTAATGTTTTTCAAAAAATAACCAGCTAAAGTATCTTAATGTGATATTTGCATTCCACTATAAAAGGGCCCAGGTTTTAGTGGAAAAAGAGGGTTTATTTTCCAGCTCCCATTAGCCAAATTAAGCTTTGACACAAGTACCAGTGAACAGGCTATTTAAGCTGTGTTATTTCTTGACTCTTGCTCTCATTATGAACAACAAATGTCACATTCAAATGTGACATTTAACACTGGAAGTTCTTACTTCCTGTGATCTGTATCTTTATCTGAGGTCTTTATCTGCAGCTCTGATACAAACGTCAGCTTCTCCATTAATGAGTCAGGTCAAGTGACGTCATTCAGAAACATGAGAGTTTGCACTCAAGTCTGTTTGTCCTTTCCAGGCTACCGTAGAAAGATAGCAGAGCAACATGCTAACACACACAGAGAGGAACCCACATTAAAAATACTGTTCAGTGAATAAATATGCTAAAATGCTCTATCAAACACATTATTATGGATGTCATTAAAAATCCTTCCCACTGTAACTTTAAATGCAACAACAAATAAATAAAACAAATAAATAAAACAACTGGGATATTGCAGTAGTTTTGCAGCCAGCAGCCTGGCGGCGGCGTTGTCTTGGGCGCCGTAATTACCAACATTTTCTCAAATATTTGCAGCCAACTACGTGTTTTCAACACCTCTAACAATCCAGCTGAGGTTGATTCTGACGTCATTAAAACATGAGAGCAAAAACAAGCGTCAGGAAAATACTCTGCTGCACTAGTTTAACCACCAAAAGTAAGTTATAACTGCAACAGTAAGTCCAACTGCAAGAGCGCGCAATTATTTAATAAAACGCACCGTAATTGAAAAAAATACGGTAAGCAACTTTCGTGATGGCGCGTCCAGCTGCAAGGCGGCAAGAAAACGGCATTTGGAAAGGGAACGCACCCCCCCCACCCCCGGCTCCTGAGCCGAGTCCCAGGTCAAAGCAGAGAGAGCGACGGTAGCAATTACTGAGATCTGACAGGAGCTCCCAACTGCCTGTGGTTAACGAAATGACAGACGCGCTGCTTCATAACAGCACACAAGTCATTTCGCTCTGTTGACTCTATTTTTATTTGGCCCTTTTTTTTTTTTTTTTTAACCAGGTGACTCGCCAGAGAACCGGCGCTGGGCGGTCAGAGGGCCTTCGGAGAGCTTCTGGGATGAGGAGGTTTGTCTTAAACAATGTGAAACTGAGAAATCCTCTTTAGCAGTGCCCCGGGAGCCCAGTCCTCCTCGAGCACACCTGTGATCGTTTTAAGAGCAGGTTCGCAGAGGCGGTTTGAGTTATTTCTGGAGACTTTGGAAGGCCTCCAAACGGCGCGCTCTCCTTGAAGAGATCTGAGGCCACTTCACTACTGAGTGGGAGGAATGTGTGACTGTGGCGAGCAGCACGCTGCCACAGCTGCTACGCTGCGCCTTTTCCTAACTGGTTTGCGCCTGTTCTGGTCGCCAGGGTGGTCATTTGGGAGCCCTTGGGGGTTGTTTATCACGACCATTAGATGCTTAAACCTGGTATTTTAGCCACCCAATCTGTGTCAACCATGCCCCTTGAGTGGTTTAGCTGTGATGACAGAGACGGCTCTATTTGCACTGGATGAAAGAGTTTGCTCCTTTTCAGGGCTGATAAACAGAGGGTAAATCAGCAAACGGCCCCGCAGAGTAAACAGCACAGCAGCCGCTCGTATGCAGCTCTAACATTTGCGGTACTGACGTGGGCATGAACTGCCCCACTGACCTCGGATGGTTTCTTCTGCTGGTGGCGCACCCACGTGCTGCTGGTCCCAGTGCTCTTTGAGGACCTGGACCACGGGCTCACCTGACCTGCAGCGACACAGAGAGACAGACGTGAGCCGGGAGATCGAGCGCACACACACCTCAAAAGTGAACATTCGAGCGTTTGAGCCAGTTCCACATTTAAACTGGGATTATGTTTGAGCAGGAGTGTTGATTTATTATGAGGGAATTGGAACTTATAGAGTCTTTTCCCCAGGGAAGCTATATAGTCGGGAATTTTTTTTTTTAACTTGGTTTTGGGAAACCAAACATTCTGGTAATTTGCATTGTTCGTGTTTCCACTGCACCTCAAATTTCAAGAGAATTTCTAAAAATCTGGCTGGTGATGTTTGGAGGGTCTGGCATTGTGACCCACAGCAACTTTCTGGCTAATTTTTAATAAAACCAGGAGTTTGGAGCCGCTGACCCATCACGTTGACTCAGAATGAGCCTGGACCCTTTTAGTAGCTTCTCTTATTTGGCTGATGATCAAAACATACATCATATTAGGGTGATACTGAAAAAACAGAGAAGTGAAATAAAATAAAGGCTGTAAGTGAGTTCTACCCATCAGCGTTCCGCAGTCCCACCCCTCAGGAATTCCAAGGAATCTTGGGGGGGTTTCCCAGGTGATCCCAGGTGGAAAAGGGGCTAATGTAAACAGCGACTCCCTGAAAGTGTTTGACAGGGTTTACCAGACCAGCGCAATAAAAATATGCAATAACTCGTTCATTTGAAGCAAATATGAGACAGGGAGGCAAGAAAAGATCTGTGAGACGCTGTGGCAACAGCAGCAGTCTGAGTCGGGCCTGGAGCCGACTGGTGCTGATCCATTAAGAGCTTTAATAAGTGATGGCAGCATTAATAGCATCTTGTTAAGCAGTTTGTCCACTTTGGTGTTTTACAGCCTCATTAATAAACAACTTAATGGCAATTATCCAGACATGGGAGCAGCTATCCCAGCCAGCACTGGAAGTCCCGTGTATGCATGCGTGTGTGTGTGAATGTGCGCACGCACGCGCGTTTGTGATTTACTGGCATTTACGCGTCAAACTCTAAAGGAATGCAGTGCAGGAAGAGTTACGCGCACATTTTTCCATCAGTGCATTACACACTGGCGATCTAATCTATTAAAAAGACAGTTTTAAACAATCTCATGAAGTCAAAACTGCACACACACACACACTTACGCCCACACACAGACTGTTCCCGCCATGGCATGACAGGAAATATGGTGTGAATCGACGGAGAGGGAAATTAATCCACCACTCAGCTGTTCCGAGCGATGGTGCCACCCAACAGCCTGTAGTGGAACCCAAAATGTGCTGAGCTGTGTGTGTGTGTGTGCGTGTGTGTGTGTGTGTGTGTGTATGAGAGAGAGAGAGAGAGAGAGAGAGAGAGAGAGAGAGAAAAGTGCTGTGGCGTTATGCCCTCCAGCTGTTCTGTAAAATTCAACAAACACAACGATACGGCTGCAAACAAGCGATGAGAGTGTCAGGACAGGGAACACTGACAATGTGTGTGTGTGTGTGTGTGTGTGTGTGTGTGTGTGTGTCAACTAGACACTCACGTGTGGAGTCCGTTCAGGCGGACGCGCCGCTCCGCCGCTGCGGCCAGATAACCTATCGGGGCGGTGGGAGGTAACCCCTGGCCTCAGTGTGATAATTAAAAGACCTACTCGGCGCGCCGGCCAAAAACGAGCGCACGCATCCTTCAATTAGAAACCTGATAACCTGGTGTCAGCAGAGGCAGCCAGGGCCACGCCGCCGGCTCATGGCTGCCATCTAAATTATAAAGGAGTTGCCTTGGCCTTCTCCGTGGGGCACGTGAACGGCGTGTTAAAGCCGCGCTCAGACGCGTCGTACACGCTGCCCCACGGCAGCAAAACGGTTAAACACGAGCAAGGTCAGAAGCACCTCTGGTGACTCCGCGCCGGCTAAATCTGCTGAAGGATTAAATTGCTCTGGATTAATCTCCATAGATCCTTTAAATGAGCTAAAACAGCTTCCATAGGAAAAGCCATTTTCCACTTTTTTTGCCATTATGGCTATTACAATGTAATAAGCCATTTATTTCGCTTATTATAGATCTGTTATGCGTTTTAGAGAGTCGTCTATTAAACCTCTAAATAAATGTGTCTTATAAATGTGACATTCCTCCATCTTTACTCACGGTCTGTGGTGTCCGAGTCATTGCTGCTCGTGGAATATTTTCTCCTCTTCTTCTTGCTCTCCATCTGTCAGGGGGAGGCAGGAAGGCATGGAGACAAGGCGAGGGGCAAAAGAGAGAGGGGGGGAGAGAGAGAGCATGTGAGAGAAAAATTCACCATGGAAAATAAGTGTTATAGAATATATTAATATCTGCAACCAACACTGAAAATAAAAGGGGACATTTAGCTTGTTTACGCGACTAAAAACCCAAACATGAGCATCTTATTGTAGTTATTACATAATCATGATTGGATAGTGAGGAATCGGATCAAGACACCCGTATTTCTCCTGTTCATAAACCAGTTGGTATGTTTTGCAGGTGTTTTTTGGTTATTTTATATCATGTAAAAAAAGATAAATTGTGCATGAAGGCACGGCCTCTCCTGAGAACGAGCAGCAGAGCACAAAAAATGGAAGCAAAGAGATTCATAGATTTCAACCCTCCAATAGATTCTAACAGCACAGGGCAGGTTCGGCTCAATCTCCCATAAGTTCCGGCGGCACACGTCGCCATGACATTTACACATTTCACAACACAAAATGACAGAAGCACTGGCCACAGCAGAAGATCAGGCTGGCAAGACAAACAGCATTTGTCCGCAGGGCCTTTTTTTAGCATTAACGGAGCATTTGGTCACCGAGTTATTAGCCTGCAAAGGAGGGAGCATAAAACTGAGATAATGCAACCCACCCACATGTAAACGTGTTTACAATAAGGTCATTTTATCGTGCACCATAAGTTTACACTCAAGCAGAAACACTCGGGGGAGGGTGGCTATAAAAGCCCGAGAATTCCCTCTCAAGAAAGAAATAATCTGAGGGTCAAGGAAAGAAAACATAGGACCACTTGGAGGAAAGACGAAGGCCAGGGGTCAAAAGACTGGAACACGGGGAGATGAAGAAAACGCATCAGCAGAGGCGAGAAGTCAAGAGGTTTCTGTCATAGCGCCTGAGACAAAAGAGGAGGAGGAGGAGGGTGGCAGCGTTCCGTGCTGGGAGCAGAGATTTATGTGGCTGTAAAAGAGGGCTTTTCCCACTTAGACAAGGTTTTCCTGCACCCTCCTCCCAGCATGCAGCTACTCTGACATTTATACTGACACAACAACAATCCACTTCCCTGTACCTTCATTCCAATTCCGCAACACCCCCCCCCCCACCCCCGTTCTCCAGTCGTCTCACAGCGGCAGGGGAAAAGTCAGCAGAAGAAACGAGATGATGGCAGCAGTTCTGGTTGGAGGCAACCATGCGAACGGGCAGAACTTCCTCCACTCTGACCTTCCGGAGCTGCAAACATCTGGCTGTCTTGTGGTTTGCTAACAACGCCGACAAGCTTTGGTTTAACGATGTGCAGAAACGTGTTGAGGATGGCCCTCGGCGGCCCTCCCTGTAACTGTGCTGCCGCAGATGGAAGATGAGTAATTCCAAGTTTTGGGTTGGAGTTGAACTCCAATCAGTCATTTTGCTGTATATCTGAATTGGGATGTTTAGAGGCAAGAAGGGGACAAACATGGAGCAGAATCTGTGGCCAAAATCCACAAATTTGACTTCAGGGGGATTCAGAGGAACTCTGAAGCATCACGTCTTCGTGCCTTGTCCCCTCTTCGGGTTTCCTGCCAAACATGTCTCCTCTTCTCACACCATCCTCAGAAACTCGCCGTACCCGACGGTGGAGCGCAGACTCAGATTTTATTCATTCCTCTGGCGAGGTGAACCGGGAGCAGTTGGCCAAGAATCAAAGAAAAGTAAAATATTGGAGTGAGTTGCTGAAATGACGTCATACTTTTCTTGGTCCCATGATGGTTAAATTTGTCAGAGGTGCTGTGTTCTTATTTTTATCACAATAGCGGCCCTGATATCAATTTCCCGCCCAAATCCATCAACGCCGCTCTGACACCTGAGCTGCAGCTGCCAAACTGAGCCAGAAGCAAACATCTGTCAGACTCGGTGAAATAACCTCGCGCGCGGGGGGGGGGGTATTATCCAAAAGAAAGATGAATGTCAGAAAAAACCCAACGATGTTGTTGAGGCTTTTCGGGGTCGGCGGGAAGCCGAGCTGTGAGGGAAAATGTGAGGAGGAATCGAAGAGTTAGAAGGGAAAGGTGGAAGAGTCTAGAGATGAGAAAGAATAAAGATTTACCAAGGCAAACGTGTGCCAAACAGCAAAAACACCAGCCATCACACACACACACACACACACACACACACACACACACACACACACACACACCACACACACACACACACACACACACACAGAGTCAGTCACGCTATATTAAAGAGCACACATGTTTCTAATGAGCGAGTGCATGTAAATCTCATGCTACATGTGTGAGCGTGAGGCAAATCTGGCAGATTTTGTATCAAATATGTCATTATTTACTGTTATGGGGCAGAAAATGAGAATTATTGATGCAGACATGCAGCAAATATACATAAACGTGCCGCAGAGGTGCTTTATGAGCTGCCATGAGGCCAAAATCATATTAAAGAGCAGTATAATTATGCTGCTCCCTGCGGGGAATACAGCACATCTCCATAGCAACCATCAACACAAGTACCAAGAACTATGGGGGTGTCTGAAGAAGACAGAAATTTATAGAGAACAACTTTAAAAATAAATAAAGTAAAATACAACATTCTGCCTTCAGCAATGACAGCTGATGCTCTGATGGGATTGTGGGTATTGTAGTTTGCATGGAGGAAGTAAATGAGCAGCACCTGGCGGGTTTTATTTCACATCTCGGCTGATGTGGGCACGTTCTCTGCTCACAGCGTCATGTCAACCCAAAGCATTTACACTAAATGTAAAATTTAGAAGAAAAGAAGCTTTGCAACGCCCGCTGGGAAAGCCAGACCTCCCGGGGAGGAACCTAATTGGCCGAGGATTTAAATGGAGCCACTCTGTGACGAGTTTCTCAACCGTCCCGGCTCTCCCAGGATCTGAAATCCAACTCGCAATCGCAAGCGAGCGATTAAATCAGAGAGAAAAAGTGAGCAGCAACATCTGCTGCCGCTCAAAGATTAATTGCTTCTATTTGATCCACGACTGTCTGAGGGTGTTTACAGAAGCTGAGTCACAGTTGGATGAACAGTGCTTCATCCTTTCATTTGGGCAAACGCGCACGGTGACGTGAAGATGAGACACCCGAATTATCCGGCGCAGCGTTCAGGTGTGCAGGCCTCAGCTGATGTACGGCAAACGGGTTTATCACTCGGATGTGCAGCCGGTGAACATTAACCAGCTGGGCCGATGCTAAACCAGATGAGAGTAGGTAAGAAACCTCATAAAACAGCTCCTGCTGGCACCATATGCTCCGTCACAGCCCCCGTCACTCAATCAAGCTGTGGTTTTAAACAGAAATGACATCATCGTAGCACCAAAATGCGCCGCTTCCTGTCCAATTGTGATGTAAAAGTGTGACGGACCAGAACAAAACTCCTGTTTGTTGCTCGGTAAGTGAATCACCTGCGTAACCGGCACATTTGCATTTCATTAGCGGTGCATAAAAAGGTTTATTGGCCGATGAAATCGAGCAGCACCAAACACGTCCCAGAGACGTCGGGTTTGATCGTCTGCTTAATCAGCTAATGGTTTCAGCACCCGACGGGCGGCGGATTAAACCGGCTGTTTAATCAATCAAGCGCGGTGAAACCGAGCCGTCGGGTTTAACAATGGAGGCAGCTTTGAATGGGAAACGCGGGACGTCTGCCGGACAGACGCCGCGTCCGTCCAAGCCCGTCTTCAGGCTTCCAGACCCTCCTGACTGGCCGGGTCCCATTTCTCACTCTGTCCACCCGTCTGTCCGCCTGTGAGCCGGCCATCTGTCTCACTGTCTGACGGCTTGACTCTGTCTTTCAGCCCGTCTACCCATTTGGCCGCCATCTGTTTGTCTGCGGTTTCATCGCGCCTCCGCTACGTTGCCTGTCTGCTACGTTGCTGTGACGTTTCCCTGAGTAGAGACAGCGTCCCGGTTCTGCCTCTTCTTCTGTCTTTTTCCGACGTTACAACGTTTGGAACGTCGGCCATCTAGTATTGAGAGACGGCAGCCGCACAGCTGGAAAAGACACACGTCTTCCTGGATGTCAGGGGATTAAATGAGTTTGATTTGAGAAATAATGACCTCAACAGTGCAGATCGTGAAGCTGCAGCATGCAGAGCATTGTATCTCACACACACACACACCACACACACACACACACACACACAGACACACAGACACACACACACACACACAAATGTGCCCAGAGCTCCTTGAGGAGCCAGAGGTCAGCCAGTTTGATAAAGAATCCTTGCATATAAATTGCTTCATAACAAGCCATCTCTCTGAGGTGGTGCAGCATCTGTGTGTATAATGATGTGTATCGGTGTGTTTATTTGTTGCGTGCGTCCTTCCTGAGCGAGCGGAGCCAAAGGAGCCTGTCTGGGGAAATAAACGCCTGAAAAAAAGCCTCTGGCGACAAGTGCAAACTGGGAAAAGCGAAACTGCCTTCCATCGTCAGCCTCGCGCTCTTTGACATGCGGCAAAAGTTCCTTCCTCCCCTGATGTTCTCAACATCACCCGGGCGTCTGTCAATCACTGCTCCATCCCTCCTTCCATCACCCTTCGCCTCGCTTCCCTTCTCTCTTTTTAAATGTTCTGAACTTGCTGACACTCGATATTTCTTGAGGGGAAATGAAATGACAGGCAGAGTGGGACAGAGAGGGTGTGTGTGTGTGTGTGTGTGTGGGGTGGAGGGGTATTAAACAGGGACAGGGCCTGGAGAGTATTGCCCTACTGACCTTATATCGTTATACTACATTACTGGGGGTTGTTCGACCGTGGCTGGTCTACCAAAGCAAATTAGTCTCACAGTAGGTCAGCCTAAGCTGGGGCCACCAAAGCACCCTAATAAAGGGGTCTGCTGGTAAATATCTGCTGGCTGGAACTTCACACAGCTGGATGGGGATTCGGGTTCCTCCCTGAGGGGCCCATTTTACAGGAAGGGTCAAAGGTCAGATATCTTGTGAATCGCTGGGACCTAAATATTGATGAGCTGTTGATGGGTAAATAAAATCTAAAAATGCCAGGAAGCAGAGAGCCTGGGGAGGGTTTTCAACTTATGCTGAAAACACCGAAGTGCTGACGTAGCAAATCAGGGACTCCGTGCATTTTCTCATCCCTAAAAGACCGTGCACGTGTTCGTGGCCATGAGCACCATCTGCCCAACAGAATGATAGTAATTATCGGCGTTGCCTCCTTCACCCTCCTCTGAAGGGACTAGTTTAGCTCGCATCCAAGGCACCACTGAAAAGTCCAATAAAGGCTCCATTTAGAGGGAAAACATCTTAAACAACAGAGGGAGGCATCGTTAGTGGTATCCATAAAGAATCGCTTCATTAAGGAGTCCCGATATTGAATAATTAGTGCTATAAAATTAGCGTTGTGATTGCTGATGGACGTCACTGCTGGACTGAACATACCAGCCAGGGAAGAGTGAAACACACACAGATGTCCAATTCTATTTTCACTCTCCTCCCTTCGGTCTCCTCCCCATCCCTTCTCCAACACACACACACACACACACACACACACACACACACACACACAACACACACACACACACACACGCACAAAACACTCACAGAGCTATTTTTGGAGCCGCCAGAGAGAAGGTATGCAAAGACGAGAGGTTCACAGACTGACTGAGTTTGACAGGTAAAGAAAAAGTGCACCAAAGGAGCAATCACAAAAGGGTTATAAAGTGAGGTGGAGACTCGAGGGAGAGAAGAGACGGAGGGAGAACGACAACAAAAGGAGGGGGGGTGAAGATGAAATACACCGTCATGATTGAGCAGGAAGAAGAAGGCGACGCCCCAAAAACGTGTGATGTCAGGCGTCTCCGAATCCTGCGACATCAAACACTCATGAAGACGGAATGAAACGGCAAGACGAAGAAGAGGAAAAAGCAGAAGCAACACATCAAACATGCGCGCGGCCATGCTAACAGGTGGGCAGCAGAGAACAAACACACAAGCTGATGAAACAGGTAGAAAATCCTTCAGCCTCCTCTCATGGCAGGGGACATTTCCCGGCGTTGCATAAAGCACCGCGTCATAAACAGTCTGTGCGACTCTGTTTATACACGTCAAATTGTGCCAACATGCGTTTCCATCAATGCTAACAAAGCTAACGGTGGGAATCCACCTATATCTTCCCAGCAGGAGGCCTCCGACTCCCTGGAAGCACACATTTCGACCCCCTCTTTAGAGACAAATGCCAGCGACATGTGCGGCAGCCTCTGTTGACTCCAGCTCTGCTCGCAACCCCTATCAATAACGGCCGCGCATCCGCATCACCTGACTGACTGGAAGGGTTCACGACCGCTTAAGAGCAGCCGTGAGTCACACTCCGACGGCGAAATTAACATCACTGTTCCCATCAGCCCCCACCATCACTCCGCCCCTCCCTCAGTGGCCCATCCTGTGGAACACTTGGGGATTTGCTGGTTGGAAGAGGGCTAAGTCCTCGTGATAAACACAGAAGGCTGCCGCCTCGATAAAGCAAATTAGTTTTCTGCTATTGTGCTCGGGGGAGTCGAGCCTGCAAAAGAGCGAAGACAAATATTGAATGAAGGGGGGGGTAAAAAACCATTCTGGCTGTAATGTGAGGATGGTGCGGATGCAGCGGGCGTTAAAGACCCCAGGGACTTTTAGGTGAGGAACCTCTTCAGACCTATTAAGTTCAGGCCCACCTTGATGAAGTCAGAGGTGGTAGGGTTGGAAAGGGGAGGAGCTTTGGCCGACATCATTAGGAGCGTGCACGTCATCAACTCCGCTCCTACATGCACGCCAGCCCACGGGGCGTCAGGCTAAACAAACAGGTCATGGGAATCAAACCTGTTTTATCACCTGGTTGGTTCCAGCCACCATTAAGAGGCACACACACTTATGGATGGTGCTGTTGCATCATGGGAACAGACAGCTTGGATGGCAGGAGGGGGGGTACAGGAAGAGAGAGGGGGGGGGGGGGGGGGGGAGAGAGAAGTGAAAAATAAAGAGGCAGAACTCCAGATAATTTTCTAACAGCCTCCTGCTTCTGAAATCTGCTGACAAACAATGAACGTGTGTGTGTGGGGGGGGAAGCTGAAGCTGGGGCTCTGCCAAAGAGCCAGGAGGAGGAAGCAAAAGGGGAAGGCAGGTGGGAGGGGAGGGGGAGGCTGGAGGATTGAACTACTGCTTTACTGCCATCAGGAGTTCATTAGCTCCTGGAAGGGAGTGAAGGAGGGATGAAAAGGACAGAGATGGAGGATAAGCACTGCCCTTCACTCCCTAACCCTGGCAACCATCGCCCTGTTAATCTACACCCCCCCACCCCCCATCCACCACCATCCACCCTAGCGTCTCCATCTTCTCACCTCTACTCTACTTCCATCCTGTATTCTTTCCTTTCTTGTTCCTCCTTTTCGCATAATATGCATCTGTTCATCGTTCCCCCACCCAAAACATGCATGATCATAGCGTGTCCTGTCAGTTTGTCTTCCTGTTACACTCAGGCTTACTCTCTCCTCACACACACACACACACACACACACACACACCACACACACACACACACACACACACACACACACACACACACACACACCCTTCTATCCATGTGAGGACTTTCACAGACATCATACATTCCCCAGCTCCTTATCCTAACCATCCCAACTAACCCCCGGACCCTGGCCTAAAAATAACCCAATTCTAACCTCAACCTTAGAACCACGGCTGAACCCTCGCCCAGTCCACAAGTTGTGAGGACCAGCCAAAATGCCCTCGCGTCCCAAAAACTGTCCTCACTTTGCTGGTAGAAAGCAGATTTTGGTAATCAATATGTCACAAAGTACAAGATCACACAAACATACCTGTCTTCCTGCCCATCACGACTCTAACTCATCACATATAACCCCCCAAAAAGCCATTTTCCAGTATGGCTATGCAGAAAGACTGCCCCCTATAGGCTGCAAACGGACCAAAGCAATTGTGTCTTGAATCAGGAGTTGCAACAGTGAGGACCTGTTAAAAATGGCCAAGCTGCGAGCACCGTGCTCTGATCCTGCTTCAGATCCAGAGGCATGAGCCTGTCTCGCCCATTCACAGCCCTACAGACCTCTGCTCCCTCAGAGAGCGCCGCACCCGCCGCCCAAATCCATTATTAACATAGATTTGAGTGCAAGACGCATCTATAGAAACCTGGAAGCCGTCCCTGCACGCAGGACGTGTCATCTACGACCTGAAAGCAACCACAAGCGTACACGCAGATGGAGCAGATGACTCAAACCAATACAAGATACAAAGCTGTTAGGTCCCTTTTGAGAAGGAAACCCATCTGAAAGCTGAAAGACACCTGCTGTCGGCTTCTGCTCGGGTTGGGGAAGCTAAACTTGTGTGAAGGCAAGGTCACCTGATCGAGACACACGGGCCATTGAGACGCTGCAGCAGCAGCAGCAGCAGCATCTGAGATCTAATCAGTGTGATTAAAGTAAAAAAATAAATACTGCGAGGGATACAGTGTAAAAGATAACCCCGAAAGAGGATTACAATCTCCATCTGAAGCCCATCTGCCGCACCCTCCCGTTGGACCCATGTGGTCCTCGAGAACCTGTGAGGCGAGCTCTATTTATTATCTGCCAATGTTTCCCCTGTGTGTGGCGATGCGTGCAGGTGTACAGATTATCCTATTTAACAAGGCTGAGTCACAAACTGATGTCATCCCCACACACACACGCACACAAACACACACATGCGCATTATTTACAGCGCGCACGTAGTATTTACTTTGGGTGTCATGCTGGAAATCTGAAACTCCTCCGCTCAGAAAATGAGCGCATATTTACTTAGAACCCGCGTGCATATGGGATGGAGGGTGCTGTTGGGGTGATGTCACTGCTCCATTCAGGAACCCCCCCCCCAACAACCTAGCTGCTAATGTGACACAACACACCACGTGGGACTCCTTACCCCCTTTTACAGCCAATGGGAGCTCAGCTCTCTTAACGCAGCAGGCACAGATACACAAACGCCGCTCCGCAGCACCCCACCCACACACACACGTGTGCACGCGAACACATGTGAGGCGTAAACGAGCGTGCTCGGGTTTCACAGGTAGAGTTCAGAGTGAGTGTGCGTGTGTGTGCGTGTGTGTGTGCGCGTGTGTGTCTTCTTGAGCAAAGCAGAGAGATGGTGTGATCGATGGACGGAGGGATAACAGACAAAACAAGAAGTAGGTGGGAAGGAGGGATGAAAAACGAGGGGCTGAAATATGGATGAGAGGCTGGAGGGCTGTCAGGGAAAAAACTGATGCAAAAAGACCCCCCCCCCCCCCCCCCCCCCCACTCCCCTGCCTTGTAAACAACTGCTGTCTCTGGGCGAGAGTGGAGAGTCTCCAGGGAGGGAAGGGGGAAGAGAGATGGAGAGAGAGATAACGGTACAGTGTTGCAGGAGGAAAGGCATGGAAGGGAGGAAGGGGTGGGGGGGGGGGCAGAGGATAGAGAGCTGTTATGCCCCCACATGCCATGACTCATCTCCACCAGGAGGTCTGTGGGTATCCGTGCTCCAGAGTTTGTGAGAGTTTGGAGAGCGGGAGAAACGTGCATGTTTGCAGGCATGCACAGGCACACGGCTCCAGCTTGTGTGTGTGTGATGGGGGTGGGGGGGCGGGGGGAGAGCGTTTAACAAGTCTCCAGACAATCTGGGCTTAATTGATTCAAGACCAGGACGTTACACATGGAAAGAAATCAGCTATGATCAGAATGAATCAATCCCAAACATCAATCACTCTGCCCCCCCCCCCCCCACACACACACACACACACCCCTCCCTGTTTATTGCTGGTGTTCCTTCAGAAGTGCACACTCATTCAAACCTCATCCACTGCTCTGGAGGTAAACAACAGCCACTCCCCCCTCATCCTGAACCGGCCCGATCTGCACAGCAGAGAGCAGCAGCAGCAGGAGGAGGAGGAGGAGGAGGAGGAGGAGGAGGAGGGTGAAGAGGAGCGTGCATGCGATCGGCTGCGTGCTCAGCCTTCCTAAAATCATCTCTGCTCCCCAAGGCTTTCCTCCCCTTCCTCTTTAACCCAGGAATGAATGAACCTGTATGTCCTCCACGCACCGAGCTGCCACCGTGCGCTCGGCCCTGCTTCTCCCGCACGACACCGCACAAGTTCGTTCAAGACAAAAACGCGCGTTTTTCCTGTCACCCCCCCCCCCCCCTACACGTTAACGGCCAAGTTCCAACCCGCTGTCGGGCTCCGGTGCGTGAACGTTGCGATGACGCGCTAAAGTGCCCGCACTTTGGACAGTTGGGAAGCGGACGGATATCAACGGGGGGCGCGATCCTGTGGTCTTGAGGGGAAAACTTCCACCTCAGACGTACGTGGGGAAGCAGCGCCCCAGCGACACCCCTCCCTGCCTGACCCACATGCGCCGCCCCAGCGAACAGCGCGCCCCTGCAGCTGACTGACAAGCCCCGCCGCTGGAGCGCGTTACAGTAACGCTGTCCCGGTGCTGGCCTAGCACTGATTTAGCACTTCAGAGCTGCCACTTTTCCATATGTTACGTGCGCACGCGCGTGCGTGTGTGTGTGTGTGTTTACCTCGATCGTTGCCAGTTTCGGGTGTAGAGGCGTCCTCGATCCTGTGCAGCGGCCGATTCCCACAGATTAGGGAATCATTGGCAGCCAGGCACATGTAGTTGAACGGAGGGTTTAGCACTAGTTCAGTCCCCCCCCCTCCATCCCCCCCCTCCCCCCGGTGCCCTGGCAGAGTGTTAGCAGCGCTGCTAAACAGCCCTGGATGTGAGTGACAGGAGGGTTCCGAGCCCCTCGCCTGACGCGGCGCGGTGACAGCGCGTCAGCTCCGCGAACGCCGGCTCCGAATAAATAAGCGCAAATAAAATCCCCAAAGTGGCGCCCGGGCCGAGTTGGAATCTCCAAAAACTCCGCAAGCGCCGCTGCAAACGCGGCGGTGCCGCCGCTGGTCCTGCCGGGCTTCACGGTTTGGCAGCCTGCGAAGTGCGCGCACCACGGCGCTCACAGGAAAGCATGTCGCAGTTGCAAAAAAAAAATAAAAAATAAAAAAAAATACAGCGGCTCAAACGTGGTGTCAAAATCCGCCCGTGTTTTCCTCTTTACGGCCGGAGACAAACGTCCAGAGAAGCTGGAGGAGGGGAAAGGGGGGTTAAAAAAGGGAGAAAAGGATGCTTTATTCCCAACCGATGAGTCAGAGAAGAACCGGGCGAGTTTCGCAACGTCCCTCCTTCAAAAATAAAACATTGAGCCCTCCTTGCCTCCACTTGCAGCCGTGCCTGGCTTCCACTCCTCCGGCCGGCGTTCACTCCGCGTCCCCGCCGCTTTGCACGGCTCGAGCCTCGCAGCGTCTCCCGCAGCCTCCTGGAGAACAACAGCGCGGGGGGGATGAAGAAAAACCAGCTCTTATCTCCAGCTTGAAAACTCTTTTGGCGCCATATTTATGGCGTACTTTCAATTCAGCGTTACCGCAGGCAGCACTTCCTCCTCCGAGAAGTGCGAGGTGACTGCGCCTCGGAGAGGAGAGCGCCGGGACTGAACTTCACCTTCAGCTGCCTCTCAGGCTGCTGCGCAGGGAATCAGCTGGGATTAGGGAAGACAAATGAGAGGGGGGGGATATAGCTAATAATGTGTTTATTTTCCCATCACGTCAGCAAAATTCCATCAAAAACAACGGGAATTCGGCTCAAAATCAATCATTTCGTTGGATAAGTGGTTTAAAAGTTGGTTTCCCCCCGATTTAAAGAGAATGTTGGAGGGTGCGTTGATCTTTAATGCTGCTGTATTTTGCTGAAAACATTCCAGGCGCCACTAACAAAACTGTTCTTGTCATTTCAGATGTTCGGCCTTCCCAGAGTGCTTCTGGAAGAATAGTGGGGAAATCTTTACAGGATTCTATAGAATTCAAGGTGGAGGCAGCTTGATCGTAAAGTGCAAATATTAATAACCATTCTAACGAGCTCATGATGGAGAAGCAGGACCACGAACCCCTGAGAGGAAGGTCATTATGATGACAGAGCTTATACGATAACAGGCACGGGCAGCTGCGAATGTAAACTTTAAAGCTTGTTTTTAAGCATTTTCCCCCTCAAAGTTATTGTAACGCTAAAATTCAAGGTGGAATTATTGTCATTGGCTAAGATGCTACTGAATCACCTCCTCTAACATCCTCATAGAGACCCCCACTATTTTAAAGGCGGGCCAGAACACACATTTCACAAGTCTGGATCCCAGAGAGAAAGAAATTGGAATTCTGGAAGATTTGTCCGACCTGATTATTGGACGTGTTGGAGCCGGATCATGAACTGTGGAAGTCCTCTGTGAGAGTGAGGCTACTGAAGGGTTGCTGGCTGAGGTGGCAGATTACACACCATCATTCTGGTTGGAGACTCAAGCTGCTTGCAGTGACGTCGGAGTCGGTCGGCTCGATGGATGGGTTTGGTGTCTTTTATTCACAACTTCAGATGGGTCGGGAAGCCTAAAGTGTTCCAGGTTTGAGAGAACAATCGGAATGTAGTGATGTCATGCATTATCTTGCATACATAGGGGTGAGGAAATAAAGGAGATAAACAAAGGGATAGCAGTAGTTTAGGGATCAAAGCCTCTTGACTGGGAATTTGTAGAACAAGGACAGACGTACTGCAGCTCCTCGATCATTAGATCACCTTTTAATGGGGGGGGGTCCCGACTTGTGCCTGCTGCGTTGCTGGACCAGTTGTATTTCCAGAATGTTTCCATGAGAGCAATGAGAGGAAAGGATAGTAGTCAAGGTAGCAGACAGTCGACTAGATACGCCTCATCTGTTGTAGCCTGACGTGTGCGGTGAAGATTTGGCATCTCTCTTCATTTAAAGTGGCTTTTTAATACAAAAAAATGTTAATTGGGACAGGTAAAGTCCCCAGCCTGGCTTCAAAACAGATGTGGTCTGTTTCCGTTGGCCAACTAAGCCATCGACTTGTCATTCATGAACAGTGTGAGGTGAGGCGAAGCTGAGTGTCAGTGATTTACAGCCTGGAATGTTCCCACATGTCCACTTCATTATCTCCCACACTTCTAATTGGTTTATAATTGTCTGTGATGGCTGTCCTCTCCTCCACAGTAACCTTGATATCCACAGACTTTACAGTGCGTCTTAAACCCAGCATGCTGGCTCTCCCCTGGGACTCTAACTGGGAGAATTACCTGAGGTTTGTGTCTTTCCCAGTTGTAATTTTTTCATGCGTAAGCACTCACAAGGTGACTCATCAGAATCAGCCGCCTCCCAGAGCTGGCGGCAATAAAGCAGATTATTTTAACATTAGTGCATATTTGAATCCAACTGAGGCCATAAACTTAATGGTTTAGCTCGCTCAATATGTCGGGGATGTATGTGTCTTGGAAATTTTCCAATATTTGACATTCTCAGGGGTGTATGTTTTTTCATGGGGGGTTTTATGGTGATTTTATGTGTTCTTGTGTACAAAGTTAATCACTATAATAACTGCATGGGGATTGGTGAAAATGTTATATGGAACTAGAATGTATCAATATAGGTGCAGATGTAGGAAAAATACGATCTCTTAGATTTTTGGGGTGTATAGTTCAATGTAGCTCATGCATTGAGTGTATAAATAGTTTTTTATAAACTGATAACTTCCAAAAACGTGTTATTTCTTTTTCAGTTGCAGACTGGAATAACCAGTAAGAAATTATTAAGTGTTTTACTTTAATTAGGATAAGGTACTTGCCTTTCAGGTCGCTACGCTTTGTCATGGTGCTTCAATTCCTCTAATAAAATGTCATGTAATCCGAATTTCCCAAATCCACCACTAAGCGTCGCTGTCTAAAACAAAGCAACATTGTACAACTTCCGACATCCGCTTCCCAGACCGGATGTTGACTCTCTGGAAACCTGACCGGCTAGTTAGTAGCGGCTAGTAGCGTGCATAATGTCTAACCTAGACGTGGACGATTTTATTCAACAAAATAGAGCCCTCGCCGCAGAGGTTGAGACTTATCGGGGTTATTGGGAAAGTGATAAACACTGGGAGCCAAGAAGGGAATTTATCCTGCGGAACATCAAGGACTTCACACCAGAACAGCTAGATCACCTACTCTCGCTGTCCATGGTCTGGGCTAATAAAGTATTTCTCGGCTGTCGGTACGTAGACAAAAGTGTGGTTGCTTTACGCATTCATTTGTTCTAAAACGTATCGTTATTAAAATAAACGTCTTCCGCACGATGAGCATGCCGAAAGAGTTTTCAGTAGAACTACAAACGATATATGTTTGATTTCTGCATTGAATGATTTTTCATCAATGCATGGTTTTTATCGTACCAAAGCAAACAGTCTACAAACATCCACCTAATCATTTTCTCTGCTTTTGTTGACCAGGAGGTTCATAAATGGGCAAAAAGTTGTTCCTTATCTCTTCTTCGCGTTGTGCATCAGCACACAATAAGCTCGCTTCTGCCCCCTGTGGTTAAAATGACAAACAGCGATGCATTAATTGACCATTTGCTCAAAAAAATCCCATTATGAGCATTGCTATACTATTAAAGCGAAGTGTATGAGTTGATATCTAAATTATTTTTTTATTCTGGACATGAAGTCATTATTGTCCTTGGATGGAATTTTTGGATTATAACATACATCAAGACTTGCCATTTTCATCAATCATGGCTGTTCTCAGTATCTCAGTGTTGTTAAAACAATAGTTTCACCTACCACAGCAGTCAAATTGGTTGCAATCTGCATTAGTGCCGCCAGATGTCAGTAATATACACTCTGCTGCGCGTGTTTTGATCAACACGTCCCTTTATTCATGTCAGCTATAGCAGTGAGCTGCTGGAGAAAGTCGTGGAAATGGCCGAAGGCATCGAGGTGGAGGACGCACCAGTTTTCAAGACCAGAGATGAGATCGTTAGAAACCAGCAGGTAGACATTTGGACACACGCACTCAGATGTTAAATAGCAATGATGTCCTTAATGTGTTTCTGTCTCCAAATCAGGCTCGATGACCAGTTCTGACCCTTCTGTCCTGGTTGGGTTTAAGACTGAAGATGAAGCTATTCGGAGCTCCCTTCCTCATATCATCTTATTGGAAGACAACAGTGTTTTAATCAATCGTCCAGTAATTTTACTTCTTGATATGTTTGTTGTTTTAGTCCCATTTTTAATACGTGATGTTTTGTTTTTTTACAATAAAGAATAATCCTGAGGAATTTAATTTTATTCTATCATTAGAGTTTAAGTACATTAACAAATTCACAACACACCAAAAAAAAAGCTTGATCAAAGTCTGAAAAATGAGTTTTATTATGTTTATACAGCTTATTGTTATAAGTATTTTTTGTTTAATTCACAAAATCTTATAGCACGTCCCTTCTGCTTTTTAGGTGAAATAAGTCACGAGCCACAATGTGATTTTCACTGTCTGACAAAAGAGAAACTGTTTCACGATGATTGTTCCATGGATTATTCGTCTGGATTTAGGCAGGATTATGTCATGAGTTCGTTCACAAGTGGTCTTCAATCGGGTATCGTGTGCAGGTAAAAACGCAGATGCAAACAGCCGATGAAACGGGGTTTAAACTCAGCCGATTTTCTTCCAACTGTTCTCACTTAAACCAACACGGTAAAAAAAAAAAAAAGAAGAAGCACACTTTCATCCTTTGATTGTTCATTTTAAGAGGACCGATGCCAGGATCGCTCGCGTCACAAGCAGCAAAACGAACCATTACGCAGTAAAAATGCAGCTCGAATCAAACGCGGAGAATCGTGAAAAACGTACGTCAAACCTTCCTGCTGCTGCTTTAACCCTCCAAAAATAACCCATAAACGGCACACCGATTCCAGTCAACCTGTAAAAGAGCTGAATTTCATGATCTCTGTGCTCCAAACACAAAAGAAATGAGCTTAAAGACCAAAACAGACTAAACTCACCGTTACTACAGTAAATTCTGCTCAAAGCTGTAGCTGTGGAAGCCGGTGACGTTTGTGGGCTCTCAAAATAACGTTCTGGGCCAGAGGAAAGATCCTCTCTCCTCGTTCAGGTGGTCTCATGGATGTGGCCGATCCCAGACAGCCCAGTGGGGGCACACCAGCAGGCGCGGGAAGAAAGGAAAAAAACTTCCAAAGGAAAACCCCCCCATATTCTGTAAAAACTAAAACAGCATCAATCCAACCAAACAAAATAAGATATATTACAAATTCTGTTAGCAATAACTTATTTCACATCATGCACTTAAAAAAAACAAAAACAAATAAGATTGATTCCCCCCCTCCCTCCCTGGTTTTCCTTAAACGTATTGGCAAGCAGGACAGTGTCCGTTCGGGTTCGGCTGCTTCTTTCTTCCTTTTATCAGGGTGGCACTTGAGTTCTGATAAATCTGATGCGTTATTGTTTTTCTTGACGAGGTAAAGATGAAAGACTGAAGTGGTGGGATGATGAAGAGAGGGCGATGACGGAGAGGAAGGAGAGGAGCGGGAGGGAGGGGCGCTCAGCTGTCCACCCAGCTCTGCTCCACGATGGCCGTCACCCTCTTCTCGTACTCCCGCTTGTTTTCCTGATAGAGCTGTGCGGCCTGGCTGTTCGCTGGGCTGTTGGGATTTGGCTCATCCAGCAACGACTACGGGGGAAAAAAAGATTCCATTTCATGAGCGTTCATGTCAGCGGCTGCATTTGTGTCTTATTTTGGGCGACTCACCTGGATGGAGGTGAGTATGGATGACACGTCATACGTCGGGCTCCAGCGGTTCTGAAGGATGTCTAAACATATACTTCCATCTGCATAAACTGGAGAAAACACATGTTGGGATAAACGCCGCGCACGTTGGTGCCTCTACAGAGAAGAGAAACCCAAAGAGTGAGCGAGCAGGCTGCCCCCAGAGCATTTGGGGGTTCGGGACCTTGCTCAAGGGTAAATCGGCAGTGCTCTGGAGCCAACAACCCTCTGCCTCTAAAGACCCCCTCATCAGGAGAGATCTTTGGGTCTTCACCGACACCTTGAGTTATTCCTCTGCAACACTCATCACCAAGGAGACAACACACGGACGCCAGAACCGACATCTTTAAATGGTCATTTATTCTGCTGGATCAGGTGGACTCACCGGATCAAGGCACCAGTGAGGGAGGGGGGGGGTGAAATAAAACAGGGTTTTGGCATCAGAGATCACAAACGAGCGCCACAGGAAGATCCAGATCAGAGATCTACTGACATCTAATGACAGAGGCTGGACCCTGGGTGAACTCCCAGTAAGGGAGGACCCAGCCTGACGGACGGGGATATCTGGACCTCCTCAGCGACAGGCGGGCGATAAACACTTAGAGCATTAGCATGAACCCTGATACCCCCCAGGGAGCTAAACAACACGCACCAGGAGAGCTGTTGGTCCAGAAATAGAACCCTCGAAGCTCTCCATCTCTATCTGGGCGCTCTGTAAACCACCACCATCTGCAGAACTCGTCTCCTCCTGGAGGAACCCGACTGCTGCCTGACCGAGCCACGCCAGCAGCCACGCCAGCAGCCACGCCAGGAGCCACGCCGCTCCATCTGTCCCAGCTTAAATCGCTCAAATCTCACCTGGCGTCAGGGTTTATACGCAGACGGGGGCTTTCAAACGCGTGGTTAGAAATCAGCCCTACGTCCAGCTGTCACGCTGCCAAAGCACTTACCATTAGGGTGAAACATTCTGGACACAAATCGGACTGTTGGAGGCTTATTGGGATACTCCTCTGAGAACTCTATCAGAAGCTTAAATGTCCCTGCGAAGACAGAGAGGAGGATCCGATCAGCGCCAGGGCGCCATTTCGTTAGGAAAATACAGAAAGGAGGAATTATGGGGGGGTCGGAGAAAGTCAGAAAAACAATAATGTTGCTAAAAATACAGGCTGGAAGGAAGAAAAAAGGCATAAATGGAGACATGTCAGCTGTAATGGAGGGGAGAGCACAAAGCCTGAGTCGGCACTTATCCTGCCGGACCGGATGGGGGGGGGGGGGGGGGGGGCGCAGGAGTGGAAGCAATTTCCTGATTTTCTGGACAACTTACCATCTTCAAACGGTGTCCCCACGGGCCTAAAGAGGACAGAGAGTCAGAGAGCAGGTTTTAAGTCGGGCACATTTCCTTCAAACAGCCTCAGTTTCTGTTTCCCAGCGCCACTCAGGTCCCCAATCAGCAGTCAATCAGTCAGAGGAGCAGGGAGGGGCCGCGTTCAGCCCGACTCACCCAAAAATAACAGCATTCCAAAGCATGATATTGTTCTCCGATGGCGCTCCGCTCACACCAGTGGGAGGGTCTTCTTGAAGTCTGGGTAAGAAAAGGGAAGGAGACATAAGGAGAGAAGGGAGGAGGACAGACAGACAGGCAGACAGACAGACAGGCAGGCAGACAGACAGGCAGGCAGGCAGACAGGCTGCTGCACATCAGCCGGACAGACTTCCCCCTTTTTTTATGTTAAAAACCCATTTTTGACATATTCAATGCTGACAAGTGACCTGAAACCTGGTTTATTAAAGCTCAGGGCTTTCCCATCTGCCCCCCTCCCCACTGTGGGGCAGGGCAGGGCAATATGAGCCAAGTGCACCTCAGAACACATGCATCTGGAATTCCTACAACAAATACACGTCTTGTAGATCGCCTTTCTTTTCCGGGCAGATGTGGAATGTCCTCCGTCACACTCAGATCTCAGGCCGAGGTGAATCATCAGGCTCGTCACCACGTAGGAAAACTGCCTCCGGCTATTTGCGTGACGAGACGCTTCTGGGGCACAATGTGAGATTTGCCGCACCGGCAATCGCCTAGCAACGAATCAACAGCACTCCTCCTCCAAATAAACCGCCATTAGTTGTTTATGAGTGTGGAATATCGAGACCTACAACACCAAAGCAGGCGAGAATACTGGTTTAATGAGGACTTGGATGTTTAAAAGTAGGCTGGTGTGAGCAAGTGTGTGTGTGTGTGTGTGTGTGTGTGTGTGTGTTCCATGTCCGTAGCTGCGGCCAGACCCACAGCAATTAACCTCATTTAACATAATCTGTCTGAACCGCGTCCTGGAAGAAGGATGCGGATCTTAAATTAAGACTACAACTGGAATATGAACTGAAATCAGTATTAATTCCTGCACATCAGTGGGATCTGCAGCACATCACTGGTCCAGCGCTGAAGCTGACAGAACTCCGAGCACGGCACGGACAGGCTAATCCTGGAATGTGCCTTTGTTTTTCCCTGGTCTCGGTGTCTCCTCGCCACCCGGGGACCGGCCACATCAGCGTAGAATTACGGTGACACCTTATCTGCTCCCCTTCATTGGCTGTTCTAAGCAGAAAGGCTTAAGGTCTTTTCTTCCCCAATGACAGGTGTGTGTGTGTGTGTGTGTGTTTCACCATATAGATCTGGGTAACAGCTTAGTATTACACGCAGGTCCTTCCCATGCACAGGCTTTACTAAAGCAGAGGTAGAGGATCAGTTCATTGGGTCTGTGGCCCCCAGCACATCTGTCACCAACACCTGGGGGCCAGGCTGCTCCCCGGGGGGCCCTGAAACCGTAACGTTAACGGGGCTATCTGGGTTTAGCTGCACCTCCGAGGAGGAGGACAAAGACCCGTTGTTGCTGCAGGGAAATGGGGAGGTTCCGTTTGGGCTGCCACCGAGGAGCCCCTACGGCAAGACAACGAATTAATCAGCCCGCTAAATTTAACCCATCTCCGGTTACGTTAGCCGGCGTGAGTCGCTCCGACCAAAAACAAACAAACTGCCCTCAGAATAACGAAGAATAAAGGGTGCTATCTTGGTAGCAAATGTGATATATTTACCACAAAATAAGCCTCGATCTAGACTCCTTTAATACGGTCGACGAATGAGATAAATACAAAGAATCTACGTTTAGGCACTGGTGAAACAACTCAGAATAGCTTTGTTAACAGCCCCTTTGCATCAGCGGTGAAGCTAAGCTAACGCTAGCTTCCCATGCTAACGCCGTTAGCTCCAACACAGGCAGAACCAAGTGCGCCGCGTTACGGTTACCTTTTAAAATCCCTCATTAGGCGTCTCCTCGCCGGGGTCGACATTATTCTAGGCGGGCTTTTAAGAGCCAAAACCAGGACCATGCACCGAATCGCAGCCGAGAGCTAAGCAGGGTGTTTCTTCCGCCTGTGGCCGCTTTTCTTCTTCTCCCAAAACAAGCGGCGCTGACGCTGCTGCGCGGAGGCTCGGCCCCCTTATGATGCCCCGGTGGAGAGATGCCCCCGGACCCCCGGTGCACGGCGGTTTACGGGGAAAATGGGTGTCATGCCATCAGAGCAGCAGGTCATTAAACAATATCAGCATGTTGAGGCTCGTTTTTATTCATTCTATCATATATAAACGGTAGAAAACACAAAGGTAAACCTAGATTTGTATCATAGATCCATTCATCACAATAGAAAGGTACTCTACGCCAATCGTTTCTTAATAATTATATGTATTCTCTCTTTTTTGGCGGTGAAATCTCTCTCTCTTTTGGAAATAGATCATTGCTCTCCATATCTGAGATCTGTGAGAGGACCAGTTATATCAGCAGCAAAACACAGAACAAATTCCCTTGAAAACTTAAATATTTGGTGCCTTTTTCTCTATGCTGAACTGCTTAGGTTTCCTTACTTCTGTCTCCTTTTTACAAAGTTCAAATCTTCACTTTCCGCGGATGTTGTAATGCAACAAAAATCTTTATATCCTGAAGGAGCTCTGTGTTTTGGACCGGAACCAAATGACCCCAAAACTGGAAACACATCAGCATCACGTATTGCTGTCTGCTGCCAGGGGAGGAATCCTGTCTTTTTGTGATTTTTGTCAGCAACAAACTCCACGTTTCTTCTCTCAGGTGTCAAACAAACTGGATTATATGATTTTCTATTATCTATAACGTCTCAAAAAGTTTTGATTTGACGTCAATCTTGCCAAATCTTTGGGGAAAAGGGGGAGAAACCTGGACTGTGCTGTTGGTTTTAGCCTTGCTGTCTCTCTGTAGCGTGCATAGACTGCAGCATTCCTGTGGTGGGGCTCCAGAAATTAGGATTTATTACATAATGGTTCAACAAAAATGACCTCGGCCATATTTGGTATGACATTAAGCAGTGTAATTATGCCCTGACATGTACATAAATGGTCAA
Organism: Takifugu flavidus; assembly: GCF_003711565.1. Lineage (NCBI taxonomy): Eukaryota > Metazoa > Chordata > Actinopteri > Tetraodontiformes > Tetraodontidae > Takifugu > Takifugu flavidus. Next base: position 11,841,577 of record NC_079533.1, read on the forward strand.
ATCTCTCCTTTGGTCGTGGCTCTGCTTCAATCGCCTCTTAAAAATGCAGATTTGAAATGAATGTAAAAGACAGTAGGCCTGCCTCTGCACTTTGTAATGTCCCAGTGTTACTTTGCTACTGTTTTCCCCTTCACTCATGCTCAGTGGTCACGCTGGCCTTTTTAGCTCGATCAGGCTCTAATGGTCCATTAGTTTCCACAGAAACCTGCAGGGGCGTTTGCAGAGACTGCAGTGACGGGGCGGCTCCCCGGCGAAGCCGCTGCTGTGTTTTACAGCTGTCAGGGCAAATGACGAGAGAAGCTTTGGGAAGGTACAAGATAATTATCTCATTAGTGACCCAGTGTCATCTTGCATCTGTTTGGACCATAGCAGTAATTAAATTACGCAGCAGAAGGTCGATCCTGCCTGTACTTGTCATAGTTTGGGATCTTGTTAGCATTTTTTTGCAGTTAGAGAATAGACCTGCTGTTAGTGTGCCGGAAAGCCTCGTTATTATACAGTAAAAGGATGTCTGTGGGACTATAAATGCGTTTTTGTTGAACGCTCTGTAACAACAGGACATTTTCTGGCGATAAAGATGACCGAGTGAGGCAGAGCTGTGAAGCTGCACCATAATAAATGCAGAGCATTCTGGCCACAGCTGTAATAAACATGTTATAGCTGCGGGTACATTATGATTTCCCCTGATTCTGTCCTGGAAATCAGCCCGCAGTTCCTCGTACGCACAGCAGAGGGCGCTCGAGCTTTCACACGAGAGCAGAAACTTGCTGTTGTCATGGTTTCCGGTAGTCTGGAGGCTGCATGTAGAAGGATTCATTTGTAGGAGGAAGAGACGGAGATGGCTTCTCTTTATCATATCTGCTCCAGAGCTCTACAACATGTGTCTGCAGCAGTCGTCCTGAAGTTTGCTATTTATATTCAACTCACAGAAATGCTTCTGGGTGTTGTTTTGTTCCTCTCTCTGTTCCACAAAGTCACACAGAGGTCAGGTGCCGCGTGACACAATGCCGCAAATGACGTAATGTTATGTTATTGTTACTCAAACAACTGTGGGCTTAATTTCCATTGCCCCACCATCCCTGTCCAAAACAAACATTAAAAGCACGCTCCCTGTCTGGGCCACATGACGGATCTGAGTAGTTCGTGGTACGTTGAGGGATGCCGACAGCCTGGTATCAACATCAAACGCGCGGCCCTGCATCCGCCTGGCTCAAATTAAAAGGGCTTTTGTCCTCTGACACACGCCAAGAATTCAAATTCAGCTGTAGAGAAGCAGCAGGTACCCGAAATAGCAGGGACAACAAAGACCGCAGCCCCTCGATAGATCGCTGCCGTCTGATTGGTGGTCAGCCTGGCTGGTGCTGATGGCACCAGGGCTGCAGAAGGGAGTTGTGTTTCTCTGGATTAAACTCCAGGATTCGTGTTTTTATGCACCAGAACCCACAAATCCAAGACAGTCCAAATGAACTTGCCTCCCTTCGCTGTTTCCTGCATGCGCCAAGATTGTGGCTGAAGCCCAATACAGAGATCAGCTCAGCGAAGGTCACAGAGACGCCGGGCATCCAGCCCGGCATCTCTGCCCCCACCTGGGTGACATGCTGGTGTAGAGAACAACAGTCCAGAAGATGGTTCATCACTGTCACGAGAAACACGAAACCGGACGGAGCCAGAAGACATGTGGAAAACCGCATCAGGGTTCCAATTCTTTAGCTCAGTGGAAGGTCCTACAAGGCAGATCCAGCCTGATTATTGCTCATGTGTTGAGGTGGGTTTTAAAAAAAATATGACTGGTGCTTTGAGGATGTGAAAAAATAACCTCTTTTTTCCAGTCAGCCTAGCAATCATTTTCGAACTGCCCAGGAAACTGAAGGAAACCTGAAATGTTTGCGTGTACACCAATTATTGAGAGTGAATTTGACCTCTGCTTCCTTACACTCCAGCCAGGTAACGTGGGAAACCCCCCGGTTATCGTTCCTTTCCTCTGAGCCACGAACTGCCCAAACAATGCTATATTTGTTACATGAAAAATTACATTTGTGATTATAATTTCAAATGGGGGAAAGCTACTCATTTACATTTAGTTTATATATTGTTCCTGACAATTTGTGTTTTTAAGATTAAGACAGCATCCGTGCAGGGTATTTTCTTTAAGGATTACACTGCACCTGTGTTGATCCCATCTCAGACATATTTAATATCCTGTTTGCACGGAATCCAGACAACAGGATGTGGACTCGGCACACAACAGCACAAACAAGATTTTAGAATTATAGGAGGTAGGGACAAATACTTATACACTTTTACAAGTTTCTATTAAACAACAATAACACTCAGGTGCACCTTGCCAAAAACAATATAGGCCAATCCTGTAGGTCAGCTTTTAGTTTGTGTAACACTGACATCATTGCTCCGCCATAAAATAAATAACAATAATTAAAAAAAATCACATGGTCTTAAAACGCGATGACGTCTCCTGTCTGTGGCGCGTTCGTAAAAACTTCTCCGTTCAATGTTTAACCAATGAAAATGCAGAGTAAGCAGCGCTGCGGGGCCAATGGCCGAGCTCCTCGGCTCACGTCTCCGGTTGCAGTTGTCGTTCAGGTGCGTCAAGCTGGATGTGAACGCGGGGCTCGAGGTTGTTCGGGCGGCCGATGGACAACAGCTCAAACCCTGGGAGCCGCACCGGAAGTGCTCCGCCAAACTGGGATATTTTCACTGTAAAGTTTCAAGGCACTCACTGAACTGTAATTACATTGTGGTCTATTATGCGCGACGATCATTTTGACTTTTTTTTTTTTACACTCAAAGACTCGAAAATACTTATATACCCATTGTAAACAAAAAAATATTTTACACTGCTCATTATGTTTGAGTATTGGTTATTAAATAGTTTGATAAGCTTTATGGGACAAAGTTGATTGGGATTATGAATTAGTTTTTGAACTCATTTTGAAATTATGTCACTAAATTACTCATCCTCATTGTGTTTACTTCAAGAAAACAACATTCTCCAACCGCAGTGCCTTTATTTTGAAGGTCCCACGCGGAAGTACCGTGTTGCATTGTGGACAACTCCACAGGCGTCCGGGGCGGAGAACCATCTGACGTCTCCCCTCCCTTCAGTTTCAAGTCAGTTAAATCACAGCGACCCGGCGTCTTGGGAGCAAGGCAGCAATTAGCGCTTTTTAAGTTGACTCTACGCGCCGCGAAGAAGCCCAGAAAGCCTCGGAAAGTTACCTCACAACCAGAACTAGCTAACGCTTTAGCGGAGGGAAAGCAGCGACCCCCCACACACAAACTATAAACCCACAGAAATGGACGAAAAGGCGTTCACGAAGGAAATCGATCAGTGGATCGAGCAGCTCAATGAGTGCAAGCAGCTATCGGAAGGACAAGTGAAAACACTGTGTGAAAAGGTAAGATCTGTTTCCATAATAATGCTCCCCACCCTAATGGGTCGCCTCTGCTTCCCGACGCCTTGCAGACATTCCTAAAATGGCGCCTTTAGTGTACATTTCATTGCGTTGTTCGTATATTTGACAGTCATTGCGAGTGCTCACTGGCCTCCGGGGTCGTTTGGGCGGGTTTGTAATCGCAGTCTATCCGAAATATCTGGAAACGTCGACTTTAATCCCACATTCAGCCATGGTGCGGATCCCAGCCACAGCGTTGCCCCCAGGACCCCTTCACGTACCCTCTGACTGGGACCTGTAGCATCTCTCTAGCTGGTTGGAAGCGGTTTTAAAACTCCAGTTGTACCAGTTGTCACTCTCACACACGCACATCATGGTTGGAGAAGCGTGCGCGTCTTCTCGGCGTGCTCAGATTTGCTCTCCCGTCTGGCGCGGCTCCCATGACCGACACCTTTGTCCCCCTTAAACGTGTCATTGGATTACGTAATTGGCCCAAAAGGACAACATGGTTATTGCTGCGTCAGGGTTGCTGTTGTGCCTCTTTCATTTATCACTGGGCTTTTATCCTTGATGGCTGCCTCTGCTGCGCACACGCACATGTGGCTGGACGTGTTATTTTATCTGTTCCGGCTGATAAATGGCCCCTGGCTGCAGACTTTTTTCCGGTCTGAGCTGGAGGTTCATCTCCAATCTCCCCCAGCATCTGCAGGGTTGGGACTACCTGCTGGATTCCAGCTGCACAGCAACACCAGTGCACAGAATATCCTGTTTTTCCACGACTTGCGGGCATATTCCAACCAAACGGCGCATTGTTGGTGTTGCTTTTTCGTGCGCTGTCTTTTATTTATGTGGCTTTTTCATGTTGAATCATCTGTATTAGTGAGAATGATGGTCATCATCTTAATCTGAGATGCTTATCCTGAAAGGCCTGACTCATAGGAGGACAGCCTGAAGTCTCTTAAGGGGGAATCACTCAGACATCCAGGCTCTAATCTTGCTCTTGGCCTCTATGATCACAAGCAACATTTCATTAAGCGTTTCCTTTATATGTGGTTTCAACAGATCTGCTTTTCTTTTACGTCGGCAGCTTTATTTCTTATGAAAAGACGGAAAGAATCAGGCGGTTCCTATTTTGGGAATGTTGGGGATTGATGGAATGGGGTTTTCAAGCATTTTGTCAAGCTCGGCTTTAGGTTTTCCTCCTCGTCTCTGGCATTTCCAGCGCGCTGGCTTTATTTTTAGATCATAGCGGAAGGGTTCTAGTCTTCTGCCTGTTTGTGAGGTGAAGACTGTCCGTACGGTTCCACTCGCTGCTGCCGTTAGGGGACATTCGGGGCAAATAACGAGCTGGTAACTTCTGTCTTCCTGCATGTGAGGAGCCATTCAGCTCCTCGCGCCCACACGTCCTCCTATCGGGTTTATAAATAGCGGAGGTGATTGATTTTGGAGTTGCATCACCAACAGATCCACGGTGGGGGGGGGGATCAGGGTCTGGTGCAGGATAATGGCGCTCGCAGTGACTCAGAGCGTCTCTGTTTTGGGATGTGTGGGGGTGTGCAGGAACGAGATGGCCTGTTTGTTCTCTGCTGTGCAAACACAGAAGCTTCACTGCTGCTCTGTTCCTGTCGTCCGCAGCAGGTGAAGTCCATGAGGTCGGCGTCACGCGGCCGTCTGCACTTTCAGATTCTTCTCCAGCCTGTAGATTTCACAACAGTCCAGTCACAGCGCGTATAAAGCCATTATATGTGCGTAAAAGTGTTTTTACTGTGCTGTTTTGAGGAAAGCGCTTATCCTTTAACTATTATATGTGGAGTGAGGTCATTGAGGCGGATTTCTGTCCAGTCAGGCGAAACCTATGAAAACTTTGCCCACCTTTACTCACCACGTCGTGAAAAGCGCCAGTAAAACTGATTTGTGGAGGCCAAACAGGCAGGATGACGTCTCCGCGGCAGCATACCAGGACCCAGGCGTCCTCCCACCAGCTTTCAGGTGTGGTCTGTACTCTGGGTGAGGTGCGTGCGTCATGATTTTTGTTCAGGAACAAAATAAACGGCTCTTTCACCCTTTTAATAGTCAAGGGAGGAGGCTGATGTCATGTGGAAACAGCCCGGTCTGCTCCTATAAACAGCACCTCACGTTGAGGCTTTTATACCAGTGGAGCATCCGAAAACTCACTGGGTGCACTGGGAAGCCTTGTGGGGATGGAATTACCAACATGATACTGGCTCTAATTGAATTCTGAAAGAGCGGTCTGGCATATTTTCCTGGAGGGAGGACGTGCTCCGTCTAAATGAGATCAAGGAAGATTTTACTCTCGACTTCTTGGAACCCGTCGAGAAAGTGGTGCAAAACAAAGAATTTTAGATTCTCGCCGTCTAAACTCGGAGATTCAGCTTTCATTTTAAAGCTGCTGCTTCATTTCAAATTGGTATAAATGTGGTTCAGTCATAAACCACTTTCTTTTTAGCGCGTCAGCTAAAACCCGTACAGTCCTCCCGCTGTAGCGCGTGACCGTCGAATCAACCCGCTGAGTCAAATGGCTGCGGATGTCCAGCCGCCCCAGTGCATTATGGGTCAGATAGACGGCCCCGTTTTTGGATTGCTTTGATTATTAAATCTTGCCTTCTGTCCCCTCAGGCTAAAGAGATCCTGACTAAGGAGTCGAATGTCCAGGAAGTCAGCTGTCCCGTGACGGTGTGCGGCGACGTTCACGGCCAGTTCCACGACCTCATGGAGCTGTTCAAGATCGGAGGGAAGTCCCCAGACACCAACTACTTGTTCATGGGCGACTACGTGGACAGAGGCTACTACTCGGTGGAGACGGTCACTTTACTCGTAGCTCTCAAGGTTGGCAAAGCTCCCACACTCGTCCCGCTTTCTTCGCCGCGGCCGCGCTAGCTAACAGCTGTGCTCTTCCTGTTTCCAGGTCCGTTACCGGCAGCGCATCACAATCCTCAGGGGGAACCACGAGAGCAGGCAGATCACACAGGTGTACGGCTTCTACGACGAGTGCCTGAGGAAATACGGCAACGCCAACGTGTGGAAGTACTTCACAGACCTGTTCGATTACCTCCCCCTCACCGCGCTGGTCGACTCCCAGGTGAGAGCGCGCAGTTGACAATCAAAGCTGGCGCGGAGGAATCGGAAATATCCAGACTGAGCGGAGCTTTCTCCTCATCCTGTAGATTTTCTGCCTTCACGGAGGCCTGTCGCCGTCCATAGATACACTGGATCACATCCGAGCGCTGGACCGCTTGCAGGAAGTGCCACACGAGGTGGGTCTGGGACGCTAGATGAAGCCGAGACGGGAAGTCATGTGATAAGAACCGCGACTCACCTCCCCCTTCTCTTCTCTCTGCAGGGTCCCATGTGCGACCTGCTGTGGTCGGACCCGGACGACCGCGGCGGTTGGGGCATCTCTCCCAGAGGGGCCGGCTACACGTTCGGCCAGGACATCTCCGAGACCTTTAACCACGCCAACCGCCTCACACTGGTGTCCCGAGCCCACCAGCTGGTCATGGAGGTACGGCAGACGCTAACACGCAGTTACGATCGGACCGCCGAGACACTGACGCGCCTGTTCCTTTAGGGCTACAACTGGTGCCACGAGAGGAATGTGGTGACAATATTTAGCGCCCCCAACTACTGCTATCGCTGCGGCAACCAGGCGGCCATCATGGAGCTGGACGACACCCTCAAATACTCATTGTGAGTGTGATTGATGGTCGATTTCACTGTCTTTTTGTTCGGGCCGTGGCCAGAACCAACCCGGCTAAAACCACCTTCTCTCCTCGCCAGCTTGCAGTTCGATCCGGCACCTCGCAGAGGGGAGCCGCACGTCACCCGACGCACCCCGGACTACTTCCTGTAAGCCCCCGCAACGTCAGGACACAAGAACATTGAGCTGGAGGGCAGCATGTGCGAGGAGGACGGGCGGCCACATATTCACACAAAGACCTATTAAGCATTTAACAGAAGCGGCGTGCGCGCGTGTCCACGGACGGTCCAAGCGGTGTGTGCCATAACCATTTCAATGTCACGTGTTGAGGACAAAATCTCCCCAGTATGTAACGGCGGTGGCGTTTAAAGTCCCCCATCCTGTTCTGCGTCGCTGGACTGACGCCACCGAGGTCCAAAAGAGGGGGGGGGGGGGAAATGTATATAAAAAATGAAAGAATGGCGATGCCATGGCTTTGATCTGAACACGATCTGTTTGCACTTTTGTAAATCTTAAAAGAATATATGTAACATATGTTAAAAGGTGATTATTTCACACTACGATGTCTTTTGTTTTTTTTCCTTATTTTTAATGACGAATAAAGCCCCGTTCGCGCCGGTTTTACAGATGTTTTAAGGAGAACCCTTCTCCTGCAGCGGTGATGTCATGACTTTGGTGTGAAGGACAGGCGAGGGAGCGTCCTTCCCCCCCCGTCTAAACTCAGACACTCCCTCAACCACAGTCGGCATCCGCTGAACCATTTGATAATAATAAAGATGTAGGTGACTCCTCTATCTGCCTCCACGGGTTTTTCTTGACAAGCTGCTGATGTCACCCATCTGGCACCAAGTCCAGTGTAGAAAGGGGAATTAGTCAGATGTATAGACTGAATCATACAGACGTGCAATATTTCAACCTGGAAAAAAGGAAACATCCATGAAGCTGAAATTTACATTTTTAGAGTGTGATTCACACATGGCGAAGAGGCGCCACCTAGAGGCCGCTATCTATCTATCTATCTATCTATCTATCTATCTATCTATCTATCTATCTATCTATCTATCTATCTATCTATATCTATATCTATCTATATCTATCTATCTATCTCAATAGAACATATACAATAATGCACATGAATGGAGGAAATATGTGATGATTGTTGCAAAGCTGCACAGCGACAGGAAAGGAAATAAAAATAATAAATGGCGCCTAAAATTTAACATGCTTGCAAATAATAGCCGGATTGTGATCGTAAATAATAATAATAATAATAATTGCAAGTTGCGGAGGCGCGGGGAGCCGCTGGACCCTGTAACCAGGTAGAAGAGCGGCCGTGTTACCGCCCCTCGGCTCCCTCCTGTCCGGCCAGCGGGGCAGGCTCACCAGCGCAGAGACTTCCAGCCTGTCGGCGGCTCCGTTGGTCAGGTTCTGCTCTAGATTCCTGAGAGATCTTCCTCTGGATTTGAGTGAGATCGTTAACGGTAGGGCGCCTTATCGACTGCGGAGGGGGACGGGTCCGTTTCCCCCGGTTCGGTCGCAGTCGGTGATCGGTTGCGTTTAATAACCTTTTGTTTACATCCGGCCTGTTCGCTCGGAGGCCGCGCGGACGCTGCCGGGCTAGCTCCGCTCATGCTAACTGCGCCGTTAGCATCCCGTTTAACAACTCATTTCATTCGTGAGAACGACTGTAAGCGGCTTATCAGAAGGGGAATTTGTGCATGCACTGAATATTTATGTATATTTTACTGGCAGAAAGCTTGTTTGAGGCTCGTTGCTTGGCTTTGTGGGCGTTTATTCAGCGTTAGTAGGCTAGCTCCGGTTGACGTTAAGCGTGCGGCAACAGGCTTGACAAGAACAAGGGCCGCTGCGTTTGGATGATTTAAAATAAGGTTGTTTTTAAAAAAAACAAAAAAACAAACAAAAAACACCCAATCTGTTTAATGTGGTAGCTGCCGTGGCAAATCATTGAACGCGTCTTTATACGCCAGGACACGCGTGACCTAGCTCGTCCGCGTTAGCCTCCGTGTCAGCTTTTAACGTCCAGTTTCTGCTGGTGCTTGTGTGTTTTAAAGATGCCCACGATAAAGCTGCAGAGCTCCGATGGGGAGATCTTCGAGGTGGATGTCGAGATAGCCAAACAGTCCGTCACCATTAAGACCATGTTGGAAGGTCGGTCTCAAGTTGCCCATGTTTATACGTTTCTTTTGGCAAAGTTCTAACCTTTGCCATTTCTGACCGACAGATTTGGGGATGGATGATGATGGAGATGATGATCCGGTTCCACTTCCTAATGTGAACGCAGCCATCCTGAAGAAGGTAAGGGAGGACACCCTCCTCCCAATCTGTGCTTTTATTTTGGAACGGGGCGAACCTGTTTTTGCGTAACTGTACCGAGCCGAGCAGGGTCGTGTGTCACCCAGGTTGAGTTGTGTTTACTCTTGTGTCCTGAAGGTCATTCAGTGGTGCACCCACCACAAAGATGACCCCCCACCCCCCGAGGACGACGAAAACAAGGAGAAGAGGACGGACGACATTCCCGTCTGGGACCAGGAGTTCCTCAAAGTGGACCAAGGCACCTTGTTTGAGCTTATTCTGGTAAATACGCCCTGGTCGCCTGAGCTGTGGCTTTTCTGGAGCTCTCTGGAATTCGTAGCAGTTCCCAGTTTATTTACAGGCACATATTATTGACGCCACACAATTTCTCCGTGTAAACAAGCACCTGATGAGGCAACCGATGCTGGAAGAGCTGTTGACTTCCAGGAAGTGAAACATGAGTCCTGATGTTTGTCTTATTATGGTGAAAGCATGAGGACATCGCTCGTGGTCGCCCTTTTCTGCCCAAAATAACCTGCAAATGTCATGAACAAGTGAATATTTGTAGTGTTCTGGCAGCAGTTTAAGGAGCTTCATGCTTTTATTTTGAAAGCTCGCCTGTTTTTGAAAGGTCTTTCCTGTTTACAGGGAGCCTTGTTAAATCCAGTAACTATAATTTTAATATGAAAACCAGCTTCGACGACCACTTCCTGTGCTCGTCCTTTCAGGCGGCCAATTACCTGGACATTAAAGGCCTGTTAGACGTCACCTGCAAGACGGTGGCCAACATGATCAAAGGAAAGACCCCCGAGGAGATCAGGAAGACCTTCAACATCAAAAACGACTTCACGGAGGAGGAGGAAGCCCAGGTACGCCCGCGACCTCTGACCTCTGAGAGCACCTCACAGGTGAATCCCACCTAATGTTTTATTTTATTTTCCTCTCTCAGGTACGCAAAGAGAACCAGTGGTGTGAAGAGAAGTGAGGGGGGGCCGCCGACGCTCCCACACCGATCCCACTGGTCCCCGCTAACTGGTCACACTGGCATTGTTCATAATTGTGGATATTTAGTAGGTTTGGACCCCCCCCCCCTCCCATTTCTGCATGACCATTACAATCGGCTGTAACATTAATTTAAAACAGGAAACGTGCTGAAGAAAATCCAAATTTCACCGATCCGTCGACGGTTCCAGCATTTGTCTTTTTTACTGACATGTTTGTTTTCTTGTAGTTTCTTTGATCGAATAAAATAGCCTCTTTGGAAAATGAAAGAAAAGGGTGAATATCCTTTGTGCTGTCTGTAAATCCATGTTTGTTTGTTTGTTTTTGCCAGCACACACTGGGAGTTCTACCAATATGAAGGAGGGAATAAAGGTGTTGAACAGTTGTTTTCATCATTTTATTACGTCAAACAAGAACAAGTAATACACCAGAAGCATTTGAGGCATAAAAATACAAAAGGCAACGTCAAAGTGTTGCCACTACTCTCGGGAAGACCCTTATTTATATATTTTTTTGTCGTTTTTAGCTTTAATTTAAAAAAAGAAAAAAAAGAAGCTATTTTCTAGCACAAGCGCGCCCTCTGCTGGAGGCAGGCGGCGACTACCGGACAAGCGCAGCCTCGGCCCGAGGCTTCGAGCACAACAGTAAACTGAGAGGAAATAGACGTTTCTGACACCAGGTTGTAACATGCACAGATGTGGCCCCACGGGGTCTGAACACTGTTGCAGTCGCCTTCTCCACAAGAGAACGAAACACAGCGCGTGTTGCTTTGAGAAATGGCACAGACTGGGGAGGGGGGGGGGGGTGTCTTTTTTTTTTGGTTCTTTCTAAAATTAAGATGACTCAAAACAGGAAAAAAAAATCCCAAAACTTTACAACACAATGAAATATAATAGTACCCATTTGGTGTCGTTAGTTTACAGAGCTGCAAAATTCAGTTAAAAGCCCCCCCACCCCCACCCCCCCAGCATAAGATCGGACCGAAGACAATAAGATTCATACAAATAAGATGATTGACAGCTGAGAAGTGCCTAAGAGAAACAGCTTTCCACACCTCAAATGTTGATTTTTCCTGTTTAATGGGCAGAGTGGGGAGTTAAAAGCTGATCGAATCGATTGAACGGAAGCTAAAAGAAAAAGTCTGTTTTAAACCTGAGATTGTGCTGGTGCCGGCGGGCCCAGTCTCAGAACTCCCTCCTGGGTTGGTCGGTATTGATCACTGAACAGAGCTCATTTAACGATGACAGGCGTTTGTCCAGAGCCGATCGGGTATCGGTCAGAGCCGATCCAATCCATCCTACGTTATTGCTTTTAAAGCCGCAGGCCCAGGGAGGCGTCGCTGTCCTCGGCCTCCGCCTCGGAGAACCTGCGGTGGCTTTTGGACTTTTTTTCTCCACATGGGTCGAGCTATTGGAACTGATCAATACTTGATGTTAGCAATTGTCCTGTGGGTGGAAAGAATGGATTTAATAGCACAGGAGCGGAGGGAGAACCTCTGGAAACTCCCCACAGCCCCAGAAGACCGACCCTTCCATTGATCCTTTGATCCAGCAGCTTTGTAATCTCTTTAATCTATCAAATCACGTGGTACAGTTGGACGTGGGGGTGTCGGGGGGGGATCACTGAGGGTCCGTTCGCACTTTGAGCGAAGCCCCCGCGGCCTCGTGCGTCTGTTTGCCGGACAGTTCCGTGCGAGCGTGGGGCGGCTTGGCCGCGGGCGGCTGCTGGGGGCGCGAGCGCGTGTGTGGAGGGAGCAGGTTGGACGGCGGGGAGGCGGGAGGCGGGGAGCTGCCCGGGGAGGCGGGGAGGAGGTGGCGCTGGTAGAGATGTGGAGGGAGGGAGGGGGAGGGGGGAGAGTCTATAGCACTTAAATCTGAAGAAGCTGGGCTGGGGCAGCCTCCTCCCTGAAGGTAACGAATGCACTTCTTTTTCCTCCTAGGGACAGTCAGAGAGAGTTATCTGTGAATAAAGTGTGGATGGGAGATGTCAGCGGGCTTCGGCGAAGATGCAGCACGTCAACAAACACTCAAAACATACAGAACAGGACACAGATGGAGCTCTAACCTTCCAAACAAACAAACAAACAATCAAACAAACAAACCCTCACGTTAATATTAGTTGTTTCCACTACAGCAGGTGATTGTGGGAACAGCTAGTCTGGCTATGCTAACTAGCAACACCTCTAGAAGGCTTTTGCTATATCAGTCCGATATGTTAATGGAAGATGACAGAGAGCAGATAAACTACCCCCTAGTGGCGGGCTGCAGTATGGATTAGGCCCCGCCTCCTTCAGCAGGAGGTGGAGTAGTCATGATAATGTGTTAGTCAGTGGCGTTTAAACGGGCCTGTTCGAGTGACATAAAGACAGGAAGCTAATTCAACGGAATCATTTAATCCAGGAGCCATGAACTCCTCTGTTTCTGGAGCGTGATGCTAACGACACGCCAATGCTCCGGCGGGGAATACCACTCAAATGAAACGTTCCGCGTGCACCTTCCGACCTGCCGCCAAGCCAGGTTCTTCTAGCCAAAAGACTGAAGTGCAGCACCGAGCGCGGCATCAAAGCAGCTAGCAGGTCCCCGTGATCGTCACCAGGATGTGATATGAGTCACTACGTTCAACCGCAAGAAGAGGTGCGAGGCCAAATTTAGAGAGAGGAGAGAGAAAGAGCGATAGAAAGTGATTTCTAAATGTCAGAGTTTGCCACCAAAAGGCTCCTGCGACCGCATCGCATGAATGAGAAAGGTGAAAGCGCATGAGCATGAGAAGAGCGCCAGGATGCAAACAAGCTGCAGGGAGAAAGCGCCTGTACGTGTGTGTGTGAGGATTTGCTCTAACCACATTCACCCCAGCCCCCACCCCCCCAGATCTCTCAAACTGAAACACGCTCATCGATTTCCATGACGTGACAGAGGGGAAGACGGCGAGGTTGCTACGGCGCTGCGGCGGGGACGCTTTTTCCCGCAGATTCCCGACTCCTGCAGAGGCCTCAGATTCATTAGCATGATTAGCACTAGCATCGGGGCGCCGTTGGATAAGGTAACCGCCGAGCGGTGTCGCAAACGGGCTCTTTTTAAACCCAGCAACCACTTTTTTCCATGTGGGATCCGCTGACCTTTGGCCTTTTTGCTGCGCGCGTTGCAAACGAGCTACAAGCAGCAACAAGAACAAAAGCCGCCAATTTTTTGCGCCGCTTTGGTCGAGTTTTGCAGTAAAAGCAGATGAATCTTCCCTTCAGTGACACACAAGCAGTGCAGCTGTGTGTGTGTGTGTGTGTGCGTGCGTGTGTGCAGCTGCTTTTTTATTGAGTGGTATTCCACCTTTGACCATTACTGGGAAAAACTCTAAAAACCCATTCGACATTGTGCTAGCCCTGATTTAAAGAGCCAGCAGTGGGGGCCGTTCTTGACCAAGAACACGCCTACATTTCCCATGAATCTCTATTTTTAGGTGTGGCGCACAGAAGGTTAGTGACAGACGACCTTCTTTAAAGGCAGAAGCCAAGGAAATAGAGGAAACGAAAGGTGACCTGCCTTCAAAGAACGCTTTGGTGAGCGCTAAAGCGAGGATGGACAGATGGAGGGACGGGGGGCGAGATGAGGAGGGTGGATGCTCGTTACCCACCTGCAGGGGCCGCACCAGTCCGTTTGTTGGTTGAGGCCGAAGCGAGCCCGGCATTTCTTAGGAGAGCCCGGGTCTGAGCACAGGCATGCACAACACGAGCAGGGAGAAGGGGGGGTGGGGGTGGGGGGGGGGGGTCAGACACCAGAGGAGAGAGTCAGTGGAGGAGGAACGAAGGGGGGGTGGACGAACACGTTCAGGGAGAGTCAGCAGCTTGGACTGGTTAGTAGCAGCTCGGAGGAACATCAGCAGCAACAAGGCTCAGACGCGCGTGCGTTCGGATCGCCTCGGACCTCTTCGTGCGCTTGCGTGGGCGGAGAGCGGGCGGAAAACTGACGTTTCCGGCTCCAGCGGCAGAAGAGCGACCGTTTGTCTACATTATTTGTGAATTCGGGTTATGGAAAACGAGGTGGGCGGCTTGACGCTCGCGCCGCATCCTGCCGCCGCAGACGAAACCTCTGCTGTCACGTCAGAGCTGAGGGGAGTTTACCTGCGCCGGAATCCTGCAGCTTCTCCCGTTTCCTCTTCTTTCTCTTTCCCTGCGGGAGGAAGAAAAACACAATCACTTGCTTCTCGATTCCTCTCTTCTGCCCCAGGTTGGTTTTCACCGTCCCGTCCGGACCACCTGACAGGAAATACCCTCCTGTTGTGTTCTCAACCCTCAGTCTGAACCTTATCATCAAAGAGGATCTCCTGGTCAACGCGTTCCTTTTGTTTTAAGCTAAGAAGCACATCTGAAGCGGCGCCATCCGTAGACGCTAAAGAGACGCGCGCTCTCATCGTTTGAATATCTGCAGGCCCGGTTCCTCTCTGGCGCTGCTGCGCTGCGTGGACGCGGGGGCAGAACCGGGGCCGCCGGCGCTGTGACGTGAAGCGAGGCCTCGTTCTGGGTTGAGATGGAGGATGTGGGCACGCAGCTCTGCCGCCCACCCCCGTGTCTGCCCTCCCAGGCTCGCTGCAAACTTCGACTATGCGGTGAAGACAACAGCAGCTCCTCTTGCAAATGCACCTTTGTGCGACGCTACATAGCAGCAATCGTGTGTGTGTGTGTGTGTGTGTGTGTGCGTGCGTGTGTGCAGCTGCTTTTTTATTGAGTGGTATTCCACCTTTGACCATTACTGGGAAAAACTCTAAAAACCCATTCGACATTGTGCTAGCCCTGATTTAAAGAGCCAGCAGTGGGGGCCGTTCTTGACCAAGAACACGCCTACATTTCCCATGAATCTCTATTTTTAGGTGTGGCGCACAGAAGGTTAGTGACAGACGACCTTCTTTAAAGGCAGAAGCCAAGGAAATAGAGGAAACGAAAGGTGACCTGCCTTCAAAGAACGCTTTGGTGAGCGCTAAAGCGAGGATGGACAGATGGAGGGACGGGGGGCGAGATGAGGAGGGTGGATGCTCGTTACCCACCTGCAGGGGCCGCACCAGTCCGTTTGTTGGTTGAGGCCGAAGCGAGCCCGGCATTTCTTAGGAGAGCCCGGGTCTGAGCACAGGCATGCACAACACGAGCAGGGAGAAGGGGGGGTGGGGGTGGGGGTGGGGGGGGGGGGGGTCAGACACCAGAGGAGAGAGTCAGTGGAGGAGGAACGAAGGGGGGGTGGACGAACACGTTCAGGGAGAGTCAGCAGCTTGGACTGGTTAGTAGCAGCTCGGAGGAACTTCAGCAGCAACAAGGCTCAGACGCGCGTGCGTTCGGATCGCCTCGGACCTCTTCGTGCGCTTGCGTGGGCGGAGAGCGGGCGGAAAACTGACGTTTCCGGCTCCAGCGGCAGAAGAGCGACCGTTTGTCTACATTATTTGTGAATTCGGGTTATGGAAAACGAGGTGGGCGGCTTGACGCTCGCGCCGCATCCTGCCGCCGCAGACGAAACCTCTGTCACGTCAGAGCTGAGGGGAGTTTACCTGCGCCGGAATCCTGCAGCTTCTCCCGTTTCCTCTTCTTTCTCTTTCCCTGCGGGAGGAAGAAAAACACAATCACTTGCTTCTCGATTCCTCTCTTCTGCCCCAGGTTGGTTTTCACCGTCCCGTCCGGACCACCTGACAGGAAATACCCTCCTGTTGTGTTCTCAACCCTCAGTCTGAACCTTATCATCAAAGAGGATCTCCTGGTCAACGCGTTCCTTTTGTTTTAAGCTAAGAAGCACATGTGAAGCGGCGCCATCCGTAGACGCTAAAGAGACGCGCGCTCTCATCGTTTGAATATCTGCAGGCCCGGTTCCTCTCTGGCGCTGCTGCGCTGCGTGGACGCGGGGGCAGAACCGGGGCCGCCGGCGCTGTGACGTGAAGCGAGGCCTCGTTCTGGGTTGAGATGGAGGATGTGGGCACGCAGCTCTGCCGCCCACCCCCGTGTCTGCCCTCCCAGGCTCGCTGCAAACTTCGACTATGCGGTGAAGACAACAGCAGCTCCTCTTGCAAATGCACCTTTGTGCGACGCTACATAGCAGCAATCGTGTGTGTGTGTGTGTGTGTGTGTGTGTGTGTGTTAAAACGTGTGTTTCCAGGTCCCAGAACTGAAACCCTCCCTCACTTCTGCTGCTCAAATGGCTTAAATATGGTCCGTTGAGACGCAGGCACACGGACACAGACTGTGTTCTACACTCGAGTCCGTTTTGAAGTCGTGAGGAGGCGATCTCTGCAGAAACTAATCAAAACCCGTCCTTGAGGGAGAGTCGAAGGTCGTTACAGCAGGTTCTGAGGTCAAAACAGGGAAGGATCTCTATCAGCTGTCGTCATACGTCACAGTCCAAACATTTAGTCCAGAGCAGGAGAGGAATCGTCGTTGTGATTGTCCTGGCGGCGAGGCTGTCGCCGCTGACGGGGACGAGCATTCAGAGGAACAGCCATGCAGCCCTGCTGTCTGTTAGTGTAGCGGAACGCTTCCATCTGGACCTGACAGCCAGTCACGTGCATGTGAGCGCTACTGCGTGTTTGATACACCTGCGTTCACCTGCGTGGTGTCTCTGAGCCAAGGCTGTCTGTAGGTGCATGCACCCGCAACCCCTTTTCATGCAAATCGAACCCCTTTTTTTTTTTTCTCCCCCCACCACAGAGGCATAGACCCGACATAAGACGTGTCCCTACCCAATCGGCTTTATTCTTTTGCCCCTCGACCCCGCTAAGGCCCGCCTCCTGCAAGAGTTCAACAGCAAACTGACAAGTGAGTGGGCACACAGCAGCCCGGACACAGCACGTCCCGACACATTCAGACGGCACATCATCAGATCCTCTTTACATTCATGCTGCTCCGCGCCTTCAAAACGGGCCAAGTAACAAGCACGGAGCCGTATCTGATGATGCTACGTGACGTTACGGTTGTATAAACACAATGGCTTCGATGGTATGATTTTTTATGGAGCAAGGGCGGAAAAGGAGGAGGAATCCTTACGTAGTTATCCCGGGCGGACCAGGTGGGGTAGAGCTGCATGTGGAGCTGTCGCTCTTTCCGGGCCAGCTCGTAGTACTTGGCCTGCTCCTCGCGGGTCAGCGCGTGCCACTGCAAGAAAACATGAATGTGACGCTGGAACGTTGCTTTACATGAGGGAAAACCTGCCAAAAAGCAAACGTTGATGCGATCGTGGCTCGTCTTTCTGGAGGCCTGTTCTTGTTTTAATGTTTTTATGAGGACAGCAGCATGTTTAACACCCCCTCTCACATGCTCAACATGTGTGTATTGGCTTTTTAATGTGTGTGTGTGCAGGTCCCTCACCCTCCTCCCCAGAATCTGGTTGATGGCGGCGCTCTCCTTTAACGTGCATTCTGCGATGACCTTCGCCCTCATTTCCTTCATGTAAAGCATAAAGGCGTTCAGAGGTTTCTTGATAACCGGCTTCTTGGGTTCTTTCTGCTGTTTGACCTCCTGTTTCCTGGAGGAATGTGAGACCGCAGGGGTGAAAAATCTGTTTTCTCTTTGCAAACACGGGCTCGGGCTGTGGATCGGTATAATAAGATCAATACTTACAAATACATGCCTCTGTCGTACTGGTCATGCTCCTGTTTGCCTGTAGGGGGCACTATGGCAGGATGGGGGATGCCTGTAGGATGCATGCCTGACGGGCCCAGCATGAGAGGGTGAGGAAACCTGGTGGAGGAGGAGACAAAATTACATCAAAGGACAGGCCTTAGTCGGTCTGGAGCAATTAAAGTTGGGGGTGGGGGCATCAAAGCATAAATGCGCAAAAAAAGCATTAATGTTCAGGAGTAGAATGTCAGGGATTTGAGCTGTCTTCTCACGCGTCGCCACTAGGGGGAGCAGTAGCATTGCTGGATCAGCAGATCAGTACAGAGGAAGTAAGGGTTGTTGCCGCTGCGCTTGAAAAAATCTTCATCATCTATGTCAGTTTAGCCCAACTTGGGGATTTTATTTGAAGTTTCTCCGATAAGTTGTGTGAAACACACAAGCAGGCACACAAACACAGGCTGTGTGGCTGTTGTGGGTCTGGTGAAGTAAGAAGCGACGATTTCAGCAGCGGAAAGCATCAAAGCACACAGAATCCACGAGTCTGCGGATGAGCTATTCATCACCAGACGCGTCAAAGTGAAGCTTAAACAAATACACAAGAAAGCAGAACCACGTGGCAGCACCGTGTGCAGACACGACGGGTCACAGTGATACACCAACTCCTCAAAACACACACAAAAAAAGCGCACAATAGACGAAGAATCCTGATGTTGCTCTGGGTGCAGCGCTTTGTAGCGGCGGCTAGCTTTGCTCGGCTCGGTTTTGGCCAACCTGCGCAGCGCTCTGTTTACAGCACGTTTGGCCCCAGCAGGACCTTCAGGGTCCCACAGAATCTGACTCAGCGTCTCTTTTCGGGCTTTTCAGACGTGCTGTAAACAGGTGCTGATGACGCGGAGCATTGGTTGGTTCCACCAGCACCACTACAGTACCTTGAGAAGGAGGAGGGGGTGCTGGAGAGGTTGGAGGTGTAGGGCTGCCTGAATCCGCAGGGGGACAGGGTGGGGTAGACGGGCTGACCCTGCCTGCCACAGCACAGCAGAGGGGGAGAGACGGCAACGGTTGGCACCTTTTAGCATCACAGGTGAACTTTTACTGAGTGTCAAGGAGATGTTAACTAATAATTCCCTCCTTAACTTGAAATTCGTCCAATTCTCATACTGTTCAACACATAACTAGCCCACTGCCATATGGCAAGAACAAGAACGGCACATGTTCAAGGTTTTGCGATACACGTTAAAGGGCTGAAGTGGAAGGATTAAAGTGTTCGGACACGTCAGATATTGCTACTATAAATCTCTTATGTCACCAAAAGCTGTCCGACCAAAGAGACAGGCACAAAAACAGTTAAAAGAGCCACGAAGAACTTCACGCCTCTGTCTTCGCCGCTACAGAGGCAACTCTAGAAGCTCTTCTAACACCCCCCTTCCCACTGAGACTCTGGATCGGCAGCGTTGACAGCTGTGTGTCAATAGTTGGCTTACCGGCAGCGCAAAGACACTCGCTCGCGCACCGCGGGGGGTCGACAGTGGGGACGGGATGCGAGACGGAGCCTTTGATATGTATAAACCCTCACGACTACCTCTTGAGAGACCCCACCCCCACCACCCCCAACCAACCAACAGCTGATTTCATCCATACGTTACAAAGTATGCGCAGACGGGCTCTCCAATCCACATCCAAAACCGCTCCGTCAACTGTCACACATCTCTCTGTTGTTTCCCATGATGCAGCACCGCTGGTATGAATTGCATATATGTATGATCATTAACGGCGGTGGAAGCTAATAGGGTTACTTACGTAACATAATCCTTGAATCAAAATTGATTTATATGAGTGTAGATAATAAGCCTGGCTGGGGGAAAAAAAAGAGCTAAACACAAAGGCTGCTTAGCACCACAAGCCCCTTCAACACTCGCCAAAGGCCTTAAAAAGATTTGTGTGTTTATCTGACAAAACCCATGTTACTTTCCTTAACGACTATTTGTGTTGCTTTTATTTCATTTGACGTATGAATGCCAAGTGCTGCAGTACCACTGAAATTCATCGGGGGCAGTGTTCAGCTAGGACAACAGTCAAAGCAATGATACAACACAACGAAGAATAGCGTTCCGTTTTGGATAGTATTTACTTTTAAAAGAGCCAAGATGAGATCTGTGGGAGTGGGTTATTTAATGCCAGTTTTAAGCTTAGGAACTTGACAGTAGCACCCCCTGGTGGAAGTATTATTGAACATGCACACCAAATTAACATACATACGTATGATGGAGGTGTATTGTCTCAATTATTAAAAGAGTAATTTAACTTCTGAGGCGTTTATAACTGATGACTGATTTACTTTTAGATGAGCTGCTGATTGGCTGTTTGAATATTACAACCGGTAATTTCGGCAGCACTTTTCCAGAACCACAGTCTGATGAAAACACGAAGCTGCTTTTCTCGTCATTGAACATCACATCTCTCTCTCCTGTCTTTGATGGTCTCCTCCTGTTTCAGCAAGGTCAGATCACAAGCATGAACTAGATCTTCCAGAGCAGCGTTTGACCTCTACAGGCCACCGTTCCTTGAGGGGACAGATGAAGACTCTTACACTCTCAGTGGAGGAGGATTTTAAAGCCCTCTTAATGTTTGCAATCTGAAATAATTCCTGATCCATTCTTTATCGGGGGGAACTTAACCACTGAGCCCAGTGGGATCCTGGGAGGTGGTCGACAAGGGACAAACTGAGACAAATGAGTGAAAAATTAAGCTGACTGGCATTTAACTATCCTCATTCTCAGTTGACAAAGAACTACAAGGGCCCAAAACAAGGAGATAATCTGGGCTAAAGGAGATTAAGGATCAATAATATTTGTAGAATTCCACAGTGAAGTGTCTGAAAAAGACAAAACATCTTGAGAATTACCTCGGGAGCATTACGCATGAAAAACCCATGTAAGATAAGTTTTAGGCCTCTTCCAAATCCTTGTGACATTTGATGTAAGCTTTCTACTGTTCCTGCGGGGGATGGCAACCCGATACTGGAGGTTGTAATAAATGGATTTGCGTTAATCCGTAAATCAGTGCGGGCTTGCACATTATAAGTTCACAATCACACACCGTGAGACTGTGAGCTCGCGATTGGCTCGTAAGTGATAGAAAACCAGAATGAGTGTGGAACAGATGTGTGTGCAACTGTCATTGTCCTGTTGCTGTAATGAAAATTAAAGAAAAAACTATGAATTGGGAATTGAAAAACAATGCTAATATTGCTAGAAAATGCCCAGAAAGACTCAATTAAGAGATTTCTTCGATCCTATGATTTTAACTGCCATTACAAAAATGTAAAAAAGGTGAAGACTTAATAACATTTGTTGTTCTGCTCTAAAGTTTTGTTAAATATTGCAGATGGCCACATTCCTTTTCCTTTAACCTGAGGCTGCTGGTTCAATACTGAGGCCAAACAAAGAGGATCAAAGCATGTGGTTTCCATGCCAACAGGGCCTGGAGTTGATGTAGGTGATGTATGAAATGACCCGGTGTTATAGTGGGAACACGTGTTGTTTCTGATCTGGTTCAATTCATTTGTCTGGAAAAAAGTTACCAGCCAACTGTGATTTTTTTGTTATTAATACAGCTCCATGTATTAGCAATCCACTAGGACAAGCTGAAAAAGGTCCGAGTTAGTGTGCTACCAATTTCAAAGACAAACTAGTAAAACTAGTAATTTAATACTAATATATATATTTATTTATATATATTTTAAATATTTAATATATCACGTTTTAAAGGCTTGCAACTAAATATATATTTTGATTAATTGGATATTACTTTTTTCAGCTGGGAAAAACATTCCCTTACAGGATGTCTAGTTGACAGAGAAAACTACCTTGGATTCCCTTACAGATGTTTTTAATATTAATTTGATTATTATTAACTGATACTTAATTAACACAACGCTAATTATATTTTTTTAAAAGTCTATTTTAATCACAAGGAAAGATCCTCAATCAGCAATCAATAATTTCCTTCCTTCGATGGAACAGAGTGTCGTCATGTGATGGCAAGTAACAAAGGTCAGAATGAGTTCACGCAGTGACTGGCTGGGTCCCGGCAGGTATACGTTTGCCCGTGCACGTGTGTGTGTGCACGGGTAACTCACCAGCTCATGGAGGGAGTGATCTGTCCAACACCGCCTGGAGGGAGGGAGTAGTACCCTGAGAGGTCTTGGGACTGGTGCCTGTGAACACCTAGAGGGGACACACACACACACACACACACACACACACACACACACACACACACACATTAGGTGAGGTCACAACCCCAGGTTATTAGCACTACTATTAGCCTGGGAACCTGGTATTAAACACAAATGTGCTCGTAGCAAAGGTCAAACACATCTGTTCCCATGTGGGGATACTGTGAATGTCTGAGTGTGTGTAGATTCTACCTGCTGTATTGTTTATGTGTGTGTGTGTGTGTGTGGTGTGTGTGTGTGTGTGACCCTTCACTGGAAACCCATGTCGCCAGCTGGGTTCACTGGTTTATTTTATAGAAGCTACTGGCTGGAGGTAACAGTGGAGACACGGGCAGACACACACCCAAACATGCAGACAAACAAACCATTTCAAACGCTCCCATCTAGTTATAGCCAAACGAGAAAAAAAAAGGCTTCCTAACAAAAGCAGCACAGACAGTTCGGCTCTCTGCGCTCGCCGGTAAATATCCCGTCTCAGTCTTTGTGCCCTTCAAAGGAAGTCATTTGTCAACAGGCAGCACCTAGCACTTAGCCCGGCCCCGGCTGCTAACCTGTGTTTGCAGCGCAGGAATGCTGAAGATGACTGTAATTTGGCCACAGCTCCGGGCCTGTTTTTGGGACCCTGAGCCGCTGTAAATCTGGAAGGCAGGAATGTGACTGAGTCGACCTGTCTCCCCCATGTGTCCCACCCCCCCATCTCCCTTCCTTTCCCGTCCTCCCATTGTCCACGCTCTGTTATGACCCTACCTTTATCCTCCTCACCTCACCATTACCTTTAACCTCTTTTCCCTCCTTCCCAGAGTTCCCTGTCCTCTCTTTCAACTAATTTTCTTCCCTCTCTCATCATTTTCTTTCTTTGTTTCCAAAATTTACCCCTTCTTATGATCCCAGCCCCAGGGATGCTGTTCACCCTCCGTAGCTTGTTCTGCTGCATTGTGGGTTATGTAGTGCTGCTATAACTACACTGTCCTTCTCCTTTCTTGTTCATCTTGTGGCGAAATCGCGAAAACTTTCTGTAAGTCACGTTTCTGCTTTCAGAAACGTGTGCGCTTTTGGGAAACCTGAAGGGGGGAAACAACAATTCACAGCAGTAATGGGACAGTTTTCTTTGGAATGCCCCTTGCAAGGCGGCCGTCTAATGACAGCTATGTCAACTATCTCACGGTCTCCTACCTTCGGTGTCTCGGGAACACGTTAGAGGGAAACCGCCTGACTCAACCTGACTGCGAGCTCTGCACGAGCATGCGCGTCTCACCAGAGAGCAGCGGAGCCGAAAATAGTACTCTGACAATGTGCATCGGCGGTTCTAACCACTGAGAGTGTAAGTGCTGCAGATCCGAGCCTTTAAATGAGTTGACGAACAGCCGGTGTGGTGTACATTAAAGAGCCGAAGACCAGAAGAATCTTTGTTCTCTGTTACAGTAAGGGCGGGAATGACTGTTGTGAAAAAAAGTGACAGGAATTGTTACCTTTGTTTTAAAAACAAGCAGAAGTCACAGTAATATGACAAGTGACTTTTTTCACAGCATACAAATACAGACGGTCAAAGCCACGTCCAACATGACTTGTTCTACTTTTCTTATTTGTTACGTTTCGTTACATTAGTCACCGACCTGAAAATGTAACAGGTCGAATGTACACGTGTGAAAATGTACCTCCTTGTTTTAGTTGACGTGAGTCAAAAACCAGTCCCTCAACTAATGATGAGCCTAACACCTCAGCATCAATTCTACTGTGATCCTACAACATCAAATGTTCCATTGGTCCTACTAAAGTTGATGTATGATTCAGCTAATATTTGACGAATGTAGTTGCAAAAGTGAAGATTGGTGGCTTGGTTGAGCATCCGATTGGCTGGTTTAACATCTGTTTTAACGTCACATCTAAACCACCCATGAAAATAATCTTTATAGGATATAAACTATATAATTACAATCAATAATATAAGCAAAACGATTTGAAATTATGAAGATAAAAACCAAGTCCTTTTTTCTGCCTCTTATATGATTTTAAGAGCTGTTTGAGATGACACAATCATGCTAATGAGCACTGCAGGTTTATTTCGCTTCTGCTTTTTCGTCTATGAGGAGCCCTTGATTTACTTCTGAATCTACTATGTTTAACGACAACTCTAACCATAACTGACTGAGCAGCACAGCTGGGTCACACTGTATCGAACATCCCATAATTATGGCGGCAAACCAGTCTTTTAAAACAAAGTTTTTGGGGAAATTTGACAGAAACACAAAGTGAGACTGGCATATTTCCATGGGCAAAGATGTAAGTTTTCTAGTTACCGTGGTAACAAGCATCAGTGGATCCTTTAGGATCGTCACTGTCTTGCGTCGTTAGGCTCCAGCAGTATTGAGAAGTGACTTAACTCTTGAAAGTGACGGTCTACACACGCATATACATAAAATCTGCATTTTACTTTCTAAATGAATATAAAGTTTTAATCTCCCGTGGCAACAGCTACAGAAATTTACAGATTTGAAATCAAAGAGAAAGAGCTGAAAAATGACATCATTGATGGGTCAAGTCCAAAGAGACAATAAATGACATGGTGCGTGTGTGTGTGTGTGTGTGTGTGTGTGTGTGTTTGTGAGCTGTCCTGCTGTCATGGTGCTCTTGTGGAAGTGAAGTCAGCACTCAGATGAGATGATGCTACAAATTTAAGTGCTGCTGCCAGGTGTGTTTTGATGTGTGTGTGTGTGTACGGTAAGAAGCAGGTGGCTAAGTCTGTCATTACTGACTGAGTCACACACATGTACACACACATACACGCAAACGCACACGTGCAGCACACACAGACGGTGTACGCCAGACAAGGAGAGTGCTTTTGTGGGTTTATGGGGATTTCCCGGCAGAAAAGTGCCCCGGGTCAACCATCGACCTTCCCATCAACCATACTTTTCCTCCACTTCCACTTTTCCTCTGTACTTCAGAGGAAACGTTCCTGTTTTCTCATCATTGGTGTCAAAATCCTTTAATCATCCCAATTTGACTCTTTAATCCCAGTTCAGTGATGTCGCGGTCCACCATGAACCCATTATTAGAGTTTTGTTTTTGCATGAAGATGCGTTCGGGGACCTCCTCAGTTAACTACTGTGATACATCTATGGACTGTTTTTATCGTATCCCGACGTGCATGTTGAGGCAGACGACCACCCACCAAGAGTTTGGGTCTGCCCCAAGGTTTCTGCCCCCTCAACGGAGGGTTGCTCCTCAACTCTTGGGTGTTTCCAAACTTCAGTCATGAGAGTTCTGACTCTACATGTTCAGAGTCAGATGGCTTGTGTTGTATATTCACATTCAAACATTAAAAACTGAAAACTGAACTGAATGCTTCTCCATCTGTCTACTGTCATGGCTGCTTTTCTGCTGCTAATGCTACACCTTTAGCCTCATAGCTGTTGGGGGCTTGTGTCTGTAAGGGGAGACAAACCTTATTTGGAGTGTGGGGAAACTTCAATCCTAACATCCCATAATCAGGGCCTGACAAAAGCAACCTTTAGCAACCTCTAAAAGTCTAAAAATATTATTTACGGTGTGCAATGAATGTGTGTGCAGGGCACAATACAGAGAAACTTGTGTTGTGCAGCAATAGCTTGTGTGATTGTCACTATAATTGTTTCCGTGTGTGTGTGTGTGTGTGTGTGTGTGTGTGTGTGTGTGTGTGTGAAGTGGCAGCACGATCTCTGTCAGGCGCTGGCAGTTCTTTGGCTGCTCTTTGGCGGTTTGTTCCTCTGAAGGGACCACCGAGTATACACACACACACACACACACACACCCCACAAACTATTTGCATGTGTGGAGACAAGGAGTGGTGTTCTATTACATGAACACATGTATATAAGGTTGAGAGTGAACAGGAATTAAAGGATAATTAAGAGTGAGTTCATGTCAGATGTGTGCTGATCTATTGCAATGTGTCGTGTTCATCCAACTGTGTGTGTCCGTGCTTGTGTGTGCATGTTCTCACCTGGTTTTTGGCTCATGTCTGCAGGCAGGTGAGGAGGACTCGGACTGAAGTGCTCGTTGCCGTACGGTAGAAGGGAGGAGAGTGGGTGCATCCCGTGAGACTGCTGCACCACCGACACTTTGTTGGACTGTTGGGGGACACACAAAGACCACAGGAGTGAATTTTCTCTTCTCTTCCCAGCTACCTTAAATCAGCATTTAATCTGGAAAAAACTAGAGAATTATTCCAAAAGTTTCGAGGGACGTGCGCTCGCTGACAAATATCTTCTGCTGTGAACGCAACTGAGATAAATCAATAAATATCCCGAAGAAAAGCTCGTGGAGGAGGAAGAGGAGGAGACCCATTTGATCGATCTGAGCCTTTGATGATCGAGTGGGCTTGTCTGCTTTCATGTTCCTGCTTGCCTGCAATAACTTATGTGGAATCTGGTCACTGCTAATGCTCGTCGCATGATGGCTGACACACGATAGATCACGGGGGGCTCAGACGTCGGCTGCAGTGTGTATGTGTATGTGTGTGTGTGTGTGTGTGTGTGTGATCTCTGTGTTTTCCAGTGATAAACCTTCAAAACGTCAGCGAAGACCTAAATTCAGACATTTCTGTGAAAAGTTCGAGTTGTTCATGGAGATGGATGAGGCTGTGAGTGTGTGTGTGACCACTTGCATGAGTTTCTGTTTGTGTGTGTGAAGCGTGTAACATCAACCCTACAGAGGAGCAAATCTCATGCCTCTCACTGGGCCCCCTGCTGAGTTACAAAGTGAATACCTTATCAGTTAGAGTCAGGGCTTATACACTCATTAAAACACACACATGCACACACACACACTTGAACAGCTCCTTTCCTATCCATCAATATCGAATCAACTGCACTACTGGCCAAGCGCGCGCACACACACACACACACACACCCTCATGTGTATGCTGCCCAGCTGCTGGCTAAGATCAAACTGCTAAACCGCTTTTAATGTTCAGACACATGAAAACAAAATGCAGTGCCTCTGCGGCGGCGGAGGGGATGGAGCAGGCGGGGGAGGGGCAGGGATGACAGTAGGTGGTATGAGAGCCAAGTGGTGACGGCTTATTCAGAGATAAGGTGGACTGCAATCATAATAACCTCACGAAGAACTTCAGAAAGACGGAGGAAGAGCCTCCTGGGCGTCTGGCTCGGTGGCCACAACTGCCACTTGATAAGTCTGGTTTTTTTTAAA
This sequence comes from Takifugu flavidus, assembly GCF_003711565.1. Lineage (NCBI taxonomy): Eukaryota > Metazoa > Chordata > Actinopteri > Tetraodontiformes > Tetraodontidae > Takifugu > Takifugu flavidus. The sequence goes on from NC_079533.1 coordinate 11,869,029, forward strand.
GAAATGTTTTATGTACATTCCTGTAAGTCTTGGGTGAGGAAATGATGCCGCTCAGGTTGACGTGATCAGCAGTGGAAATTACATTTTGCAGGGAAAACCCCAAAACTGACAGTTTGCGTGCTTTAGCGTCAGAAACTGCAACAAACATCAGCGTTGCTGCACAAGAAATCAAGTGGATTGACTCTGCAGGTTCTGCACATACGTCAGTTGTTGAGGTCTGTGACGCCATTTTTCTGCAACGCTGCAGCCGCCCATCGTCCATTTATGTTTCCTCTCTTCCTCGGGGTAATTAGTCGGTCTTGAAGTGGCTTTAGCTTCCTTTTTTTACTCACACCGACTGAGATCACTCATTTAACCCATAATTATCAACCCCTCTGTATTTAAGGAAAAATCCCCCCCCCATCCGCACCCCTCTGCACACACACACACACACACAAAACCACGCAACTTATGCTAGATTATCCGGGGCCGACAAGTGCGTGCACGCTCCTGTGAGACGCACGATCGCCAGGGATTGAGTAACACTTAAAGCCTCTTTGCAATGGCAACGTGAGGAAGAAGAAAGGAAAAGACACACGTTCAGGTGCAAACACACACAAATAACAGAAGAACTTCGGCCCTTCGAATTCCAGGACGGAGCTGACCGACAGGGAGGGATCTATTTTTTGTCTTGGGCTCATTTGTGTTTACTGTTGAAAGTCAGAGAGCAACTATTCAAAGACAAAAAACATTGTATCAGGAAAAAAAAAAACCCTGAAAAATCAAAATGTCCAACAGCAGCGACGTTTCCTGCACTTTAGCTGCAACGATCAAGCTCCTGCTGCAATTTCCCACCAGGTCTGTGTCACACTTTTAAGTGTCCCCAACAAAAACACAGAAAAGCAGGAATAAAAGAAAAACAGAAGCAAAACAGCAAGTATTTCTACACCCCCCAAACCCAAGGCATCCAAATACTCACTATAGCGGTGCTAAATAACAAATGCCCTAGTTTTATTGATTATATCAAAGACTTAATTACATCAAAGATGCGATTACTTCACAAAGTCCAATGAGATGCCCACAGCCCTTTACGTGCACTCGGGGACGGAGAACACGTCTCCTCCGTCTCTCTGTAGTCTAATTTCGCTTGAAAGGCCTTTGATTTCTCGGGCGTATTGTTGCTGCCTTTTATCTTCGCTCTATTTGAACGGGAATCTGCTGCTGAATACAGGAGTTAATGGGATCTCGGACATCACTTGTTTGTAATGGTGGCCCTCCACCTTGACCCTGACACACATACACACAGACACGAACACCGGCTTCTGCCTGCACCTCTTTTGGAGGACCTTTTGCTGATAAAACATCTCTAATGTATTCTTTAGTTTTCAGATGACACACTAAGTACATCCACCTCTTTTCATATTTGAAGCGGAAATTAAAGCCCCCCCTTCCCCACCTTCAAGAGTGCTTTTGAGTCTAATGTCTTTAATCTCAAATTTCATGGAGATGGCACGTTCAAAATGCTCATTTACTCCCTTTCTTCCAGTTATTCCTGTTCCGCTGCCACAGAAATGAAACAAGTGAATAATTATAACGCCATTCCCGGCCTCTGCGAATTAATTGTGGGGTTCTCACCCTTCTGAGTGGCTCAAATCAAATAGCTATTGGGGGACCAAGAGAAGTCAGCATCTTGCTGGGTAGCGTTAGCTTGTTGCTACATAGGATGACCAAAAGTAGAAAGTGTTAGCATCGGTTGTTTTTGTCCCCAACTTGTGTCAACGGGCGCACCAATAACTGCACCCAGCACCACAGGAGTCCCTCACCAGTGCACCAGTATAGAATATATTGCACCATATCAACTGGTTATGGTTCGCGGTGGCCAGAGCCCAGATGTTTCAGCGGTTTTTGCCCGCTTCTGTGTGTGTGTGCGTGTGTGTACACAGGCCCCAGTTCGAGCAGGAGTGTCTTTTTGCATGTGCACCCCAGGGTGTGTCCTTGCACACGTGCACTCATGCATGCATTTGTGTGTATCTGTGTGTAATTGGGGAGTGGGCAGACATGTCGTGGGGGTGTTTGTCCGTTTTTTAAACATAGCTGCGTTGTTATGGTTGCCTTTGCTTTGATGTCACCAAAACCACCAACTAAGAGGTTCTCATTTCGGGCTCCTGACTCCTGAGAGGGCAATGACTTCCAGATTGGGAGACCTCCTCACCAGTCTGGGGCGGGACAGGCCTTGTGTGTGTGTGTGTTTGGGGGGGGTGTGATATTACCAGACAATAATTAAATTTGGCATAGTTGATGTGGCAGAGAAGCTATAAATAATATAAACTTTATTCTTGCATCAATGGCTTTTAAAAAAAATCAGTAAAAGCTGATTTTTTTTTCAGGTCTGGTTTGTGTTCACATCCATATTTGCTCGGGCAAACTCGCGTTTCCTGTCAAATAGTTTTCAGTTCATTTTTTTAGCACATATTTAGCAGATGAACGGCTTCAAAACGGAGTCAATTTACCACTGTTTACATTTATTTCTGATAATTCTAATCATGATTAAAACTTTTCCATTCCGTCGTGGCATTGAACATTAATCGGGATTTTTGACCTCTGTGTATATGGGTTCCTGCCCTCTGACCTCCTCATGGGAAACATCATTGCATTGCACAAATGAGATGAAAGGATGAGTAAACGACGATAAAATCTACCATCTACCCTGACATGAGTGATGCCATGAGAAACAGCTCAGCAGATGAACTAAAAAAAGCCATTCAACATTGGGTTTTTGGTTAATTTTATGGCAGGAATGGAACCTGAGGTTGTGTTCAGCAGCGATGATTCAACAACGATGGGAGTGTTGTAAGCTACACTGATGGGATGAAAACACGAGAATGAAAAGTCCCCTTCATTTCACTTTTTTAACTAGATTACTGCAGAACAATGTGGAAAAGGTCAATTTACATAGAAACATTTGTTTCTACATTTTTGATGATTCAATGTTCCCTCACACTTAAAAAAGGTATTTGCTTTTGACTGTCCTACTTTGTCAAAATACCCCATAATCAAAACTACCCACACCCTAATGCTAAAAAAAGGCTGCTGAGGCTCGACATGCTAAGTGGCACCACTAGAAAGGTGGTGAGAACTAACATTACCATGTTTTTTTCAAAAATTAGATTTCTAATCTGCTTAGCCTGATTAATTGACATTTGTACACCACAGAAGACAGGAACCCTCTTTAAGACACACTTCCTCCAGAGTTTGGTTAATACACACAGTAGCGCCAGTTGAAGCTAGTGCGAATTATCTGAAAATCTCATAAATGCATCTATCTTTTTAAACTATTTCAAGAATGAAACGCAAAGCAAATCTTTTTTCTCTTCTTCTTAAAGTCCCCCTCCATAAGTAATGCGGTCCCTGAGATGACTGAATTTGTTTCAGTCGCTCACTCATTCTGAGACATTTCCTGCGTTGACGACAGCTTTCACTTACCAGCTGAGGCTAAATACCAGACAAAATGGGAAATGCCAGCGCATATAAAACCCCCTGCAGTGATGCGTTTTCTGTCATTTATTGCACAAATATGGCCACCACAATAAAAGAAACACCAGTCACAAATGTGAACGTATAAAATCGAATTGAATATATGAAAAAGATAAAACGACGGGGAACAAAAAATTAAAAACAAAGATTTTTTTGTGTCTGGGAAGCAGAAGCACTGTGACTATACATCTACTGAAGATCAAAGCACTGGCAAAGATGAGACTATAGATCTACTGCTTTTTCCCCCTTTTTTATGGAAGCAGAGGACTCAGGCGGCTCACGAGCTTTGTGCCCTCTGGTGCCATCAGTTCACTTCACGTGCGCGGTGATTTCTGACTGATCCACCGCTTTGAAGTTTGTATCGAAATAATCGCGTCCCATTAGCGTGTTGCGGGAGCGTTGGAGGCCTCGCTAAAGAAATAGCCGGGGGGACACAGCAAGCCGAATGGCCTTCTCTCTCTCTCCCAAATACATAGAGAAATCTATATGTTTCAATCACATACACAAACTTATGAGGCAATATACATATTAAAGGGAAACTGCTTTTTGAAAATAAATGTGTTTTTCCTCAGACATTTGAATTATGTTAATATTTCACACCCCTGTTATTCACTTCATCATAAGATGAATGCATTTCTTTGCAAATGTGTGGGGGTGTTTTTGGTAAACTTCCAATGATTTTAATCAGCAGTGACCTCGCTGTGTCACACACTCATGATCGCAGCTCTGGCTTTGTGAGGACTTTCACTGACGTAATTCAGGCCCCAGCAACCTCACCATAACCCTCACAACTAAATGCCTAGACCCAAACCTTTACAATGGCATGACCTTAATCTTAGCCCACTTACAATTTTCCATGTGACTTACATCAGATTGACCTCACATCCCAAAATGTCCTCATTTTGCAGATGAAATGCATAACTGGTCCTCACTATGTAACATGTACCAGAACACGCACACGCACACACGCGCACACACACTTTTTATCTAATGCAGTAATAACGCTGCAGTACACACATCAGGTCAGTTGGTGGAGCTCACATCTTTATATGCTAACTAAATAAGAGAAACATGATCAAAGGGAAACAGTCAGAAGATACGGAACAGAAAATCACCAGATGACATCAGGAAGAAAACAGGTGCCCGAGGCTACTGTCCTACCCATTGTCCTTTCATCATCTCTCACGGAAATCAGGCAGTACCACTGTTTAAAGCGCCTTCGCTCACCAGAGATTATGGTCGTTACTACCGAACACCTCTGACAGTCGGGTGTTTATCAACCTGATGACCACGGGCCACAATTGAAGCGGACACACGACACTTTTCTTGTCTCGTCAGATGTGAAGCATCCAGACAGGCCACCTCGAACCCTTTCTGAAGGTCGTGTTTGTCTGGATTTGCTTTAGTTTCGAGGCCCCTTTTGACGAATCTTGACTCCTGTTTCACCCTCTTCTTTTTCGCCTCCCTTTATAGCCTGAGAGGGCTGAATGAAGTGAATCTTCCTGAAGAGGATTTCACAACTCAAGGCCAACACTGATGACCGAGTCTTTGAACACATAAAATCATTCAGTGTTCATAATGTGTAACTGTCAAGGCTGCAGCCTGAATCATCCATCGTACTTTTAATTTGAGGGGGGGGGCTATTTTCCTTTTGAAACTTTTAGGACTAAACAATGATGGAGAAGAATGGAACAGAGGGAAAACCGTTGATGGACTGATGGAAATGCAGGCAGGGCTGGGTGCTTTCATGTTCTAATTTATTCTTTCTGATGAATTCCATCTACCCTAGCGGCTGATGTGCTGCGCGCTCCTCCTTCCCAGCAGCCCTTGCTCCCCTGAACCGTTTACCTCCGCCAGACCACCTGCCGGGCAGGTCCCCTGACACCGAAGCCGAGACTAAAGAACACAACCACCTAGCATGTTTTGTAGACTCTTGACGGTGTATAAATAGCCACGGTCAACCTGCATAGAGGCATTAAAATGATCGTGTCGTGATTGTGAGGTGCGCGTAACTAAGTTGACCCAATATTTCCATAGGAGACGTCACCGGGGCCAACATACTGCGGTTCGGCTCAATATCTGAGTTTCCGCTGGTGAGTTGTAGTGGATCATGGGAGCGTACCGGCAGCGGGCTGGCAGGAATTTGCAGTGAGTCTATTTTTGATAGATCGGACAGAATTGGACGTGAACTCCCTGAACAAATTACATGGTGAATCTGTGCGATTGTCAAAACAAACATCTGACACCGACAAGGGTGCCACCTAAAAAAAATAGCAACAGCCAGTATGGATGTGCAGGAAATCAGCACAAAGGGATCGTTGAGCCAGATCTGATGAGCAAAATGACACAAATGTAAAATTGTATGGAAATCGGAGGTTAACATTTGTCAACTCTGGTTTTGGCTAACGTTTCGCCTTATTTGCATGGAGGTCATGAGATCGCAACCCCAGAATTATGTTAAAAAATTAAAAAAAGGTAAGGTTAAAAAAGGACACACACACAAACACACACAAACACACACTACTGGTTAAAATGATGAAATAAAGAAATGAAGTGTTACGAAAGTTCTTTCAACGCATGCGAACATTAGAGGAGCTGAAATGCGTCCAAACACCTGGAAAAACAGCTTTCGCTTCGTTCAACTTTCATTTATGGTTGTAAGTGGTTGCCACCACAAATGGTTTGGCCTGGTCCCGGGAGAGACGCCGTGCAATTCTGTTACACAGCTGCACTGATGTCCAGGAGCGACGCACAGAAGCTCAGAGAGGAGGAAGTGTGTAAAGAAATTAGTAATAACAAGTATAAACGTTATTAATTGTAAATGTCAATGGCTGTTTTACGTATACAGACAGTTGTGCCCCTTTCTAAAGCTAAGAAACGCAATCTTTTCTTTTTCTTGGTACAGAAAGATGCATTTCTTATGTTAGGCAAAGATCCTTTTTGTAGTTTGACTGGCTTGAATTATAGATAGGAGATGCGAGCCACCCGCTGCTTGTTTGTTTGTTCAAAGCTCTGAGTAAGCAGAGGGATGAAAGATGAGACGGGATACGACGGAGGGGAGAATGAATCAGAGAGAGAAGGAACAGCAGCAGAGAAAGGCGCCGCTGCTTCCGAGAATTCTAAAAAAGGACAGAAAAAGAACTGAAGGATGAAGACGAGAAGGTAGAATGACTGCACCTGGTGGAAGCCCACACAGGGATCTTTCATTCAACATGACTTCAACAACATCCACACATGACAAACAGGAAAATTGAAGCACTTCCAGCAGATAAAAAGAAGATCTGAATTAGGAACTAAATCTGGGATCATCGCGATGACACACATCGGCACCATCACGGCGGCAGAAAACATCCCCGTTAGGACGTCACCATACCCGCAGCCATAATTGTTTGTTGCCGTGCACCGCCTGACATCATTGACCGCCCGTCCCTGCCCTGGTGGTTCTTCTTAATCCAAGGGGGAACCCTGCTTTGCCCATCCAGATCACATTACACAGGGCCCGGGGCTCTGATGTGGCTTCAGATAGAGAGCGTACAAACCTCGGCCCACAACCACGCGGCCCCGCTCGGCGCAGGCCTCATCCTGCGGTCTCCACGTTATGAAAGAATATTTTTCAATGCCTTATACATTCCCTTCCTATACACCTCCCACATGTTGTTCTTACTTCCATGAGGTTTTAATATGGAAGATGGTGTGGAAAGTGTGTCATTGGCTGTGCGCTGTTTCATCGGGTTTCACCTCTGCACGGAAAATTCCAGTGAGTTCTGCCAGGAAGGTCGGCAAATAAGTAATCGATATCTGGAAGAGGTTATTAATGAAGTTTTTCCCCTTTAAACAATCATGAAAAGTTAAAGAAAAATACAGTTTGTGGCACCTAAGTTCTGTGTATTACACATTAGCACGATTCAGTCCATTTCACTTAGCATTAGCCTAACACCAAAATAAGGTTTCAGATAAAAAGTACAGCTCACCCTATGGAAAAGTGTGGTTTGGATCATCACTTAACTATATATATGATGGATCATCACCAAGGGGGTATTATAACACCATAGCAACATAGCACACAGCCCCATGCTAATGGTTTTAATGCTAAAAGCCTGACATGTGCTGAATTTCTGACCAGGAGTTAATTCTCTGCTGGTCAACCATCAGAGTGATTTTATGTAGCTTAGCACAAACTGTTGCTACTACAGATCCCTTTATGTTGGGAGCGTTCCCAATTATTACCAGAAAAACAGATTCGCATTTAATCCATGCATGAGAACAAGGAAAACCCTGGCATCTGCTCACACCGTCGCCAGCCCCTCGCTGTTTCATCCAGCTTCCTTCAGCACATCAATTAAATCTCTTCTCTTTGGCCGGGGCTGGCACCATATTAACACCTTCCCTTTCTCCCTCTGAACAAGGTGCTCTTTAATCTTTGGGGGATGTTTTCCATTGATGGACTATTGATTTGATGTTGCTGCTTTTATCTCCAGGAACTCAAAGAGGCGTTGGGGCGAAGACACACGCTCCATGTGCTCATTTGTGCGAACTGCTGCCCTGCTGTGCAATCTGTCCAGACATGGCAAACAACTCTGAAGATATACTGTCGCCGTCCGTGAACGCTCCTTCTTTTGGTGTTTTTTTTGGATCTAGTTGCATTCAAAAATATATATATATATTTACATAAAGAAAACCAAAAATAGAAAAATCACAAATGCAACATCTCCAAATAGTAAGGTCCTCGGCGGGACTGCAGGGCTAAAAAAGAAGGGGGAAAAAAACCAGTTTCTCTATTTAAATCAAAAGTTTTAAATGCAAAACAGGGCTGGAAAAGCTGAAAAGGGGGTTGAGGTCTTTTAAAAAAGGCACAACTCCATCTAAGTCTTGTGTACGTTGGGAGAGAGAAGCGAGGGCGCTTCCATCCAGCTGACCACACATGTGGAGAGTGTCCAAAACCCTGCAGAGCTGCTGTGTTCCACCACAGAGCTACACGCTCGGGCCCAGGGGGCCTTACTGAGCGGCAGCATCAGAGAATATCACTCGCCACAAACCAAACTTAGGCCAAAAATGCTCTCTGTCTATACGGTATATAAGTTTGAAATATATGCGTGTGGTTGTAATATATCTATATATCACTTCACGTTATTTAAAAAGCCAGGTTGCGTTCAGGGTCCTCCTGAGAGCCTGTGGTTGGACACTATATGAAATATATGCGTGTGGTTGTAATATATCTATATTTCACTTCACGTTATTTAAAAAGCCAGGTTGCGTTCAGGGTCCTCCTGAGAGCCTGTGGTTGGACACTATATGCCCAGCAACAGGGGTTGATATTCCATCGATCATGCTAATAACATGTTAACTGGGCCGCAGCTTGTAATTATCACTCCACAAATAAAGTTGCTGGTCGCACTCGGGGAACCCGTGTTTACATCAAAGGTCATCTGCTGGCTCCTTTTGTCTGCGCCCAGGTAAGGAGCCGTCTATCGTAGCTTAGCCTAATACTTTACATGGTATCACATGGGCTGTAACTCAATAAATTCAGCATGTCGCAGATCCGCAAATCATGTCTGCTCCCGGGTCTCGACCAGAATCACAGGTCTCGACTTCTGACGGGTGAAACAGAAGCCGATTCCAGCGCCTGAACAATAACTTTACAGTAAAGAATTTGCTTGTGTGTTCAGTTCCAGTTAGAATCAGATCTAAAACATCCCTGAAGTCGAAACGTTCCTCCCGTGTCTCATGTGCCTGCTGTGTAATTTCCAGCTCTGAAGGGAGCCAACGAGACGAGCAGCTTCGCCCCGGCCAAACCATGTGGCCGCTCATGCCACTACCAGAAGCATCAACAGGCGATCCTGCCAAGCCGCTTCCCCAGTCAGGCTCAGATGGCTGCAGATGAAACAGTCGCATACGCCGACACGCTCCCCGACGGTGCCGCGCGACCAGGGTCTTGAGCGTTCAGGACCTGTGCTCCTCTGCTCTTTAAAGCGGCACATTTGAGCCCGAGAGAAAACAGGAGGACTTTTCCATGACGGCAGCAGAAACTGAATGTGCTAACCTGAGACGTCTTGGGTTTCACACAAGCTAAGTCGTCCGCAACAACGTTAGCCTGAAGCTAACGTGAGCTCAAATGTTGCTGCTTTACCCGACTTGTATGAATTATTGACTCCCGCAAAGACCGAGCTCACGATTTCGACGCCCGTCAGCGCCAACTGGTGTCGTAATTTACAAAGTGACGGAACAAATCTGGTTCAGCACCGCAGGTGAGACCCGTTCGCAGACACCGGCGGTAAAAAAGAGATGTGTCTGAGCAGGTAAAGCTTTAAACATTTCCATCTGCACCAACGCAGCACAAAGATAGGGAGCGTGCCTGTTAGTGTGTGTATGCGTGCGTGTGTGTGTGAGCGTGCATTCAAGTGACAAAGAGACTCAAGGTCTTTATTTTCCATGGTAAACCACAACCTTGCCTCACTGTATAAACAAGCAAAGATACATGCGCAACAACTTTATGTATTTACACATGCACGCGCGGGCATGCGCGTGCACACGTTGCAACATTGCTCTTCTCACTGAGCCTCAAATAACTTTTCGGCCCAGCCTTTAGCCGCGTCATAAGTAGACGAGCAGAAAATGTGCTCGTCAGGACAATACAACATGCTTATTGCACCTTTTAGAAACCCACCACCGGTGCCATTTATTCATTATTTTGAATGGAAATGACAGGATTCTGTTAGTTTGGGCGGTGCTGCCCGTGGCAGAGACCCAGAAGAGCAGAGAAATGGACCAGAAATCATGCTGAAAAAGGGCAAAACTGAATAAAGGTTCCAGCAGACGGACAGTCAGGCAGCAGCGGGATCGTCCCGACAATGAACCCGCTGTCTAAATCTGCCTCAGTCCGGAGGGGGCGCGGCCAAGGACGCCGTAAAAGCATCGCCCGGGGCGTCGCGCTGCCTCTTTTCCCGTCCGATTCCAGCGAAAGGAAGAAAAATTCAGCAACAAACTCTGCAAGTTTGGCGACAACAAAGCAAAGGCTTCACATTCATCCTCAGCTGGATGCAGCCGGAGGCCGGCGATGGTCCCTGCTGCCCCTCTTTACCCTGCAACCCCCCCACAACCCCCACCACCGGCCAGCGAAAGCAGAGAAAGAGGATTTGTATTTCTTGAGTGCGGCGGTGAAACGGTTAATGATGTTCATAAGGTGCCAGAGTCAGTTTGAGCTGAAGCTGTGGTTTGATCTTTTTTTTTGTTTTCTTGCTTTACCAGGTGCACAGCGCTGTAACCGCTTCTCAATGTTTACAGCTTCCTCCCTTCCGCTACTGCGCTTGTTTTTTGGTTTTTTCTCTAACCCTCCTCTCTTTTCTCCGGCCTCTCCGGACGTCTCAGACTCTCCTGCACGGCTCCTCTCCTCCTTCTCCATCTTTTCTTTCCCTACGTGTAATCGAGACAATCTGATAAATCAGACGATGTGTTTCTTTTGTTCTCAGCTTCCTGCCCGCCCACCTCCTTCCTTTCATCTGTCCTCACCGTGCATACAGTGTTTCCCACATACACGCTCTGTAGTATGTGCAACACCCACACGGTCGCGCACACCCACCGACTACAGTGCAGCGCACATCACCGCTGCTCCACTTTAGGGTTTTTTTTGTTTAGATCGCAGTATCTCACACATCGCAACTACCGTCACACACACACACACACACACACCTCCTCGAACTTCCTGAAACCAAACGCCGAGCTGTGAAGGCACATTTCCGCTTTTCCTCCTCTTTCCACTCTGAGGGCACTTCTCTTTTCCTCAAGGTCGCACCGACCTTCACCATCCCGGTGGGAAAAGAGCGCTCCGCGTCTTTTTTCCCGACAGAAACAAAGCTGGGAACCAAGGAGGCCAAGCTCATTTTGAGGAAACCTGTTGAAGTGGGAATTCCTCTCCTTACTGAGAAACGACACTCACGCACATGATGCCAGCAAATGACGCCATGCAAGGTCATCTCAACGCCGCCGGCGTGAGCCCCTCAAACCGCCTCTCGACCCACTTGTGAGGGAGCAACGAGGCCTCGTCTGGGCCGGAGGACGGGTCGGCCCGCTCACTGCGGTCCCCTTCCCCAGGAGCCTAAGCAGGGCACCAGCAGACGTAACTTCCCTCTTCTTGAATCGGACGTTGTGGGACCCTTAACGGGAAGAAGCGATAACGGGAAGAGCGCTAACCCTCCTGCCGATGGCCGGCCAGGTCAGGAAGGAGACGAAGAGGAGACAGACAATATGGCACCTGGGGTCATGAGGGGACGCACACGTCGACGGCACGAGCCGTCTCATCACATTTCAAGTTGTTTTGAAGCAAAACCAAGAGGAGTCTGAGGCAACGGCACTCACGTCAGTGCAGCGTCGCTCTTTATCTGATCATCTGATCCGTCCTGTTGCTTGTATATTACTTCCTTCCCTCGGCTGATGAGTATCAAACGGAGTTACTCTGTGTGTTGTGAAGGCACCGGCTGGGCTGGGCGGGGAGGTTTCATTCTTCTCAGTATTCAGAATAATATTCTAACATGCCACAGTTCAAGGTCGTCCACATTAAAGGGGCGATAAGGGCCGACTGAGGTTTGTGGCGTGAGCTGACGTCTTTATTGGGAATGCTCTTTATCGCCTCAGATCTGGTAAATACGACCGTTTTGAAGTAAAATGCTGCCACAGATGTGACAGCTCCTGGAACCTCTTCGTCACACTTGTTTACCAATAGAGTTCAACTTTTCACCTCATGTGAGGCAAAGTGTGACCTCATCAGTGCTCAGTACCTTTCACACAGTCCTGTGCGAAAGGATTTGTCACCGACTCTTTAATGCTCATTGTGTTTGAATGGAATTGTTCAGCCGATCTGTAGATTTACAGTAAATGCTAATTTATGAGAATTCCCAGCAAAATATCTGACAGCACATATGATTTGGTGGCCTGCTGATGGAAAGTCCGACCCTGCGCCTGTGTGTTTATCACCACATGCGGTGTGTGTGAACCTCCACTAATCTAGAGAGTGGCTGCTGCGTGACACTGTTCACCATCGCGGATTATTGACAGTAATGAGGAGGAAATGAAAGAAGACTTCAATTCCCATAGGTCATGTGATTGCTCAAAAAAAAACCTGACAGAAACCCGCAGCATGCAGTCGCCTCACTATGGCTTTTTTCACATCAAAACCACTACAAACCGGGGCAGGAATGTGTCCGTCTCACCTACGCCTGACAGGAAGATCGCTCTTTAAACAACTGCCTGCAATTAACGTTTCCACAGCACAGCTAACCTCATTCAGACACGTTCGGGTGACGTGGGAGATTGTAGCTTCGACGCTTACGGGAGCCCTGACATCCAGATTGTTTGTGGAATTACCTCTCTACATAGGCACAGAAATCCTCCCGTTTGTCTTTGAAATGCTGCACAACAGGAAGTGCAGAGCTCAGTTTTGTCTTTAAATAGTTGAGAACTGTGTGTGGAAGAGACAATACTGTCACTCATTAACTGCAAGCCGAAACACCAATCTGGGAGGCCTGCAGTCAGTAAACAAACAACATGGGAGAAACTGTGCGGTTTCACCCGACAGGGCTGTGACTCACCTGGGTGCAGCACCCATACACACACACCCACCCACACACACACACACACACACGCTCACGCAGGATGCTGGTGGAGACCACACAGACAAACACGAGCCTAAACAATGACATCCTTCTCAACACATCAGCATTTCTGTGTCTCGCTGACGAGACGCTCCTTTAACTTTTTTTTTCTTTTTGGACTGAGATTCTTTATAACAGGAAAGAGATTTCTTTAACAGATGAATTGAATCTAAAACTCCAAGGAGTCGATAAAAAAATTAAAAAAAGAAACCTTTGACATCTCTGACCTCTGGCTTCCTCTTAGAGGTGGTCAGTGTGGGGAGGGGGATTATGGGAAATGCAGTCCTGAACCAGAGAGGTCACAACTAGCAACAGGGTGATTTTCCCCTTCTATCAGGAATAACCGGCCCTTTCTTCAACACCCCCATCACTCCTCTGTGTCGGAAAGAAAAAAGTGAATGAATAATTAGAGATATAAACACCTCGGGGGCACCGCTAGATTTCTTTTTCTCCTGATATTCTTTGAAACGTTTCGGCCTCTTGAAACAGTTTTTCTGAGCGGGCTCTCTTTAGGTGCCCCAGAGGCCGCGACTTCAAAGACGAGGAGGCGTTGAGGAGACTCTTACGGTCATTTGTATTTTAATGCCCCCCTCTTCGTGCCCTCCTTCTTCAATGCTCTCTTTACCTCTGAAGCACTTCCCCTTAAATCTCCTTATGCTCAATTTGTCTTTGTCTTCATCTATTTTTGATATCTTTCACGCATTTCCTCTTCCTCTTTGAGTTGTCTCATGTGTTCTTCACAATGCCATTTTCTAACCTTTTTCTTTGCCCGACTTCAATGTAATAAACGTTTTTGCCCTCCATAAATCGCTGAATAAATAAAGACGTCGATTTATTTGCACTGAAATAATATTAATGGGGTGAATCTCCTCCTCACCAGCTGTTGTACAGCCAGCAAAACTAGCACTTTTACTCAAATAAAGAAAACAACGCACGTTTGTCCTTGCAGAAAATGTTTTTTAGAGGTTTTTTTGAAAGAAAATGAAAAGAGGATTTTTGCACGTTTGCTTCGAGCAGCAGAGAAAAACATTTTAAAACCAAACTCAGGTCACCCACAACCAAGAATTTGCTCTAAAATTCATCACAGCATTGCCGAGGTTCTAAAAAACTCTATGTAGACCACATTTATGCAAAACTGTAAGTGATATATGCATCCTTTACAACATAAACCCCTTACTTTTGCCTTTTAATCAAGCAGCTTTTCTTTCAGGCCTCTCTCAATGGGAGTTTGGACGGCCTTATCGGAGCCAGTCAGAGCTGTTGAGGCCCCAGCGCTTCGCGTCCCGGCCCCCGGGTCGACATAAAAGGGGGTTGCAGGGAGAGATTAGAGAGGCCTCGGCCTGTGTTGCTGCCTTTTGTTTACCGAGGGACTGGGGGCCGGCTGAACAACCCCCCTGTCAACACCGCAATACAATGGGAAACAAGGAAGTGGCAAGATCCTCGAAGCTCGCTCGCACACACGCTATTAGCCTTTATCTTATGCAGTCTACTTTGTAGAATTTAAAAGTTACAAGTAAGGAAAGGGGGGGGGGGAATTGAACAAAGTCAAAGTAGCTAAGAAATGTTTATAGGAAGCTTCTTAATTCTAGTCTATGAAATGAAGGTAAGGAAATTCCCCCAGCACAGAGCGAGCTGTCAAAGATGATCTGCTGAAAATCCCTGTGACTAAGTTAACACACCGTACTTACTGCAAACATCTCTCCCCCCCCCCCCTCCCCGACAAATTCAAGGCTCGTACAGTAAACCCCGGCAGGCTCCCCATCCCGGCACAGCGAGCGGGAAGGTTTCCGGGGCGCCGCGTCGTCTTCTGGAGCCTGTTGACGTCTTTGTGTGACCACAGCTTCCACATCAGAGGGAGTTTCACAGCCTCTCTGATGGTGAATAACGCTTCACACCACCAAATATCATCCTGAACTGCCTCGCAGAACTCAGGCAAAGTCTGGCAGAAGGTCTGAGGGGTTTCTGTCGCCTCCGTCGGACCTGAGACGATTCCCACACCCGAGCCGACGTCCATCACCGGGAGACTTCCAGGTGGTCTAAACCATTTTCCCTGTTAGTCTCCTGCTGTTTTCATGGGAGTTCTGCACGCTCTAACATCGCACAGAGCAGATAAAAACCAGACTTTGCTTTTGGGCCGCGGTAGCCACGGCGACGGTGACAATCGGCCAGTTGTGTAGCTTCCACCAAAAAGCATCACGCCAGCACAATCACACCGATCTCCAGGTTCAAACCCACAAACCTTTCAGGCTCTGTTCGCCATCTCTCCTCTGCTTTTTCTCCCTTAGTTCCCCAGTTTCCTCATTTTCTCTCCACTTTCCACAAAAAGGCCCTGGAAGGCTGTAATCACCGGGCTGCAGCTGCTGCAAACACGGCGACGGCTCAACTACCGATCAACAAAGCTAAATGTGTATTTACGGGGCCACACAGCGGCGATCCCCGGCATGGCCGCGATTCAGCGAGTCACCCGAAATGCCACCCTGGATCGCTGACAAACCAGCCCCGGCCGCCTCCGTGTTGCCGCTGCGGTCGACATCATCGCGCGGATCAAAGAGACGCGGATTAAAGGGAGCCAGATGAGATGGCGAAAGGAAGGGGAAGGACCTCCCCGTCGGCTGGAGGTCAACTCCCCGACCCGCTTAAAGACTCGCAATCCTCAAAGCCCGGCAGGCTGGGGGAGTTTGGTTTCGTCTCAATCCCAAATCTCCCCCGTTTGGCTGCTTCCTCCGAAATAGCCGATATCTGGATCCACGCAACAACAGAGAAATATTGTAATAGCAGAATTAGCGCTGAACTTTAGTCCTCAAAGGAGGGAAAATGTTGACATTTACACCAGAACAGTAAAAATTGAAGTTCATCCCCCACGTTCAGATAATCAGCTTTGCTTTCTGCCGAATACCAACAATGAAACCTTTTAAAATCTGAAAGCAGTGCTGAACTCTTCGATTTGGCCTTGTGTTTGGAGAGATAAACCCACGCAACATGTTCCCAGCGGAGCTGAGGACACGGACATGTTTCGCAATCATTCTCCGACCACGTTCTCACAGCGAGTTTGACGGCTTCATGTGATTTACAGGAACTCGCCGAGACGGCGACGCTCCCGGATTAGGAAGATTAAGATGACAATGAGAAGTAATTCACTATTGTGCACGACGTGTTTCCAGAAAATCATAGAACGGGCCCAACATTTTCCTTATTCACCAGCAATCATGAAACAACAAAAAGAAATAACGCTTCTGGACGTTTTGGCCTCTGATGCGATTGGTCACATCTGTGACGCTTCCGACACTCAGCTGAGTCATGTGACACAATCCAGCGCTTTAAACGTGCGCAGGTATCAGCCTTGTCCCTGGTGGACATGGTAGCTGCTAATATCGCCTAGAATTCAACCAGCCGGTTGATTTCCTGGTAACCCAGAGACACTTGCAGCACACCAACACTGGGAAAACATCAGACAGTGGCCATTCCTCCCCTTTCTTCTAGTCATCTATCGGCTTTAAAGTTTCGGGTAGAACCGTCGGGCTAATTAGAAGGGAAGTTGTCAACAAGTGAGCATTGTTTGGAGTCCCCCAGACACATCGGGAGAGACAGAGGGCGTTCTCTATCCCACCGAGGCTGATGCACCCCCCAGCTGCCCCAACCCCACCCTCAGTGAAAACGGTGGCCTCCGCGGCTGGCGAGGCGGCTTGTCGCCGAGCCGCACAGGCCGCTGTGCTCGCTCTCCTCATTTGCACAACACGTGTCAAGCAACACGAGCGTGTCCTCAACGGCTTTGTATGAAGGAGAACGTGACTTCCTGCCAGCAGGCGTTAGCGTCTTTTTGACTGACATAGCCTGATATGCTGCCCACTTCACCTTTTTAGCGCCAACAGATGTGCTCGAAATGAAAAAAAAAGTGAAGTTTAAGAAGAAAAAAATGATTTAAAAAGAATCAGATGCTTGGATTCATGTTCGCTGAGCCTTTAACTGTCAAGGATTTCCAGTGCCGACCGTTTGCGTCTTGAACGGGACATTAAAAAGAACGCAGCGCTAACGACACTTCACGATTCTATTAGCAAATCCCAAATCCCAGCCACGAAGATGTTGCGATGCAGAAAGAGTCGACCATAACCCGCATTAGTTCAGCCTTGTGAGAGGGAACTTGGGGGCGTTAATTCAGGCAACGGGATTAAGCAACACGTGAAAAATGAATTCGGCATAAGTGCTTGAGTCCGGTGTAATTAGCCGGCCTGTCGGTGGGTTTTATGGGTGACTGGGAGGAATGTTTGGGTTGTCTAAAGATTAACACTTAGCAAAAAAATGGAAAACATCTCAAAGACAACAAACAATACGCCAACTGCAGCAGACAGATTTTAAAAAGTTTCCCTCGTGAGGCGACACAGAACTAACAACATTAGCAATACCGTTCACAAGTGATCAAAGCCCCAAACTGGAACTCGTGTACAGTTTGAGACCGATTCGCCGCCATGTCACTCTCACAGTGGCCCTTTTGAAAATAAATTTACACTTTATTAAATTACACCCAGAGTCCACAACTACAGTGAAAACTCCCCTAACAGCCATAAGAGTCTGTAGCGAAGGACGAATTAACTGCAAAAAGATTTGGTTTCCCACAAATCAGAAACCATGAAATCTGAATCTGAGGGCCTGAGTTTGACAGAAATGGAGCATTTTACACAATAAAATCAGGCCCGCCGCCGTAAACGTGCAAATATGAAAGGGCTGTTGCAAAATTTGGTCAGAAAAGTCTCCTCCCGCGTTTACTTTCGCCTCCTCCAGAGGGACGGAACCGCTCACTCCACGTTTGGAGCTGACGTGAGACACTTAAGCACGAGTGCGCACGAGCAGCCACAAGGAGACAAACGGTGACTGGCACACGCCGGCAGCGTGAGCGTTGGGGGATCGGGGTACTTACGGAGGGAGAGACCGAGCCGTTGGGGAGGTAGGGGTCGGGCAGCATGAGGAAGGGGTAACCCGGATACGTCGGCGTCTTGTACATGCCTCCATCTTGGTGCTTCGACACTGAGGTCAACATAAGAAAAAACAGCAGGTGGTGAATTTCAAACAGCTGCTTCGGTGTTTTAATAAAGCCTCAAGACGACGTTCATTCGGATTTGATTTTATTTGTACTCCCCCGGTGCTGATGAAATAATTTAATGGGGGGTGAGAGAACAAAAGCCTGTGAATGAACTGTGCGGATGAAGCCGCTCAGGTGTCGGAGTGACTGCAGGTTATATCCTCGAACGAGCGCCGACCACAACACTTCAGACCCGAGCGTGACGACCATCAGGCAGCCGGAGAGGCGTGAACTCCTGTAGCCTATGTGCTAATTGGTCGATGTGGGGGCCCCGCAGGTCGGCCAGAAGTTTGAGATTAAAGCCAACCGAAGAGGACGGAGACAGAATCAATAAAATAATCCCGAAAAGATTTCTTTTGTTTCTGGAACAGAGGTGGAATTAAAGCTCAAACAGTGTCGGCAAGGAAGGAAACACAATCTGGTCATTTGAATCTTACTGATCGCACTTTTTTAGGCCTCACATCTGGATTTAAAAACACACCTCTGCCCTCTAACTTTTTAGTAAAGGAAAGTGAAATCGCTCTTGTCTTTTTACACGTGGCCACCCCCCCCCCCCCCCAAAAAAAAAACCTGTGCATCTTAAGAGTTTAATTAACCTGTGAAGTATCCCAGTTGGAAATAAATAAATAAATTGAAAAGTTGTGCTGAGATGAAAACACTAAAAGATCAGCAACTTTTTTGCATCATGCAACGTCATTGTTTCTAAGTGTATAATAACACGTGTTTTTGTCATTAAAATTGTTTTACAGATCACAAAGCAAAAAATGTGTGTGCGTGTATGTATGTGTGTGTGTGTCGGGGTGTGTGTGTGTTTCTTACCACCGTCGAGATGCTCCCGGTGTTTCTCCGCGAAGCCCCTCTGCTCGCCCTGCTGTGCGCGTCTGATCGCCTGCGGGGGGGTCGACAGCAAAACACCGGTGAGTCACTCCGGAAAAGTTCCAGAGAGAAGGAATCAATCGTGTGAGAGGAGCGCGTGCGTTTAAAGCAATCTCAGGAGCCTGTTTTCACGATTCGCCATCAGTGCGTACTTCTACATTCCACTGCGCCTTTTGCGCCCATCGAGCCGCGTGGAAACTACCAAAAGCAGCCTGGACGCGCGCTCTGTGCCACCTACCGCCGCGTTGGGGCTCTGATTTGTTTCCGACTCGTTCACCAGGGAGGACTTGAGGTCGGCCAGGTCCCTCTCGGTCAGCGCGTTCTCCTGGATCTTCTCCTCCTGCTCCCCTTCGTCTTTGAAGGCGATCATCTCATCATTCGCTCCCAGGTCGTCCCCGCCGCCGCTGCTCAGCTGAGGCATGTCTGCTCGCCCCCACTTTGCGATGCGTGACACTTTTTCAGGAAAAAACAAATAGACTAACAAGAAGAAGAAGAGGAGGGGGGAAAAAAACTTTACGTGTCACCAAAAACGGAGGAAAGAGCCAGTGTGCGGCTTTTGTCAGATCTCCTCGGCGCGGCGCAGAAACTCCCGGTACATGAAGAAGAAAAAGGGGGGGGAAGTTGAGATGTGGCTGTTTGGTTGGTAGAGAACTAATGTTTCCCTACAACTGCAAACAGCTCATTTGAGCCAAAGACGAGGCGAGGAGTCGCGACATCAAAGGGCGCGGATGATTGTCAGTTCCAATGACTTGTTGGGGGGGTGTACCGCGATTGTTTCTGCGGAGAGCCTCTTAAAGAGACATCACCTCCCTCAGCTCGGCTCTACGGGCGTTATTCATGACTTCCAGGGGCGGGTTCACACCGTCCGCGGCCCCCGGGCTGCAAGAGCGGAGAAGCGGCGCTGCAGGCTGCTGCTGCTGCTCCTGGTCTCAGGAAATCCAAATATCTGATTGTGCAACAGTGTTTACACTGAAGATAAATGGTGATAAACAGGTGATGACACCAGAGATAATTAGACAGTTAATATAAGAAGAAAAATCATTGGGTCAAGATTCAAGCTGTGTATGTAAATAACTATTTACAAGACAAACAATAATGAGGAAAATAAAAACAGGATTAATAAAAGATTGCAAAAAAATGTGTTCAGCTTTTTTATTTATTTCTAATTTGGAAATCCTTTTTTTTGCAGCCGATTTCAGTGCCGGCTCAGTTAAAATGTAATTACCAAATTACCCCTGGAGACAACTGTGATCCGGCAGTTTGGTTCATTCGCTAACGTTGCCAGTCGGCCTTTAAAGAAAATCTAATCAACCCCAAACGAGAAGGCAGGACTATCACAGCCCATCCAGGCAGTTTCCCTTGTTCATCAAGAGCCGATACCTGACTCTTCCTCACGTGAACTCACCTCCACGAGGACATTTGTTCTCTGTTCATGCTTACGTAACCTTAATATTGTGTTCTTATAAACAGCTCTAACATTTCAAATCTACATAAACACGAGGACTGATAAAAGATTAGTGTGTGCTGCATGCGTCCGTTTATGGTCAAACTGTGCAAAACTGTAACTTTTCTAACCCTGACAAATGAACATTGATATTAGCATAGCTGATGATGACTACGTGCTCCTGGATTAACAATACATAAGCATTTTGTGGTGTTTAAAGTACCCAAGATGCTGCTGTTGTGCTGTGTCGGGCGGTGATTTTGGAACAAAACTGCTTCTGAATGTAGAACAGTCTGAAGGCAACATCAGAACATCAATAACAGAGACGCAGCATGGTTTTGGCGGGTCTTTACACACCCCAGATTTTGTATCAGCCTCCCCAAAAGAAAGCCAAAAAAAAGTGTTAGATTTTGCAGCTATTTGAGTGTAGGAGGAGAAGAAGAAGAAGAAAAAATCTAGTTCAGAAATGTAGACTCTAAGTTCTGATTATTTATCTCCCCTAAATCCCGATGCCGATGCATTTTTAATGCCGCTACAGTAGCGCTGCTGCTCTTCAGAGTTTCTAATTGAGAAATATTTATACACTCCCATGCTGTGACTTAATTCGTGACTTAATCTGAGCTGGTCGCCTTGAATGAAAATGACGATCCACAGCTGGGAAACGGAATTAAATTCAAACAAAAATGGGCCCGGCATTTGCATAAAGCTGCATATTTATACAATATCGTGGATGCATATTAATAAAAAGATTAAAATGAGCAGTATTAATGCATGCAAATCTAAATTATAAATGAGTTGTTTAAACTCCTTGTTTATTCGTCTTGATTAAATATAGACAGCTGTTTTTCCGGAGAGTCGGCGCCGCGGCTACCACTGCTGGGCCTCGCCGGCTCGTCGCGCTCTCACGCAGTCTCTGGTAAATACGAGAACCCTGTTCTTATTTATTTATTTGTTTATTTTGAATGTTCCCACTGCCCATTCTCCTGACTTGATAATGAGCATCTTTTGTTTTACTCTCTGCGATTGTCTTATCCTGAGAGTTGACGTCGTCCCTGAGCAGGAAATGTCATATACAGTAACGCTGATGTAGCTATGCTACATTTTTCACCTGCACTCCCACTGTGATAAATTTAAAGCTCTTCAAACTAATATGGACCGACTGACCTTCCAGTCATTTTGAAGAAATTTTACATTTCTGACAAAAGAGAATAAAAATAAGATAAACCTAAATACTTTACTGATGATGTGGGCCTGTTTAGGGCTCTGTGGGGGATTTTTTGTGAATCTCAAATATCAAATTAGTCAGCAGTGGTGCGAGTATGCTTCAAACTGAGGACTCAATATCTCCACCTACTGGCCTGGAGAGTTAGTGCAGGTGAAGGACGTCCATGCTGGGTGGACCATCAGCGTCATTCTGATGTTCTAATGAACGTTCAGGATGGTATCTGTGCTAAAGGGCTACACTGAAGTCTAGAACTGAAACAAGATTAAAAGGTAAAGGAATTTCTAGTAATAAAAATCCCTGGAAATTTTGGTGGAAATGCGGCTTTTGAAGAAGTTTAGATCTACAAATATTAAAGTGTGACGCTCCTGGTGCTGAGGATATGGAGCAATCCTGCTCTGCAAGCCCAAAAGACTGAATGAATTCTGTGCAAAAACAAACACTTATCAGCTATTTTGTTAATGTCAAGCACTTCTGCACAACAACACAATGGTTATAATGAGTCACCGGCGGAGGAAACGTTTCTTTAACGGTTGTTTTTATTCTTTGCGGATGAATCATGGTGGGTTAAAAAAAGATTATATGCAACAACATCAGGCACATTAAAGCTGCAGAGTAATTAAATCATGTCCTTTCATTGAGGTTAAACCACATCCAAGCACACATCTCCTAACACGAACCACTTGTGCGCTTTTTTTATTGGTCGTTTTCCTGCAATCAGGACCGTGTTCTTCCAGGCGGCAGTAATGTGGAACCTCTGTGGATCATTTTAACAGTCGGAGTTGGTATCTGTGTTTCTGCTACCAAAGCAAACAAGGGCAGTGAAAGAAACTCAATAATCAAAGCGGATGGCGACAAATTTGAGTTTAAATCGGCCCGGGGAGGAAAATATTTCTGACTGGACGATGTTGGAATCGCTTCAGAGCACAAGTGGAAGAGGGTGAAGCAAAGTTGAACGGCAACAATAAAGCCACAGAACGTCTGAGGACGAGTATTAATGAAGTTTCCTTCAGTTAGCAAACCGCCTTTAAAGAGACGCTGGGAACATTCCTGGGCTTCGCTTACAAACACCACTCTGAGGCTGATCTATGCAGCTCCAATCATTCATTTAATCTAATCTCATTTAATCATCATTTAATGATCCTGTAGCTGGATTATTGTTGTCTAAACTGGCTCATTTGTCCTGGTGAGGTATCATAGGTAAAGCTCCGCCCACTAGACGCTCACTAACCAGAGCTTTACCAACAGGGACAGCGTCGTGGGGGGGGGAGTCCACATGACAACACTCCATCAAATTCCTGACCTCTGACCCTGCTGACCCCTCACTATCAATCTACATCTTTGTGATAACGAACCACAGCTGATTATTTGCACGTACGATGTTAAACCAGGTCCTGCTCAAGGTTTCCTCCTGTTAAAAAGGGAGTTTTTCATCCCACCGTTGATTGTTCGCTGTGTTGGGAACACGTGCACGTATACGCTGGTTGGGTTCTATCCGACTGATATGGACTTCCAAACTCATGACAGCGGGTCAGTCTGAACTTCTGACGACCCTTCCCCATCCGCCTGACTGGAACCTAAAAAACATTCTCCTCCCATCTTCTACAAAAAAAAGTGGAATTCTCGTGCAAAATAATTAACTTTCTCCTTGCTGAGTGTTTTTCTGACTGGGATGTTTGTCTCTTTTGATTTGGTAGCAGGCAGTTCCTTTACCTCTTCGTTAGCTCCTTATCAAACATTTATGAGCTGATATCACAGATCTGCTCCGGGGCCTTGGGTGGGTTTTTTTTGGAGGGGGGTCTGGAATCAACAAACATCCACAAGCTTTGAAAACACTCCACTGGTCTTCAGTCACAAACAACTTTTTGGATTTATCAGTGCAGAGAAACTCCAAAAGAGTCCATAGAAAAGTTTTTTGAGGATATTTGCTTCTTGTTTTAGCTAATCCTCGGTTCACAAACTTCTTACACGAAGGTGTTGTGAAAAAATAAAAAACAACTTATCGAAGAGTGAGTGGAAATAACAGCAGAAGAGTGCACCACCGTGTCACCACAGGTTCACACATACACGGTTTGTCTGAGTGCGTCACAGAGCCGATGGGGTGAGGCGAGGAAACGGCGGCGTAGCTACACGAATGGGGTTTGAAGGCAGGTCTGGTGGTTGGGAGATTATTTTTAAAACGTAGACAGGCGGCTGATAACGTGCAAATATGTGTATAGCACAAAGGAAGAAAAAAAACTTCTCAACAATTGGGTTGCAGTGAGACACCGTACATCAATAAAGGAATTAAATTGAATTATTTCCTGTGACGCTAGAGGTCCGTGTGTCTCTGTTCTGAAGATTCTTCTTACATGCTAATGTGTAATTCTAAATGACTTTTTCATGACATTTTCTATTTGCACCAAGGTTTTTGCTAGTACTGGTGGTTAGTGGTGTGCATAATTTGTTAACTGTGCAAAGATTTTAACTCAGTATGGATTTTTCTTAATTGAGATGTAATTTTTGACAGATCCCACATTTAAACATGCAGAATAAACTGTCGTGGAAGCTCTATTTTGGCAGAATCTGTGGTTATTAGTTTCAGTTTGTCATGTTTTAACAAAAAGTTGACAGTATATCTGAGTGAGACAAAATGCTCATAGATCATTAAAAATAAAAAGGAAAAAAACTAAACGCAACCTCAGAAAAGTGAATGTGAGATGCCAACATCTTTCCCTCGTATCAGTTTTCTTCTAATAAATTCAAAAGAATGACAATGAGGAGGAGCAGCAGACCTTGGCCTTTGGTCCTCGGGTTACTGTGCCCTCCACACACACTTTCTCACAGTGTCTCTCACACACACATGCACGCATGCACGCACACACATACGCACGCACACACACACACACACACACACACTGCTTGTTGGCAGCATGGGGAGAGACGTGCTGTAATCTGGGAGGCAGGGAACAAAGGGCCTCGTTAATGCAGAGACTGGCGGGGCCTTTGAAGTGGAGCCAAGTCATTCACTCCTCACACACGTACACGCACAAACACAGACACACACAGACACACAGATACACACACACACACACACACAAAACACATTTGCGAATGAGGGAAAAAAAGAGCTAAAGAGTGTCATCTCCCTGAACTATTTAAGGCTTTGTGCATTTCTGTAGATTCAGATCGCAGCGCGAACCTCAAAACTGGAGCAGTTTGGTTCGGAGGAAGCCAAACACGCGCGACGATTCCTCTGACATCAAATTCCACAACTTAACTTGACCTGTGGTTGTAAGATCTAAAAGCATGAGAGCATAGAGCCACACCAGGTGCCCTTTAACCCACCGCCCGCAACATCCTGTTTCTAAGGGACACAGGCAAAAAAGAATCTTATAAACTATTCATGACGTACTGTGTCTGCTGTCAGGTGAGAAGGGTCATTCAGACATGATCAGTCAATTAATTAAATAACTAGATTCAAGCTAATCCTACACTAGCGTAGCAGCAGTTGTGCTGGGGGGAAATATATAAATACAAACGCAAATGTCACTACATCTATGTACAATATTTCAGTACAGTTACAGCAGCATTTGAAAATAAAGTCCACTTTAATGGCTGCCATACTTTACTGTACACATACCGTAATAAAGAGAAGCCATAAGGCGCTAAATTACCCACAGACTGTTATATTCAGGTTGGCACAATAGTTCAAAGCGCACTAATAAAACATCCACTCGGAAACAGTGCGGATCATTAAAAATGCTCACATTATTCAGTTCCTTCTTAAGTGGTTTGTTTCATAATTGTTATTCGCGAGGATTTATGATTTAATATCCTCAAAGACGAGCCTGCGCGGTGCCTCTCTTCCTCTGTGCGTGTTAGTTAGCAAGAGTTTAGCTACACCGATGCACTGTTGTATTTTCAGCTCAATTGTAATATAATTTATATTATTAAGTATTCATCATGTTAAATGAGCAGCTATTCTGGATTCTAGCATGTCGTAATCCAGAAAGCTGCAGCTGGTTAATGTGGCCGTTTTGTTGCTGAACCGACATCATATTCAGAGGTTACCAAAGCCAGAAGAGACCATCGTTGTACCTACGATAGTTCAAAAGACTAAAATATTAACAATGATAGTTACAATAATTCACGAGCCAGCGGGTGCCAGAAGGAGCGTCCATGACAGCTGTGTGCGCAACAAACACGAATAACGTTTAAGAAAAAGATTAATCAAACATTCTGCTAACTCTCCTTGGGGTGTTTTTTTTTTTAAGGAGTGTCGAAAGAGATCAGAGCACTCTGAAACTAAGCCCCTATTTACTGTGATGGCAGGCCCATTAAATGCAGGCGTCCACAGTGGTCTCTTTCTAGTGGCGAGTGGGCGGCTCAGGGGCCCTGCAGTTGACAGTTAGCAGCCGATTTTGGGATCAGTTCTTTTTTCCACAGCAAAGGGGACTGATGTGGCCCGGAGAAGGATGTGGATTCACATGATGGATCATTGTTTTGGTTCGGTGGGGAGTGGGTGTGTGAGCCCGCGTGTGTGCACGTGTTTCTGTGCCATTTCGCGCAGTCAGGGATCGGGGAGTCCGTCCCTCTTAGCATCCATGTGTGTAGACATGTGCGCACCAAAGCTGCAAACATATGTACACTAGATATATGAACATGTATGTGACACACATGTACTTCTATGTTTCTGAGGACTTGCAGAGCCATGACATATTCTGCAGCCTGTCACCCTAACTTAAACCTTAACCTAACTCTAACCTTTTAAACTAAGTCTCAACCCTCGAACAGCCCTTTGAAGACATGAGGACCAGCTAAAATGCGTCCCTTACAAAAATGTCCTAACTTTGATAGAAGAATGCTATTGGTACACAATAGCATGTAAATGAACACACACGCACACACACCCACGTCACAACAGTGAAAGTGTGCATATTTACATGCTTTGAGTTAATGTTGGGCTCTTTGTTACTGCACAGACGCAACCAGACACATTTTTCCTTGCAGCCGACCGCAGGCTGGTTTGAAGAAAATATGATGCTGTGATATCAAACAGAACCAGGAGATCCAGCTCTGTTCTGGTTGTTTCTTCTGAGCTTTCAAAACAGGCCTATTCTTGCAAAAGCAGAGGATGTGTGCAGGAGACTGAGTCATCCACTTTTGCACAGTGAAACGGTTCTCAAATCAGGATAAAAAAGAATCTTTGAAGAATAAAGGGGAGCGAAGCTGCGATCCTCAAGGTCACTGTAGATGGAGAGTATTTCGCTCGCCAGACTTCACAAAGCAGCTTTATCTGAAAGCACCGGAGGAAATTAAAATCCTCATTTCCAACCGTTAAGGTTCAGGTTACTTTATTTATTCTTGTAGGTCAACTTTGTTTCTCTTTCCAAGGCCGTCATCAGTCACAAAGCAACACTAAAATTTCACTAAATAAAAATAAGAACAAAAAATCAGTGTAGCAGCTGGAACTGTTAGCAGCAGAAAGCCAGGAGGAAAAGCTTTCTGTTTTTTTTTATTAATGTTTTAATTAAGTTTTATAGTTTTACAATGCCATAATTTCTTTTTAAATTTTCTATCAATTCCGGGAGGAAAAAGTCCCATTTAAATGTCAAAATATCTATTTATTTATAGATTAAATTCAGATTTTGCTAATCATCTTAGCTTCACGTCATTTTCAAAGCTGTTTTCTTTCATCCTTGTTTGAATAAAATCATTTCCCCAGTTTTAAATACAATAACATTCGATCATCTCTGTCCTGAAACGTCACCAGTCCCACATAAAAGCGAATGTTGGCTCTGGACCCGGGTCTGATCCAACGTTGACCTCCTCTCCTCTGCTGCCTGCTAGGAGACTTAGACTGACCTCTTGAGGAGCCTAATGGAAGTAAATCTGGGGTGGGGCCCTCACAGGAGTCAGAGAAGGAGCCCAGCAGCCATCAGGCGTGAATAAAACCCTTGTTTGACTCTTCATAGACGCTCGCACGGGTTCTGCCGATCAAACATAAATGTTCTATCTGATGATACTCCGGCCGCTCCAGAGCAAAGCCGCACGCTGCCGTCAGATTTTCACCAGCCAGCACATTATTCATCCTTCGCTCCCATCTGGGTTTGATCGGCCGGGCTCCTCAGATCTTTCCTCCATTGCTCTTGAATGAAGGGAACATCTGACTGTGCAACTGGAGCGTGGCTGTATTACACACTCACACCGAAGTTTTACTCCAAAAAAAGAAGAAAAGAATAAATGCAGGAGGTCACGGAAGTCGTGGCTCCGGGACGCTGTTATTGGTTGAATACCCTTAATGAGTCAGCGCTGGAGGCCCAGTAAAAAAGCACCGTAGCGCTAAAGCTTAGCGTGGGGGTGGGGGGGTCAATGTCGGAGGCTGGAGCTGCCGGTGAAGGTGTGACATGAGGATCAAGGTGGAGAAGCAGCGAGCGAAGATGGAAGGTTTCCAAGATCTCCCGCCTGAGCCGCAGGACGCAGAAGAGAGCGAGCTCGTGGCGTTAGCTCGTGGCGCTAGCTAACGAACTGTAGGTTTGCAAAAAGGCTCCGTTCGGCGGGGTGCTGGGACAGGGGCGGGCTAATTACATTAATCCAAAACAAATAAATGCTTGGCAGCGCTTGAAAGGCTGCGGGAAGTGGCTGCATTTGAACTGACTTTTTAGTCTCCAAACCACAAGCTTTGATGGTTTTTTAACTGGGAACACAGACTGGGAGTCCAACTGGGGCTTTGCTGGTTCACGCTTCCTGCGTCTTCCACTTCTTACTTGATTGGAGATATAATTGGATGATTTGCCGATCATTGGGTAATGATTTGATCGGATCCGATTCTGGAGTTTCTCGTCGCGCTTCCTGCCACGATCCGACTGGAGACGGTAAATCTCGTGTCTGGCTGGCGGATTGTCCACGAACAGATTTTATTAATTTTTAAGATGAGTTGTGTTTTGATGAGCCAAAGTTGTTTGTCCCCTTTTCATTCGCCTTTTTTCTTTATCATAGCAGCATGTGAAACCTTTGTTCTTGACGTCTTTAAAATGCTAACGTGGTATATTTTTGGTACAGACACTTGCAACGCTAACATGCTAACAGTGCATGGTGACCCCCCCCCCCCCATGTACTGCAATTCAGCATGATGATCATGTTGCTACGCTGAAGCAGCCAGAGCGGCTAGCGCGCTCATGCTTAACCTGAGCGAGCAAGCACTCTACTTTGTGTCGCTGCGTTAACGACAAAGGACGCGGGCCAGGACTGACCCTGAGGGATCCCGTAGGCCGCGGCTGTGAAACAGATTTACGCCAGTGTGAGAAATAAATGCTAACGGAACAGTTCACACCGTATATCATCCATCACTCATGGAACAAACACCCTCCTCCCTGTCAAAGAGCACGCTCGAGGTCGCGGCCATGATGACTTACAGTGATCGAATGTGCCACACATTCCAGTTTGTTCTGGTTTCCCGACTGGGGGAAATTACAGGGGCAAATGCAACAGACGCCGCATTCGCACCATATGCTTGTTATAAACACACACAGCGGCATTATGGATGCTCTGGATTGGAGCGGCGCTAATCCGAACGTGATGTGGAGCTGTTGAAGGTTTGACGAATTTTTTTTTTAAAACAAAATTTTACGGACAGACAAATATAGTTGTGTGAGAAGAGCAACTGACAAGAGGGATTTACCTGTTTTTGTTAGAGTTGCTGTCTGTAAATACAAGTCATAATAAAATGCATATGTTCCACAAGGCTCTATAAGGAAGGGTTTTTCACTTTTGATGAGGAAATATGATTTTTTTTATTTAAAGAGATGATTCAAAAAGAAGTTCTCGTTATTTTTGCTCATTACAGTCAATAAGAATTAGCATCATGCTCATGCTAATGTGTTGGATATGACACACAGTATTTGTATAAATCGGATAAGTATATAATAACTTAGCCAATACAAATGAGACCAGAGATGTCTCGTTTCAACAAATGTGGTAGTTTCCATGGAGGGAATTTTTCACATTTCCCATATTTCCCGATGTCCCTGACTGCACTTTTGTAAATCACATCAAGGCACAATTTTATTTTAACATGGCTGAGAAAAACACAACTTTCCTAAACAACGATGGTGTGTGCCTCCATCCATTGTTTAGACTCTAAAGCGCACGTAGTAATTTTGAGAGACTCAATTTTCAGACGGATGCCCACCAACAGATTGTTTACTCTACAGAAATGTAAAAACCCTGTTGTAACACACAGTGAGCATTTTAGCCTTTAGCATTTAGCCCCACCTTCTATGCTAAGGGAGAAAATGTGTGAGCTGGAATAATGCTAACTGTTAGCTGTCGTTGATTTCATTGGTTCAGAGATGGTGTTTGAGATATGGATATCATCCATCCATCCATCCATCCATCCATCCATCCATCCATCCATCTTCACTCACACCAAAGGGCGGTTTAGAGTCACCACTCAAGCTAATGTTCGTGTTTTTGAACTAGGAGGAACCTGGAGAACCCGACAGGCACTGGGACAAACACAGGGAAACAAGCCCAGAAACCTCTGACTGTGCTAACAGGACAGCAGTGCACACAACTAAAACCTGACACCAAAATACAGAAGATAAACACAGAAAAACATGCTAAAATGCCCTATAGCCAGGCATCAGTTACACTGGCAATAATGCGTTTTCAGACCTAGCTCAATGTTCTAGCAGCGCTCAGATCAAAGAGCCTGACCTCATGTACCTCGTTTGTGCTTGTGTGTGGCTGGCTGTACGTTAGCGCTGAGGTGGGCCTGGCATTTAGCTTCAACCGACAGCAGAAGAAGAGCGTCTGATGTCTTCAGGCGTCTCTTGGGGTTCCTCACATCTACAGAAGCTGCTCTGTGACTCGCTGGGCACATCCATCGAGAGGGAGTTGCACAACCACGGAACAATCTGTGAACCCATCAACCGCCCCAGTGGAAGATGTCTTCTTACCAGCTGGGGACCACAAAGTGAAGCCCACTCACACACCCAAAAAATCAGAAAAACAAATAAATAAGAATGTAAAGAACCATTTAAGCGCCAGTCACACGGCTGATTAAGAACCCCTAAACTTTCTTGTGCTTTGCTCACGAACGTCACTTTAGTTTGATATTCTGGGGATAAATTCAGAACGTTTTCCTTTGATTCGGTCTGTGCCGCATCTACTGTGTTAAATTTTGCTTGATGATATGAGGATTTCTTCATTAATCCCCAAATACGTGACACTTTTTTTTAATACAAAGTGGAAGAAAGTTTCCACAGGCACCCGATCACATCTGATCCTGTGTCTGTTGTAAATCAGGCGCAGGCAGAACCTCATAAAGAACCAGAGCCCTACCTGCCAGCTAGCGAACATGCTAGTCATCAAAATCGATTAGTGCGGCGGCTCCCCGCGCGTATCCCGGGGCATTTTTTTTCTTACAGTATAGAATGCCGTGCTAAGATACCACACCATCCTTTGCCTCCTTTGAAGTCGGCGAGGCACCTGAGGGGAGAGAATGTGGAGAACGGGTTGATTACGGGGCCCTGGTATTCAGCGCACACGCACCGACGCTGTGAGTCGGAGGAGGCTCCACGTGGCAGTTTGGTAGTTGTGAAGCGCTGGGAGGGCCGTGGCGCTCCTCTGTGTGCCAAACTTATGCGGTTTCACATTGTGATCATCAGCAGCAGATGTGGTGCAGAATACCCCCCCCCCCAATGACTGAGTTTACTTGGACTGGTTTTCAGTTGTTTGAATGCCTGGTTCTGTTTGGGTTTAACCAAAGTGGCGCTGTGGGTCAGAGGGGTCAGAGGGGCGGGTTCACTAACGCAGTAACACGTTTAAGCCGGTGTTTGTTTCATTTTATGGATTTAATTAAAAAAAACCGTCAATACTGAGTTCAGGATCAAGGCCCCAAACGTTAGCGCATCTGACTCCGGAAGGTTCCCGGTTCAACTCGTGCCAGGGTCAAAGGTTCTGGGGTCGGTGGAAAGGCGAACGCCGCGCACAATTGCCGACATCTGTTACACGAAGAAATAGAAAAACGGCGCAAGTTTCTTTTTATAACGGAGATGTTTAATGTTTAATTTAATTTATTCTATTTTATTTCTTATTTTATTCTATTTTTATTATCTTTAATTGGTTTTTATGGTGTGTAATGGTGGTGGGTAATTTTGTACAGTGCTGTACGTTTCTTTGGGGAGATGCTAATTTCCGTAATGGACACCCCCTAAAGGGATCAATAAAGTACTCTGATTCTGATTGATTCTGATTTAGCATTAACAGATTAGCCTTTGTGTTGATTTCCGTGATGCAACACAAAGGCTAATCACAGAGCAGCTACAGAGGCGGAGGTTTCACCATTGTTTCCACAGAAGAGGAAGAAGAAGCTGCAGGTGGCTGCCTGAGCAACAGTGACTATCAGCTCATCTCTGCCAGGCAGATGCCAAGAACGCGGCTGTTAACCGACTCGAGCTACGAGTCGAGCTTCCTTGGACCCCAAGAGCCAGAGATAACCATCGCTGCATCTGCTGCAGGTACGGCGTGGAACACAGGCGCCCTGACCACAGCTGCCAGGCGACGTTTTCTCACACTCACGACCTCGCAGTCAAAGTTCAGACAGGAAGGACAGAGCTGTCGTTGTTCCAGTCACCTGACCCACATGAAGGGGAGCGAGCACGCGAGAGCGAGAGCGTCAGCGTCAGCGTCAGCATGGCGCTATTAAAGGGACGTTGGGGGGGGGGGGGGGGGGGGGGGGTGATGTAGATGATGAAGATGATGACGGTCCCACTGTGATTTAGGAGATCACAGAGCAACTACAACAGGGATAAACAAGCTCAAATAGGCCAAAGTCACAGATAAAGGCTTGTTTATACATTTTCAGACAAGCAAATGTTCTTTTTTTAAATTCTAAATGAGACATTTCTCCTCCTGTGGTGCTGTTGGAGAGCACCGTGCAGGAACAAGTTGCTCTTCTGTAATAGACAGACAGACTGACGGATCCTTGCAATCAGCAGGCCGGACGTTAGAGATTGTGTTGCAGTTTTTCCTGTGAAATGAGTTTGTTTGTTAAAAACAATGAAAGGACGGCGAGGTGGAATCATCTGCGAAGGTTTCCCCTCTGGTGGGTGGTTCCAGTCTGATTGGAAATGGAGCAGTCTGGACCCTGTTTGAACCAGCTAAGAACAGAAACATGATAAACTGCTTTATTTCCCTCGTATGTTCGAGATTATTACATCTGTTTGTGTTTTATTTTAAGGGCTTCGGCGATGCTCGGCCAGCTCGGAACACGTTTTTCTGTTGTCTCGGTGATGCGACTTGCGCTGTTGCTTGAATGCCAGCATTTACCTGTCTTTGAAGCTCTAAACCTTTGATGCTTTGATGGGGCGGAGCTACAGTAGGGATCACGTACAGTGTCCGTCATGGGAAGAGGACGAGCGAGGGACAAACACGGGTGGGATTAAATGTCACTTGTGATCCAAGAACAATAAAGATTCAAACCTCCTAAACAATTAAGTTTAATATGATTTTGTTTGGAATCAAGCTGTTAAATGATTTAATTGAATTGTTAATGTTCCCCAACGCTGCCATCTTTAATTTTAATTGTATTCATTAAACATGTTTTAATGATTTTGCCTTATACACAAGGCAAGAAAGATTTTGATCATTTGAAGAGCAGACATCCCACCCTGCTACAGCTTTTAAGCATTAAACTGGTCTCACCCCAACAGTTACTCATCCATATTTAATATTCAGTTTTAGAAAGTAAACTTCCATTATCAAGTCCTCCCAGCAGGTGAAATGATTATTCCTGGCTCTGGTTTTCTCTCTTAATTAATCTAATAAACTGAAATGTTAATCCCATTCCACAAAGATGTGAGCAAATGCTATTTCATATCTTTATTTGTTTTGCCCGAAGCTCTGAAATGCTGCAAAAAAATGAGTAAGAAAGGAAACTACACACATCTGGATATGTGAAAAAAAACATAGAAATGGTTTTACCTGTAATGAATCATTTTACTGTATTAAATTTAACAATTTTAAAAGATGAACAAGCAACTTTATTCTACTATCAAAATCCTTTATTTTATGCCTTTAGTTTAATTAAAAAACGTACTACATAAAACAATAAATTTGGCTCACAAATAAAAATACCATTTAATAAAATTTAAAAAAAAATGCATGAACAAGATTTAAACTTGCGCAAGCGCTTTTCGATTTTTTCAAAGTATTTTCTAATCAATTTTAGTGAAACTCATAATGTGAAATTAATGATTTTCTCTGGAAGTTTCGCCCGTTTTCCAAAGACTGATATCAACAGCGACACCTGCTGGCTGAATGAGAGACATTAAAAATAAACTTTTTAATTTTGTTTTAAACTTTATCTTTACTTTTTTTTTTTTGCCTTACATTAACCGCATATGCTAGTGTAGTGACAGGAAATAGCTGAACCTGCTCCAAATACAAAGAAAAGACAATAAAAACGACACTGAAGGAAGGAAGAGTCTTTAGGTTTTGGCACTGAGCCCTTAACTCGACCACACTGCTGTTTCTGTGAAATCCTGCACACAAAACATGATAATAATCGTAAAAAAACTGCTCTGCAAACACAAATCTCACTATCACATTAAACCCGCGAATAAAGCTTGTATAACTTATTTTTCTTTAGTGAAATTACACACGAAGAAACAAAAGTTCAATAAGTGAAGGACTTTTTTTTTTTTTTTTTAAATCACATTATTATGGTTATGTTTTTGAAATAATGCTGACAGAATTAGAACTCAAAGATCCATGGAATGAAATGAATATAGAATATTTTATTTCACCTTCAAGATTAATTTAGTTCAATTGAAATATGGTGGATAATCTTCTCATAATGACAGGAAGGGTTCACATGTACATTAATATGTAATTAATACTAGCTCATTAATTTCGGACGGCATTTATAACACAGAAAATATGTCACTTCTGACATGGCATTTTAATAAAACCAATTCGTTCAAAGAATAAGGCATATTAACCGTATTAAACGTGTCATTATACAAAACCCATAATATACACATAATTACTATGTACAATTATTACTTTAGTCTAAATAATAAAACATTGTTCTGTGATTTTCATCTTTCACAAATACGCAGTAATTATTATTTTAGTATCCATCAAAATATTCCTCACAATAACAACATTACAAATACATAAATACTTATAACAACTACAAACAAGCTTATTACACTTCACAGCATCTATGTCGGTCGTGTTTTTCGCGCCCGGTCCAACGTTTCGTTCGTTTTACGACGTAAATCTGACATTTGGTTGAACTATCTTGTCTCGGCTGAGTTGTGCCTCTTTGGAGCTGACACGTGCTTCCCGCGGCTTCCGCACGGCCGCTCGTGCCTACGTGACGTCGCACCACCTCCGTCATCTCTCCTCCCTTTGTGCAGTAGACGAGCCCCTTCTCGGTCAGGACCGGAGCGCAGAGGTACGTTACGGATTTGTGGCTGTATTACAACCCGGATAAAGTTCTTGTCCCGCGATTCTGCTGCTGCTATAACTCGGTGGACTCCGGCCCAAGGATGCTCGTGGTGTCCGTGTAAAGAATGCATTTTTATCCGGAGTCAGAGATGTTAGGCCTTCTGATCTAAGACAGCTGCTGTTAGCTTAACAGCTAAACTCTGACGGTGCGGTCGACACTGCGGGGACCGGTCTTCGGTCATTCTACTCGAAGCCGCGGATACATTAATTTGGCTATGATGCAGCCTTTCCTTGTTGGTAATTTGAGCTTTTGTCAGCTGTCAGTATGCCCTGATAGCGAAGTTCCTCGCAGGAGGCACTTGTCCGGGACCACCTTGATAAGGTGCTAATGCTAATGTGCTAGCCGGTGAGGACAGGGAGATGCTGCCTTCACTGCCCTCCTAAACCAAACCGTTTGCTTTTAGCGGCCTGCAGCAGGGAATTTATTTTCAAAGTCTTATTAAATGTTTTGCCTTAAGCTGTCAAATGAACCTGGGATGTAACCAGGTGGGTGCAGAACGATTGAGTTGAACTCCAGATGCGGTATCAAGTGTAATATTCGATTCATGCTTTGGAATCGCTGCACATTTTCAGCGAAATTAACAACAAAATCGCCCCAACACTGGACATCTCATTGACCAGAGCTCCTAGGCTGTTCCACTCCTATGCCCTTTGTCATTTGACCTTTCATTCTTGGTAACAGCCATGATCTGTCCATTCAGTGAAGGTGTTGACGTGCACATGAACGCCCAGATGTGCTATTTGTGAGTGGGTGGACAGGTCCTGCAGATGGGGGACATTAGTCCACTTCCTGCCCATGTGCTGCGCTACGGCCACAATGCTCCCACCAGTGCTGGGATTAGAGGACAGCCCCGGGGTGCATTGCTCATGGTTGACAGGACCCAAGCGTGGACGCTGGGACCCTCCCGGACCTTGTGCACAGGATTCCACTGCAGCAGAGATGTTGGTCATGTTAAATGAGGCTCCCCTTTAACTCACTTTATGTTTAATGTGATAAAACTTCCTTTGTTCCTTTAACTTACAGTGTTAGTGTTTTGCAACGGCGCCGCAGGCGTTTGGGAATGTAAAGCCCCGATGCCATTATTCCCTGTCCAACTGTTTAAATTCCTTCTCTATCTCCTGCAAACTGTTTGACAACTGCCGGGATGTTGAAAAGTGGCACATTTTCTTCATTCGGATGATGAAATCTGACTTTCCCAACAGGCAAATAAAAGATAAAGAAATGCACGTATCCTGTTAGAGTTCTAACTCCGCGGCGTCCATCTGTTGCATATTATTAGATCACTATTCTGCCTCTTTTACTGAGTGTTTTATCTGTGGGGGAAAAAAACCAAACCCTATAATGTAAGACGGATTTAGATTTCTTGTATTTTGTACCATGATCATCCCTGTTTCTATATGCAGATCATGGCTGTACCTCCCACCTATATTGACCTTGGAAAGTCAGCCAAGGATGTCTTTAACAAAGGATACGGTAAGCAATAAACAGCGGGATATATCAGGAATGTGACTGGCGCTGCATAACAGAGAAACAGCAGCGTGAACTCCACCTTAAAGCCTTCAAATCGGGTGTTTCTATAGGTTTTATTGCGTTAGGGGGGCTCCCTCTATTGTTGCCTTTGTTGTGTTGGGAAACGGAGCGATCCTGATCATATTTTGCAGGATTTAATGCATCGCGTGCTCCCAAAGCCCGTGCAAACCTACAAAGGACACAGTGTTCCCTCTAAAACCCAATAAAAGTCTGCGCTCCAGAGCTGGACACTGCTGAGCTTGTCATTAGACTGAATGTCATGTTTGTGGACATACAAGCGCTGCCAGCTGATGCCTGGTTCATTCAGACGTCAGCTGAAGTCCTGATGCGCCGCAGAGATGCTACGATTTAGCCTCAACTGTCTGAGTTCATTCTGATTCTAGTAACTAACTAATTCTAGTTAATTCTGCCCCTCACTGCACGTGAACGGGAAGTTTGCTTTGGATCAGAAAGGGCCTAAATTGCACATTTATCTGTCACGTTTTCGTTGTAATAATGATTCTGTTTTTTTAGGTTTTGGGCTGATCAAGCTGGACTTGAAGACAAAGTCTGAGAACGGCCTGGTGAGTTGTTGACAGGCGTCACTGTCATGTGGGACTACAGCCGTCATGTCTTAAGAGACGCCCGGCTGATCTTTAGGAGGTGGGTTCTGATCCCCTAAAGCCCTGCCAGGACATCTGCTGCTGCCCGGGGACGCATTCCTGCTTTAGCTGCTCTTTAACGTGTTACCGTGGTTACCTGAATGGGCCGTCTCTCACCCGCCTCTGTCACCCGCAGGAGTTCACCAGCACGGGCTCTGCCAACACCGAGACCAGTAAGGTGTCCGGATCCCTGGAGACTAAGTACAAGTGGGCGGAGCATGGACTCACCTTCACGGAAAAGTGGAACACCGACAACACCCTGGGGACCGAGATCACCCTGGAAGACCAGGTAGGGGGGCGGATTTCATTTCTTTGGATTTCTCCGGGATTCTTCTGCAGCCTGGAAGTGTAGTTTGACAAAGTGGTTGTAATGGTTTCTCCTTTTTTTCCCCTCGTGTTCAGTTGACCAAGGGGCTGAAGCTGACCTTCGATTCCTCCTTCTCTCCAAACACTGGGTAAGAACAGATTTAGATGGATTCGCTGGTCCACCATCAGACCTTTACTGACTATCAACCGCCCCCCAGCAAGAAGAGCGGCAAGATCAAGACGGCCTACAAGTGCGACCACCTCAACCTGGGCTGCGACGTCAACTACGACATCAACGGCACGGCCATCCACGGAGCCGCCGTGGTGGGCTACGAGGGCTGGCTGGCCGGGTACCAGATGACCTTCGAGGCCGGCAGGAACAGGGTCACTCAGAGCAACTTCGCCGTGGGGTACAAGACGGACGAGTTCCAGCTCCACACGAACGTGTACGTACACAGACGGAGGCTGAGCTCGTTCTGGAGATGCTGCCACCTAAAACGTGATGGAAAAGTCTAGGACGGAGTGAAAGTCGAGTGTCTTCCCGGCCAGGCACAGACGGAAGCCTTTAAATCGTTAGCGCGACCTTGGCCGGCTGAATAACTCGCTGGCCTTTGACAGGCAGCCAGGCGCACAGGTGCCTGGCTGTTATTTTTACATGCAGGTGATTGGATTTAGCCTAACGTAGGCGAGGTTGGAGTGGTTGGCAGACACGGCCAAGCAGCTGTGAGATCCAGATGGAGTCAGACGCTAGCAGAGGGGAGCTGTGGTCAGGGTTAGCGGGGAGCCTACAGCTGGAGAGGGGAGGCAGGGGTCGGGGGGGACGGTCAGTCAGGACCTACCCTTGGTGAACCCAGCTCAGCCACAAGCTCCGGTTCATGTTTCTGCCACCTTCACAGTGGAAATGTCCTGTTTTTCCCTCAGAAACGACGGTACCGAGTTCGGCGGTTCCATCTACCAGAAGGTCAACGAGCAGCTGGAGACGGCTGTCAACCTGGCGTGGACCGCTGGAAACAGCAACACCCGCTTTGGCATCGCCGCCAAGTACCAGATTGATCCCGATGCGTCCTTCTCCGTAAGTTTAACGCGTGCGGAAGCAATTAAAACGGCGGTAATTTGAGCCGTCCTCACTAAAAATGGACGATTAATGAATCTGTGGATCATCTTCGTTCAGGCCAAGGTGAACAACTCCAGCCTGGTGGGCCTGGGCTACACTCAGACTCTCAAGCCAGGTGAGTCCTTCGCGTGCACGTTAAAGATCGACAATAACGAGAGGTCCTCGTTGAAGACGTGACGGCTGTCCCGATCCTGACATGTGCCTTCCTGCAGGAATCAAGCTGACTCTGTCCGCTCTCCTCGACGGCAAGAACATCAACGCCGGCGGCCACAAGATCGGCCTCGGCCTGGAGTTCCAGGCATAGAGAGAAGGAACACACCCTCCCAGTCCCCCCCCGCCCTGACCCCCCCCCACACACACACACTCACATTCCCCAGCCAAATATTTAATACTTAGTCTAGCTCTCGCACCTCTGTTCCCTTTGGAAGGTATAATGAGCAACCACTTTTAACTATGGGAACATATTTTGGAGTCTATGGATTTATCTTAAATTATGGAGCCTGCAAGGGAACGGTTGCTTTTGGTGCATTCATGTTGGGAACAATCGTACACGATGCTTTAATTTGTCTCTATTTTAAAGATGGCGGATATGAACTCCCCGAGGGGCCGGATGAGTAGTCTCACCACTACAGGGTGCCGTCGGGTCGCACCAGCTTCAGCACTCCACTCAAATCAAACTGTAAAGAAGTAGCGGTTTTATTTTCATACTCCTGCAACAGAGATCTTTAGAATCTGTCGGGATAATATACAGCGGGAAGGTGCCGGCTGACGGTAGCCCAAAGACACCCCGACCCAGCGTGTACATTCCGTGTTTCACGTCTCACTTGTCTGTGTCTGTGCGAATTGTGTCTTTTGTTACATTTAGCAAAGCTAATGTTGTGCGTTCTTAAATCCACCCGTGAAGTCTTACGAAAAGCAGCGGCGTGTCGGTTCTTGGGAGCAAACGATGGCGTTGGAGACCTCTTTGGTGCGCGGGAGGAGAGCCAGTGGCAGAACTGAGAAAAAGGGATTGAAGATGTGCAGAGGACAGGAAAGGGTAGTCTTCCACCAATCGTTACGGGAGTGATGCTTAGTGTCCCTGAGAGTATTGTTATTGTGAAAATTTAAATAAACAACACCTTGAACCAGCGTCTCCTCTGGCTTCTTCCGGCTCACGACGTCATAAAGCAACACCTAATATTCTATGCGACGTTTTGCTACAGAAACTGTTTTCATAATTATCTGGAGCGTGACCGAGGGACGCTCGTGACGCATGACGCCGCACGCGAAGCCACGCCCCTCCCAGGTACGCAACAACATGGCGACGTGTGGGAAAATGGGACGAAGCAGCCGAAGTATTTGCGCTCTTTCTGCGGTTCTTTTCCTCCAGCTGTTAGTGGGCCGCTGCCTGTCGGCTCCCGCGAACGCCCAAAGCGGAGGTATGTCACTCTTAACATTCTTAACGCGTCGGGCGCGGTGCGTTAGCCGGCCCGCTGGCTAGCGAGTCCTAGCTCTGTTGCTAACGTTAGCCTAGCAATCGGCGTCAAGGGAAGAACGCCTGACGACGCGGGTCGTTCGGTGTCCCAGACAGACCAAAATAACCTTGTGTGTTCACCGACTGATACGGGGACATTAGAGTTTCGCTTGATCCGCCTCTTTGGTTTGAACAAACTCGTCATAAGTTGTAAATCCGCGCGATTCCCTGCTCAGATGAAGTTTCCGGACTTAGAACAACCAACAACACAAACTAAGGAATATAAACAGTCACTTAAAAATGTGTTTAGTAGCAATGAACCGTCTCTTATGGCTCAACTGGGTTAAAACTGGGTGTCCTGGTGCTGGCCTGCGGGCCAGGGGTGGTTTATGGTGGTCTCCAGATATACAGGAGGGGTTTTCCAAGCCTTGCCTGTCGAAATTGTGCCCTTTTACTGTGTCTTTGTAACCTGAGTCACCTTCAGGGTGTGTTCAACCGTCGTTTATTAACGGCTGGTGTCACAAAGGTCTCTTGTGAGCCTGTTCTTGATGCTTGCCCCGGCCTGCACCCAT
Source organism: Takifugu flavidus (assembly GCF_003711565.1). Lineage (NCBI taxonomy): Eukaryota > Metazoa > Chordata > Actinopteri > Tetraodontiformes > Tetraodontidae > Takifugu > Takifugu flavidus. Next base: position 11,909,922 of record NC_079533.1, read on the forward strand.
GAATGGGCCCTTTCTTCTGCTCCCGTCCAGCCCCAGCAGCTCTTGCCATCGGCCCTCAGGTGGAATAATGTCGGGCCCTGTTGGTGCAGCAGGCTGCCCGTACAGGAGCAACAACAGCGCCGGGAAAAGAGTCCTAAAAAGATGGCAGAGAATCCGTGGTTTTCTGTTTAGCCTGGACAGAAGGTATTTTTCTTAGGGAATCTAAACTTGAACGCGAACACGAGGCCATTTTGAAAGCATTTAGTGCTATTGAATCCAAGAAAATACTGAATTTGAGCTGTCAGGTATAAACAGGTGCACAGAAGGAGGTGGGTTAATGGTTTTCTTGCTTATCAACGTTTTATTGAACCTTATCTTATAACCTTGGTGCTTTCTTTTTCACTTTGACAGGCCAAACTGTGCAGAGCGTCTCGTCTCAGAATGATACCCCCAAGAGTGGGGAAGCCAAACCTTCAGCAGATTCCACACCTGAGCGGGTCACAACTGCGCCGGAGGTCAAGAAGCCTGACGATGCTGCCGCGACAACTGCCAAGGAAGTCGAGGCAGTGGTGTCCCCCACAATAAAAGAAGCAGAAAATGAAACGCTTCAGAATGAAATCATTAATGCGGATAAGACAGCAACAACGGTGGAAGCGAAAGAGCCGAAAGGCTCCGATGATGACGAGGAACCGGACGTGACAAAAAACCAACCCGCTGTGTCTGGAACCAGTGCAGCCTCCTCTCCGAAGACCCCCTCCGAACCTCCCCCAGACCCAGAAGAACCAGATACCCCCCCACCGGAGGAGAAGGAAACGTCAGATTTGGCCTCCGAACCAGCCAACGCGCTGATCCCATCCACCGTACAGTACACCGACCCGGACCTGCTGACCACCTCCGACAACGACCAGGAGTCCCGAATTAACGTGGACTACGGAGAGGACGAGAACGACTACGACGACGGGTTTGATACAGACGCCACATACATGTCCAACGCAGAGAGCAAAGACCAGAGCAAGAACAGGCTGCCGGAGCCCGACGGGCTGGACTTCAATCGCTACAAGAACAGCTACAGCTCAGAGGACGAGGACTCCCACTTCTTCTTTCATCTGGTCATCCTGGCTTTCCTGGTGGCCATCGTTTACATCACCTACCACAACAAGAGGAAGGTGTGTCCTGACGCAGCTCAGAGGGTGCACTCGGGGCCATTTGTCTCTGTCGCCACGGTTGCGTTCATCTCTTCGATTTCACTCATTCTTCTGCTTCCCTTTAGATCTTCCTCCTGGCCCAGAGCCGGCGCTGGAAAGATGGTCTGTGTTCCCGGAACACGGTGGAGTACCACCGCCTGGACCAGAACGTCAACGAGGCCATGCCGTCCCTGAAGATGACCAGAGACTATATCTTCTGATTCCTGCTGGAGAACGGGTGTGGAGACCCTCAGAGAAGCTGTCGACCTTCCTGCCCCGACAGTCGCTCACAGACGTTGTTGCTTTACGGACTAACTGGAAATCAGGAGTTTTTGGGGCGTAGAATTAATCTTTACTCTGGGCTTATGTTATTCTGATTTACTGTATTATTTAGATGTTCTGTCTTAATAACTAGGGCTTCGGTATATTTGTTCCTCACTGTTCGGGGTCTTCTGTCTGCATCCTGTTGGAGGCTCAGACTGAAATCATAAATTTGCTCTTGATAGTGATAGAAGTTACAGGTCCATGTAACCCAGACTGTGATTTGATGCCTGATTACTGGCACTTTATTGCTTTATAAGTGATAATACAGCAATGTAGAATGAGCATATCGATTTTATTCTTAAAGATGTTAAACGAGACGCTAAACACGCCCGATGCCTTCACTGAACGTACGTAAATCTTAAACACGGGCTGGTTATTCTGCACTTCATGTCGGATGCGTGTCACATCTGGGAGTTTCACTCAAGCCATTTCAATGAGAAACACTATTCGTAGGTCAGGGCTGAATGCGCCGCGATAGAAACAAAATCTGATGGTTCCGGTCCAATTTCATCCATATTTATCCCTTTTTCTCGCTGTCCTCTGATTTTGCTGTGCAGAATTTGTGGCACGAATTATAAATTCTCTTTTTTGTTTGGGAAAAAAAAAAAGTGACTTCGATGAAGTCTTTAGACCAGTTTCTAACCTTTCTTTTGATGACATCCACACATGGACGCCTGGTCCGTTTCCCCTCCCAGTCAGGAATCCTGACCCGTTTCTGTCTCATGCCTTCTGTTCCACTGCCACAATCGCCGCGCTCTCCTCCGCCTGTTGGTGATACTTGTGCGTATTTCAAGTGCACTCTGAACAGAAGACGCCACTTGCACTGTTTCTGGTGTCGTAGCAGCGAAGGCGTTGAGCTGCCCGCGGATCAATGTTGTTTTTGCCATCAGCAGTAGAAGCTGTACAATCCTGTTTTTGCCAATAAAGCACAAGTTGTGTACAAAAGTAGTTCCTGGCTTTTTTAGTCACCGATCAGGAGACAGAAAAGTGGCCTCTGTCGTGGTCACTGACGGGATGTTCACAGGTTGGCCACAAGGGGGCGGTGCGCGCCCAGTAATGACGCCCCCAATGGACGCCTGCTACCACGTGACTCCCAGGTGCGACGCGCAATGGCTGCTTATTTCCAACGTTACATGGAGCAAAGAGTTGATTTTATAATATCACCTTAATTTCATTGAAATAAATGGAATGATGGTTAATGTGGGGGGACATGTGACACATTAACTCGGAAAGGTTAGCAGTAGTTTCCTGACAGACGACAGCACTTTTAATGAAACGTTACCTGTTCAGAAACACGCACTCGAAGCCCCGCGCACGGAGCTGCTTGAAAGAGGATTAGTCTCACTATTCCCCAACAAAGAAGCTCATAACATTACAGGGAAGTGTCTTACCTGCTGGTTAGCGCTCATTCTGGCAAATCGCCTAAATCACCACACGTTTCGAAGTGAAACGCTTTAAAAGTGGCTGAAGCAATCAAGATTTTTCAGAGGAGATATAATTTCTGCTGAGCACAATTCTGCAGCATTGCGGAGCCCTTAATTCCCCGCAGCGCCTCCTTGCTAAAATAGCCCTTTTTCTTTTGCGCTTTGAACAAACTGGATGTGGAAAACTGCAGAAAGTGAACCGAGGTGAACCTTTTTTTTCTGGTGGCGTATCAGCAGCGGAGAGGAGACTGGTAAATCTGGAAGGTTTGACAAAGGAAGACCCTTTTCTTAAAGAGCCTCTATCCAGCGCGAAGTGCTGCATGAATCAAAGCAGATAAGAAAAGCCGACTTGGATGTTGTTTGGGGAAAGTTATTCCGAGTTGGTCCATGTAAGAGACATCAGGAAATGAGATCTAAATAAAAAGCTTCATCTGATGAGGGGGAAGATAGCAGCAACAAGGTGTTTTTGAAGGTGTGTGAGGCGGCACGGATCAGAAAAGCTCCTAAATTAACGCTAAAAGCTAAAAATTCTAAGAGGATCTTGATCCAAAACACACAAAGGCGTTCCCGGGTGACAGCGTGACGCGCACAATGAGGCGGTCTCAGCTCATAATTCCATCCTGGAGGAGCTTTTCAGAGCAACAGAAACAGGAAGTCAGGGGATGGAAGCCAGAGGACGCTCCGTCGAGTCCTCACAGTTTGCTGGTCTGTGCTCAGGTCAAGGCCAAAGGTCACGCTCCTGTCTCCACCTGCTTCCTCTTTAATGCCAGAGGTCAAAGGTGATGTCCAGCAGCGTCCCAGGAGAGAGGCGGCAGCTCAGTTATGAAGAGAAAAGTGATGCGATCCAACAGCACCAACTTCCATGTTGGGAAAACACCTGAAGGGGAGTAAATTAGTATCCCTCTGCCTTCGATTCAATCAATGTACATTAAGGTGCCCTTGACCAGGCCGGTCTCATGTAGCAGGTGTGTGTGTGTGTGTGTGTGTGTGTGTGTGGCTTTTTAATCAGTCCTGATTGATCGCAGTGTGTGTGGGAGAAGGAAAATGGAAACTATAAACGGAGAGCTGGATGCTGAATAACAATAACACATGTGGGTGCGCATGTGGAGCCTGGTAAGGACCTGGAATCAAACCCACAACCCGCTGGCTACCATGTTGTCTGCAGGAATACAGCGTGGCTCTTTTTATCTCTCGTAGGCCAAAGCGTCCCAGAAGCCGTCCCGCGTGTCCTTTGTCCAGGCTTTATTATGATTTTCTTTCTGTGTTTGTGTCCCGGGGTTGAAGAACTAAACTTGTCCTCGTCTTCATCTTCTGCTTCACTGGCTTTAATAGCGGAGCCTCTTTTCTGGCTGCAGAAGACGGAAAAGGCTTCACTGGCAGACAGGCAGACAGGCAGGCAGGCAGGCAGGCAGGCAGGCAGGCAGGCAGGCAGACGCGCGTATGCGCAGGCAGTGAGAAGGACAGAAAGCTGCTTTGGCGCCTCCATGTGGCCAGTGAAAGAACTTTTAGCTATTCACTCTTTAGGATCTTTTTGCATTAAAACGTTGATTTCTGCGTCTCATTTCCAGGGTGTTTGGACCAAGTTATAGAAACCCAAACCCGATCCATTAAAAAAGTAATAACAAACACATACAACCTAATACGCAAGCATCAGAATGAGGGTACTGCAGGATTCTTTGTTTGGAGGAGAAAAAGCAATCGTTTGAGGTCTTCAAGAACAAGACATCAGAGATACTCCTGCCCCTCCCCATCACACACACACACACACGCACACACACACACACACACACACACACACACACACACACACACACACACACACACGGCAGCAGATTACAGCTCTGGTGTTTTAATTTGTCCTACATATTCGCTCCTGCCTGCCATTTAAGTCTTCTTTACGACCCTTGTCCCCACGCGCCGCTCTTTTATTCTGTTGTTTTTTCCACTCTATCAGCCTCTGTCTTCTGTTCTTCCTCATCTGAATCCTTCCCCTACATTAGGGAGTTATTCTATCCATCAAACTGATCCCCCCGCCCACAAAGAAAGAAAGCAGGAGTTTGACTCTGTCTGCCTTCTTGGATCTGAGTGTTTCATCGCTGTCTCATTTCGCCTCCGCGCCTCCTCTTCCTGCCATCAATCCTGCTGACGTTCTTTTGCATCCCCTCGTCTCCCCCGTCTGCCTATCAGACATCGTAAATCTCGGAGCAGTTGTGCCTCTTTGATCAGCGGCAGCAGGCCTCTGATAAGCAGCCTGTTTAGCGGGTGTCAGTGTATTTTTAACTATAGCTCCTTTGCATTAATTTAGCAGACAGGATTCCTGCGTTTTGGGAGACGTTTCAGCCTCGGGGCCCTTGGAGCAAAGACGGAGGAGCCAGAAGAGGAGTCTTCATTAAATCTGATAAAACATGAACCATTTTTTTCCACGTTGAAAGCGCAGAATGGGGATGATTCCTCCGCATCGTTTCCCCGCGTTTCCCTGTTAGCATCGCTTCAATAAAAAGCCTGATTACTGATCATTTCTGACCAATTCACTGATTAATGACTAATTCATAGATATGGGAATTACTGCTGAGAACCCAGCAAGTTCCTGGCCGCTCACTTGCCCCAAAACTTTCAGAATGATTAAAAGATTTCTGCTCGATATCAGAAAGAATTTGTAAGATGTTTAAAATGAGCGCGAGCAAAACTATAGCATTAGCTGAGTCAGGTTTAAACTCACGATGTGGTCTGACGTGATTTAATTTTTGCCTGGAAATGTTGGCGTCACCAATGTCCCGCTCCCTGAATGCACCATGAACAAGGCCGGGTCTTTAGAGACAACAGGGGGGTCGTAACTGTCAAAAAACACCAGGGGGCGCAGAACACAACGAACCACGGTCCAGCCAATCACTGACAAGATGGTTGGAGGAGGGGGAGGGGTTAGGGGAGGGGCTAGGGGAGGGGGAGGGGTTAGAGCGCTGCAGGTATAAATAGAAATTTACCCATCAAACAGTTTCAAACGTCTTAGCGACCTTAGCTTAGCACAGGTCCACTTTCGATTTCAATGTGCGTTCATGACAGTTATGACAAGCTTGTTTTGTTTTGTTTTCCTGTTTTGTTTACATCTGAGGAAATGATGTCAGGCAAAACTCACATCGCCTTAAACCTTAAACCTGTTCGACCTGATGCGCGTGCTGACACCTGGTGAAACAACCGCCGCCGGTGATACAGGCGCGCGCACAAGTGAAGGTTTTTATCTAAAGTTTATTACAGATGAGGCAACGCCGCTGCGCCAGAGGATAAAGTCTTTCTGAAACAAGAGCATAGAGAGAAAGAAGGCAACAGGTGGCTCGGAGCTGTAGAACCAGAGGAAGGATATTGACTGACAAGTTGACCTTTTGACCTTTAATAATAACGCCGAATACTGGTGGAATGCAGGTGTGAGAATGAGCAGCAGCTAAACTAGTTAGCATGCTATACTGATGGCTGGTTTACGGCCATTAAGACATTATGGGTATGAAATCATGATAAATTTATCCCATTTACGCAAGACTCCACATGCATCATGATGCAGTGTGCCGATCTGGCAGCATCTATTGTTAGCCTGTTAGCGGTAACATCCTCCCGAAGAGCACGTTAATTAAAACACCCGTAGCGGTTCGACGGTGACGGACCGTCCAGATCTAACTCCCTGTCAGAGCTCTGCTTTATGGCCCAACCACCAGATATAAAACAACGGCCGCTCGGGTCAAGGAAATCATTTCATCAGAAGGAATTATGGGAAATCCGGCAGCAGGGGAGGAGGGTGCTCGAGTGTTTCCCGAAAACAGAATAATTCAGGTTCTCGTGAGGTTTTTTTTATAGTGTAAAAGAGACGTAACCAGCCCGGACTAATGGGGAGGTATGGAGTTAAAGTGGAGGCGATTACGTTTGATTAGCGTTGGTTTTAAAGAAGGTGTTCGAGTTCTTCCTCTTTGGTTTGGTCATTTTTATTGAGCCGCACTGACGCAATCGTTTAAAGGCAGCGCGTTCCACCTTTGCTGCTGCTGGATTTGGATGTACCAAACACACAGAGAGGACGCAGACGTGGGGAATCCCCTCTGCAGCCCTTTAGAACAACACTGTCGGAGGAAAAGACGGAACAAAGGGCGGTAAAAATGCAACACTGACGCCACGGTAATGGCGTCTCCGATAATTCTTGGTCACAGATGAGCTGTAAAAGCGTGCGAGTCTGAGCTGTCAGGCCAGTGCGAGAGGGGGCGACGAGCACGGAGGTGAAGAGGAAACAATCAGCGATGAATCCATAATGGCCCAAAGCAGCAGCAGTTAACAGCTGAGGAACAGCCAGGCTGCTCCTCTTCGCTACATCGAACCACTCTTCCTCCTCAGGTCAGACCTGATGGACCCCTGGAGCACTTGGGTTGGTGTCCAAACCCCAAAATAGCTGAAGAACCAACAGGAGCGGTTGCGTCTCCTCGTTATCAGCTGAAGCCCGTGCGCATGAAAGTAAAGGAGTGAACCCCGGCTCAGCTTCACGTTCTCCAAACAACTACATTGATTTTCTCCAGCGTGAGCTATACATGCTAATGCGGTTAACTGAGGGGTCGGTCAAGGAATGAATCAAGACGTGAAGAGGAAAGAAGGCGAGATGTCGAGGAGAGATGTGCCGTGTGGGATAATTGCGCGTATTATTCCGGGAAAACAAAGGAAACAAGGAGCGAGACGGGTTCTTGTAGGTGGTCCTGTTCAGAATTAATATGCTGCTAAATGAGCTCAATCAGCGAGGTGCCTTCGTTCAAAAGAGGGAAAAATGCCTGTGTGAGGCACAAAAGTGTGACACGAGGAGATAATAGGAAATACACTCTTCAGTCAAACCCCAGGGCTACTGTCTCCGTGTCATCTCCCAGTTAATTTCAGCTATTTTGCACAGAAATGAGCTTAAAGCGCGAGTGAAGAGGGAACCATGCTGCATGAGGACCCAAACGGTGAGCAGGAAGTAGAGGGGAGGGGCACCTGAAATGGTGTCTTTTATAACCTTCAACCACATTTATGTTGTTTATCCCTGACAAAAATGTGTGTCCACCTTTCCACGGTGTGTTGGAAACAAGAAGGGTCCTAGCAGACGTCCCTGCTGTCCACCGGAGGGACGTCTGTTTGGGTGATGAATAAAGCCCTCATCATTGATCCTCCTCTGGGATGTTTTCCAGACATCTTTATGTATTTTATCGGTCATGAACACCACTTCTGTCCTCTTCAAGCGCTCCGGATGGAGGTCGGGCCCGCACCCGTCACTGCTTCCAGTTCACACTCAAACACGGCAGCTGTTGCGGCGGCGTCGCTCTGGACGATCACTCGACAGATGCTAATAAGAGAGATAAGCGAGAGGGAGAGATGGACGATTTAGGCTGTCACCGCCGGCAGGCACGGAGCCAGGCGTTAGCATCGTATAGACAGGTACGAGAGTGGACGCCGGATCAGTGGCGGCTGCCAAATGTGTTCAGACGCTGGCTGAAAATCAAAGCGCCGCTCCGTTATTGCACATCAGAGCGAAAACATTCAGAGTATCGGCACTTCATCCTGTTCCAGAAATTCCAAAAATTCCAAGAAATCTATATTTCGCGTTGAGTAGCGGAGCAAACGTCTCATCTGTGAGAGAATCTGTCTTTGTCTCAGCAGACTGTGATAAAGGGGTGTTGAGGATCGCTGTTTCAAACGGAGGCTAATGTTGGCTGTGGCTAATAGGGCCAAGATGCAGACCCCGATAAATAAAACTAATGAGAGCGCATTAGAGACACAATTAGCATCATTAGGCAACTTTTAAATGGTTTCGCAGCTTTGTGTTTGCTTGTTTGTGAGTCTAAGTGGGAATTTAGGCATTTAGTTGTGAGGGTTAGGGTAAGGAGGAGGGTAAGCATTAGCATTAGGTCTATGAAATTCCACACTATTATCGGTAGTTACCGGTTAGTAGCAATGCAGTGTGAGGGGGACTATCAGCGTTCCACCTCACCCAGTCAAATACTTTGTAATTAACATCCTTCCAATTTGTGCAAAATCCCAATTCAGCTAAATGCAAACTAAGTTAGCAAAACACTTTAAACATTTGGATGTTAATTTTGTGCCATTTGCAACTCAAAATTTGCTCCCAAACAAAGCAAAACTGAAACCTGTAACCTGTCTGTAAACTGGCAATATAACGAGGGGTTTTTCTACATTTTTTCCCTTTTTTACCTGATGTCAGCCTCAACTATTGTAACCAAGTGTGACAAGCCCACGGACATTCAATCAAATATTCGTCTACAATGCTAGTAGCAAGCTAACACGACATAGCCGAGGCTGAGCTAGACATGTTGGCTACCTGCACTAATGGGACTGACCCCTGGGGGTGGGTATTCAGGCGCCTGATAAATTTGAAGTCTTTGATCCAGCACCCTTAATTTCGATCCTGCTGACGTTGCAGTTTGCTCTTCTTCTGCTGGCGCCGTCTGGTTTGAAGCTCTCAGAACTGAACCTGATTACAAAGGGTAGCGCAGCCGCTGCAGGTGTGCCGGCCGCCATGGTGCAACCGTTATCTGAGGTACTAGAGCGTGAGGCGCGCACCCGCGCAGTATGGTTACCATGGTTACCAAGACTAAAAGGAAGGAAGCTCGTCAGATGTTTCAAAGGTTCCTCAATGGTAAAAATAGAAAACATAACGATTGTTCTCGAGTCAAGTTGTGTCTGAAGTCTCTGTATGTAGGACTGAAGTGCGACTTGAGTCCCCATCTCTAGTGTGTGTGTGTGTGTGTGTGTGTGTCTTCTCTTGATCATCAGGCAGATGCATGTTTCTGTGTTCCATTCTGCTGTTGTCAAACCCCGCTGGGCCTCCGGGAGAGGGAAGCTGCAGCAGCAGCAGCAGCAGCAGCAGCTGCAGACTGCATGCACGGGCTGCGTGTGGCAGCGTGGGAATTTATCACCATTACAGCCTGTTTTTGTGTCTCCGAGAACCAACATTCAGAATCCCTTTTGCACGGTTTTGTATGATTGCACATATTGTTAGCATTGATAACACAGCAATTCTTAATTCATGATGATGATGTATATAAAGGTACGTTTTGTTTAATAATGTGAAATGTAAGCATGAAACAAGAGGAAAAAATGTCCAAAGATTGCAACCAGTTAACTCTCACCACCCTTTTATGTGTGTTTATGTGTGTATGTTGCTCTATTCTTAGCAACATGCTAGTTTCTTTAAAACTCCAAAACCAAAGCTGTGAAGATGCATTTGAGTGACTTCCTTCACTTAAATACTGATAGCTGTAACCCCAAAAACTCAGGAAACATGTTAGCATTAGCATCATGGTCATTAAATGCACATCAACTACACTTCCTGTCTGCTCTACTTGCGGCCGAAAATCACTTTTTGGTTTCTTTGACCTCCTCAGAGTTGTCAATAGAGTTGAAATTGGATGAATGTCCACCGTTGTCCTCCTGCTGACTTCTTCTGTGGCTTCTGGCAAAAATGTCTTCTTCTTCTTCTTCGTCCTGTAGCCGCCTGCAGCACACGCCATTGACATCATTATATCATTAAAATGACGGGATACCACCTGGCAGGACTGCACATGCAAGAGCAGGAAAAATCAAAGGACTCAGACAAATACTGCTCATCCTCCGTCAGGCTGCGGCTGCTCCAGGTTCGTAACAGCTCCAACACAGTGAAAACATGTCGGATTATTCCCTGAACCTCTGCAGGCGTTGGAGAATTCGGCCTGTTGGATGGAACAAATGAGATGATGACATTTTGTTGGTGGCTCCTTGAGGCGGAGCTGAGCGGAGTGCTGACAGTTGTCCTCCAGGCCTCCTCTTCCTCGCTGCTCACTACCAGTTGTTCCACGCAACCGCGTCTCCCCTCCATCCTTTCTTTCATCCTACCTCCTGTCCAATCCTCTTTTTCTGGGTACTTTTTTCACCTGTCTCTAGCCTCAAACCTCTCCTCCTCCGTCCTCTCTCTTCATTATACCCCTCCCCGTCTCGGTCCCCCTCACCCCGTCAGCATCAGTAAATATTAAAACAGGAGGGAGATGCTGACAGCGAGGGAGGGGCGGCTGTGATAAAGCCATTAAAGTGGTGGGCTAATTGAACTGACAGGCCGTTAAGTAATTGTCTCTGCTCGCTTCCATCCATTATTCAGCTCTTGACTGTTTTGACAGCAGCCTGACGTCAATCTTCGCGTGCACGAAGGCACGCCGCGAGGCCTCCCAGATGTACCTTCCAGAGCGTTTGAGCTGAAGGACACTCAGAGCCCATTTACACCGGGAGGTTTTCCTATTCTTTCACATTTCAACCATCTGTTTCCACGCCCTGAAAATGCATATTTTGAAACACTGCATCCTCCGTTTCCATGTAAATTCATTCCCGTTGTTAAGGTGCGCACTTGTCCGTACTCGCGTACTTGTGAAACGCTTGTGAATACTTGACTTGTGTGGCTGTGGGACAGCTAGGTATCCCACAATGCATTTCACCTCGGACAGCAGCAGCACGGTGGAAAGTACAGATTTCAAAAGTACAGGTGTCCAAGTTTGTGCGGAACGTTTTTCGCACCTGCGGACTTTTGAGAAAGAGACGGGAGGTTCTGCTCATGGGCGTACGGTGATGGACAAAACTTGTTCCGCACGTGTGCGAGCAGATCAACAACAACAAACAAAGGCAGATTCTACACAACACTGTTGCATCGCACCACACACACCTGCGACTGATGCAAAGAACGGCATTCAGAGGGTTCCTGCACTTCTTTTAACAACTTTGAATCCATCAGATAGGTGAATTTTAAGCATCCCGACAAAAGGTTATTTTGGTAAGAGGTGAAACATTCGTTCATCATTACTCTTCCCATCTACTGGATGAGAAGGTTCTGTGAGCTGGAGTGTGGGGGCTGAAGAGGCAGAGGGTGGCGCCGCTACATGACGTAAGCCCACCGCCTGAAGACCATCGGCACTTACTTCAGATGCTGCTCCCGGCTCTAACACCATTACCATGTTTAATCCTGCTGTTGGTATTCATGCTGCGACTCTCCGCTTTCCTCCTTCTGTTCTCGCGCCGTAACATTAAGAGTTCTCGCCTTGGCTTAAGTACTCTGCACGGAGTAGTTAACCGAGACACGTAATGAAGAGGAAGCAAAGCAGAAGGAGAGCTTATAAGAGGAGGAAATTTACACCAGCACTACCAGCGTTCCTGTCACTTAAACTGGGAGTGAATAGATTATGGTCAGAAACGCGACCCTCATGAACACGTTAGAGCTTTAGAGCCCTTCGTACTTAACTTTAGTATCATTTTTATTTCACAGGAACCTTTTGTGAATTCTGATCTTGTAGGAGGCCCCAGAGTCGCAGCATAAATATGCAGAGATTACTCCGTGAGTGGATGCAATTCTCTTTTCACCCGGACTTAGTTTATGCTAATTTATCCTGCATTTATTACTGTGACAGGAAGAGTTATGTAAAACCCTTTTGTAAAAAAATATTTCATTTCAGAAAAGAAAAATACAACTAGAAGATTGAAAATTGAAATTCCTTCAATATTGCTATGCTAATGTTACATCTAACTGGTATTTTCTGGCATAGTTATAAACTTGATAGTAAATTGAATTCAGAGAGAGAAATCGTTTGACATTAGCATGTGACTGGATAGACCAATTAGCATATGTATGCCACCAGAATCCTTTTACGTGGCACCAAAACTGTAATTTCTGATTTGCGACCATACGGTGTCCGCGGCAACACATTGTTTCTGTTTACAATAAATGCTGAATGGCAGCATAATTTCTAATTATCCTTTGCTGAAAATCACCTCTTGCTAATTAGCTCTGGGTATGAGCCAATCTCTGCGTGCCATATGCACACCTGCCACGTCGAACATAACGGTAAATGTTTCCCGACCCTGTCCTGCACGGACTGAAACATGCCCCCCAGTGTTCCAGATTTATGACCACTGCAATACTTGCATGCCGCGCCGTTTAGTGCGGCGAGATGTGATAAATGGCTCTTTAGCATCCCCGAGTCTGCTAAAACTTTATTTTTTCATACAACGACGTGAAGGTGAACAGAATCAGAGGCGGAGTACAGATAATATGTGAGAAGAAATTAGGAGAGAGAAGAAAAGAAAGCACAGCAGCAAATTAGGAAGTTGGGCTTTAATACGGCAAGTAAATTTGTCAAATTTGCCGAGTTTGTCACATGACGGATCAGTTAACTAATACCCCATCAAAGCCCTCGAGAAGGCAGCAGTCAGTGATCCGAGCTCCTGGGATGAAGGGCTTTGAACCCCTATCCGGAAACCAGGAGTAGGTATCGGTATTGACATGTAGGCACAGGGAGAAAACTCATCATGCATTTACCCAGCATGCTCCAGTAAATCTAAACAGACTGTCCACATGTGTTCTATTTGAAAAGCTACAACTTCAAAAAGGGCAGGGGCTCCCGCCCCCTCCCGTTCCCGCCTTTTTGAGAAATCCTCTGTCGGAATAATTCCCCGAATCCAAGTTTTCCGCCACAGTTGTGACACGAGATTAAGATAATCTCTGGCATGTGGCGTGATGTCGACTCGAACGCTGTTATGATTCACCTCTTCCCCCATTGGGAGCGCTCCATGGCTGTCGGGGTAATTCCATCCTCTAGCTTAGCAGCTACGTGCGCGTTCCCTCTTGCAGAGCCCACATGTCGTTGGCGAGAACTGATCTGCTTCTGTAAATAAGATGATCGCAGCCCTGAAGGGATTAGGCGAGCAGGAGAGGGATATATTATTCCCGAAGGTGAATGGAAGAAAGTTGATGATAAAGGAGTTATCATTTCCAAAATATATGCATCACAGATTTGCGTCCTCTGTGTGGTGGGTTTCTGAGGACTAGTTTCATTTCTGCATTAAAGGAGGAATGAATTAGAAGCTCAGACTGGGTGAATAGCCACTAAACAATCACATAATCTGGGGATTAAACTAGCTATGGCAGGTGTGTTTACATCTTGAAATATAACCCCTCAGATGGTTAATGTCTGCTTTGCCAGAGCAGTGTTCATCTTTTTGAAGAGCCCTGATGTGTACGTAGCTCTGTGTTCCCACACCAGATCTATACTCTGTAGACTTCAGCATGGTGATGGATGAGATTATTCCACATTATTGTGGCTGACCACAGGCTGTTTTCATCCACCTGCCCCATCGTACAGAAAGACTGAGGCAGAGCAGAAAAAAATAACAGAATATAGAGGTAATTGGACTCGGGCTGTGTTTGTTATATATCATTGCTGAATCTGACACACACGCACGCACACGCACACATACACGTTTGTAACAGACATAATGCATTTCTAGGCCCTGAACCTATTCCTTATCACAATTACAAACCTAATCCTAATCTTGACCCAACCCAACATATTAACTCTCAATCCTAAAATGGCATTTGTAGTTGTCAGGACCATGTCCTCACTTCCAAAAATGCCCTCACTGCCCATGAATTGAACCTGATCCTCACGACATAGGTTGGGCAAGAACACACACACACACACAAGCTCAAGGAACATGTTAATACGCCTCCCAGACAGAAGACGTGACCGGTTTGTAGAAAACAGTAAAGAGCCAGCAGATGTAACCCTCAGAAGACAGGATTTGCTTCTGTAAACATCATCTGTCAGATCTTTTCTTTCCCAAACTGTCATCACGGCGCTCATGATGCAGTCAGTAAACTACCTGATGCGGACCACAGAACATCTGTGGTGGAGGAGTGCAGAAAGAGAGAGAACAACAAAAGTTAATCCACCCTGTAAGCCCTGCAGTGTAATTGTAAGCAATACACAAATGTGAGCGCCTCTAATTACACACTGAAAGAAAACCTTTTTTTTTTTTTTAGCTATTTCAGGATGTTGCACCAACCACAAATGTGTGGAATAGAGATCATGGTGGAACATGTATGAAGCCCCCGGAAAAATGATACAAGTTCAGTTTAATCAGGAGCTCAACCATTAAAGTTTCTGCCAAATGCAAAATAGCGTAAAACAGAATATTCATGACAGAATATTATTTTACAGTTCCAGGAAAAACAAAGACTTACTGATTTCATCCATTAGAACACGTCGCTGACTAGTGGCCTGGCATGCAAACAACAGCTTTTTTCAGTGTAAATGGTGCCTGTTTTTAAAATGTTCCCATCTAAACTCACTATTTTCCAACAACAAGAATGGGAAACAACTTTTAACAGGTTTGTTAACATGTAATCAGGGTGTCAGATGTGATACACTCTAGCAGAATTGCATATTTTGACATATATTATTATATATTTTTACCCCCTTAAAAGCTGTAAGCATCAGTCAGTATAGCCGCATTGGCTAGACTATGAAAAAAAAGGTTAGAAAACTACTAGAAGAAATTTAGGCTGTCATATTTTGACTTTTACAATCACCAAAACCTCTATTTTATGCTAAAAATAATGTTGAACTGAGAGGGAAAAGGGTTTTTGCTGCTACTCTCAGAGTGAGTGGGGGGGGGGGGGGGGGGGGTTCCGTGGAAGAGCGTCTTAGCTGCCCCAGGAGCCCCGCCCATAATCAAAAGATGCAAAGATGGAAACCCGCATCTACAAGGGAGAAACATGGAGATTTTAGAAGTTCCTCATGAGTAAATAATGCCTCTGTGACTGGATGAAGTTGCCTTTTTTCCTGGCACTGGGGCTGTGGCCCACTTTGATGCCCCTTTGTTAAATATTGATTGGACATCCATTTTTCATGGGCTGAGCCCCACAACAAGGCAGGCAGCAGGATAATATACAGACAGGGAATTTCACTTCTGATTACAAAGTTAATCTCTCCTTCGTACCCTGAACTGCAGCAACGGTCCCACTGCAAATACACTGTAAATGGAGGGAGGGCAAGGAGGAGGTGGAGAGACACAAACAACACTGAAAAAAAACTCTCAGTATTTGTTGATGCACAAATAAGATTCAGTTTCCTGTTTAGCAGCCCTGTTAAATCGTGAAATCAATGCTGGAAAAGAATGAGAGAGGAGATTCACTGTCAGATGAGACGTTTTCACCCTCACGGCTCTCATTCTGAAGCGAGCACTGACAAGACCACCAGCTTTGATGCATTGATCATGTCACAAAGAGAGATCTAAGAGAAATGTAGTCTGTAGAAAAACAAAGCTAAGGGCTCAATAGGATGCTGAAGATACCAGAACAGCTAAATAAATGTGGAACACAGAGGATAAATAGAGGGAAAATGGACAATTGATGAGCTTGTATAGAATCCTCAGAAGTTTGAATGAATGAGCTGAATAAAGAATAGCAGAAACACAGTAAAGGAAATAGAAAAAAGTAAAAGTAAAGGAAAGATAGAGAAGGAAATGAGGAGGATGGATGATGATCTGTGGACAGTAATTAGTAGTTTTGCAGGAAGTAGTGTAAATCCTGCCTTTCCCACAGCTGCTCTCGTACCATTTAATTTTTCCCATTATCCTCTCTGCTCACAGACAAACAAGCTCATTAACTTACAAATCGTACAAACCTTTCAGCTGCATTCCAGCTGAATATACGACGGTTTAGTTAATGGTTGGTGAGTACTCTGTCGTAAACATCATCCAAATGGGACAACTGTGAATACAAGAGATCGGAAGCAAACAGACATGTTTGACACACTTTTTTTTAGATTTAACTTTAAATTATTCAGATTGAAACAAGCAAATAATGAGGGGAAAATGGCTAATTACCATAAGAATGAACAACACTGCTGGGTGTTGGTGTAATTCTTTTGGACATCAGGGCAAAGCTTTCATTGAAGCTCATCGTGTGCTGGTGATGTTTGCATCATTACAAACAAAAGCAGGATTCCTGACACGCACAACCTTTTCCTGTAGCTTGAATGAACACTTAACTGTGAGAAAATAGAAACTCACACAAGATTAAACGTGCACTCACTCAAAATGCTACCCCTGGTTGCTTTAATGTAAAGTGTGGTACCGAAAAAATGATATTCATTCATTCATTTGTCACGGCTGAAGAACTATAATGACATAAAATCCCCACTGGTTGATTCATTCTGTTAAGCAACAAACACAGGCCAGATAGTTTTGCTTTGTGCTGAAGTTTTGAAAAATAATGGTAACATTTGTGATAAAAATGTACCTATAACACAATAATCTGATTAGTGTCTGAATACATCATCTAACTAATGCACAACAGATTAAAGATAACGTTTTAATATGCAATAAATACCATTTATCTGTACACAAAGTCACCTTTTTTGCAGTGTACAATATCAGGACTGGCAGCACAGTGTTCTCATTTATATTCATGTAAAGCTTTAAAGATTTAAAATGATGAATAATAATAGAACCCCCTCGCTGTCGCTCCACCTGCTTTAAAAAAAGAGGAGGAAAGGCTTAATGTCCTGTCCAGTAAAATCATGGCTGGGCTTATTACATTAATGCTCAACACTTTCTGATGAACTCCCGCATATCAGGAGTGAATGAATATTTAGCTCAAACGTTATTATATTTAAATCACGAATCCTGAGGAAAATACATGTTCTTTTTCTTGTTGAATATTATATTAAAGCGTGAGAGTTAAACAGCTGAGTGAGGCGACAGGAGTTGATCGTTTCATTCCCCTGTTTATCGCCCCCTGTGGTCTATTGGATGCAAAGATGGGGTGCCCATCCCCCCTCCCTGCTGACAAGAAATGGGGACAGTTGATTTTCATTGATAATTGATAAAACAGCGAAAGAATGGAGGATAATCTGAGTTACTGCCAAAAGAAAAATAGAGAAATTGAAGCTTTAAAAAACAAATTAGGGATGAATCATTTGGCTCTAATATTTATCGTCACTTTTCACGTCTGCCACTGAGATGAAATATGTCGTTTTAAATCTTCAGGCGGAGTAATTAAAGAATTAAAAACCACAGCAGGCTGGGTTCTTTACGACCGCAGCCAACGGGACGGCTGTGACCACTGTCCAGAGATGGGTATGGATGCCCGGGAGGTTCACACAGAGGTCTCACAGAAATGGTTTCACCCAGCTGACACCAGGAGAATGATGGTGGAACAAAATAAACAGGAAAGAAAATCTTGTTTAAGCAGGAACGGCGTCGAGGTGACCCAGAGTTGATACTGTTCTCTCCTCACCGCAGGGCTGAAGCTGGACTGACGTCGCTGCTCATCATTCGGAGACAGACCTGGCCTTTCTGAACCATCAAATCTCAGAGTGTGGTATGAATAAAGGAAATCCAGAACATTGTACACTGAAATAGCTATTTACAGCCAGAGAAGAGGAGAATATGGCCTCTTGGCTGCTGCTGCTGAAACTGGGCAGTGTGGAAACCAGTCGGCAGCTGACGGTTGTTTGCTGGACTCCTCACCTCCGGCTGGGTGGATTTAGAGGGCTCAGGCTGTAGCGTGAAGCCCCAAAGGAGCACGGAGCAGCTTTCCTGGAGCAGCAACACTCACAAGCAGCCAGCAGAGGAAAGTTGTTCTACATTTGCTGTAAAAAACTGATAAAGAGACTTCCGACTGCCACATCCGAAATGCTAACAAGGCTGGATGCAGACTCAACACCCACAGAGAAGATTAGTCTTAAACATGATATAACCAAAGTTAAAAGAATGAGCAGCATTTAGATGCAGTGGTGAATTAGATCCAGAAACCCCCCTGTGAAGGACCAGTGGAGGAAGTACAAACATTTCACAAATTATTCATGGTCCTCACATGAAAAAACCCACTAATCCATCTTTTCACAGCATAACGCCCCTACCACCCCCCCCCAACCAATATTCCGAATAAAGTCAAACCGACCCACAGAACCACTGGGTCGGACCACCTCTGGCTCTAAACCTGAGTATTCATGAAGGAGCAGAGGAACAGACCTCTGGTAGTTTGTCTGCTAATTTCCTCTTTATCGATCCCACACAGGAGCTGCAGAGTAAACAGTGCAGTCAGAATTAACCCGCTTCCTTGTCACAGACGTTTCCCCCTCATTTGCACCCCATTTCCTTGCCGGACCCAAGAAGTAGCATTTCTGATGATGACTGACAGCTGATCAAGGCTAGATCAACACTACAAGTGTGTGCGTATGTGCACTAGGCTACAGGAAACAGGCAGGACAAGTTTTAGTCGTAATAGCTGAATAATGCCCCGGGGAAACTGCTTTGAATATATTTCTGTTCTTGTATCTTTAATGCAAATTTTAGCTGAGCGTTTAGTGATTTGTTGGCTAAGAGTATAAGTAATAATGCCTTCATAAAATACAAGAATGAAGTAATGTAGAATACCAAAACTGTTCTTTAGTGTCAACGTAGGATGAAAATGTGCTTTAATATAACTGTAATATAACTATGGATGGATGTACTTCCAGGAGGTCAACCTCAGAAGTAGTTTAGACTAGTTTCACTGCTCTATACTGGTTAAGGGGAATAAGTGTCCACTTTTAACAGACTTTGATAAGTCCGATTATGTGAGCATTTGTGAAGTTCTTTTTGTACAATAATGTCGCAGATCCCATTTGAAGAAGAAAAAGGTAAAACTGGCCAATGTCTTTTCACGCCTTTGAAAATGCCATGGGAAAAAATGCCGGAGTTAAAATTTGCTATCGTTTAACATCTTTTCACGCATTTGAATATGCTGAAACGCAGAAGTGAAAATACCCAATGATGATTGTCTTTTCACACATTTGGAGACGCCAGAGGAAGCGAACGGGAAAGTTAAAATTTGTTCATCGTCTTTTCGAAAAACCCTGAAGGAGAGAGATGTGGGCGCTAAAATTTGGCAATAAAAGCCGGAGCAACCTTCTGGAAAAACGGCATCATCTACAATAGTTACCCACATAATTTGACAAATATAAACTTGTGGTGGCCACACATACACTTACAAAGAGCCACATCTGGCCCACGGACCACACGTTTCATATACCTGGTTTTATCCTCAGCCTCCCCATGGTAGGCCCCCTCTTTTTTTCCCCTGGACAGCTTTGAGCGATGGACGTGATGGCATTCGGGGAAACTGTTGATGTAACAGCTGAGCCGTAATCATCACTCTGTCTTCCCGCGGCAACCAAATTGGTTGTCACTCGTCCTCGCTCAGAAACTTTAAACAGAAGTGTCATTTTATTGACATAAATTATGTGGATAAAGAGCCTCTTTCTGTTGCCTCCTGGCTGGAATGAATCAGCTAATCTTCCACAGACACCAGCCACGCACTGCCTCACCTCTAATTTCCCATTATCGTCCCGCAAGGCTTCTGAATTATTCATCGGACAGCCTCACCGCTGGAGAAAGTGGAGGGAGGAGAGGTGGAAATATGGAAACGAAGTGTGACGGAAAGAACAGGTAGGAGGGGAGGTGATAGAAAACAGCGAAACAATTAATTGATAAAAAGCGAAACATCAGAGGAGGAAAACAGACAGCAAGTGTAGCCAATGTGGAGATTCAAGGCCGAGGAAGGAAAGAGGAGGAACAGCGGAGCACAGTGGGTGGAAACAGGCCTCTACACATAGGACAGGTAGATCAGATGAGCCCAGGATGAAAGCACGCGCATCTGTCTGCTCATAAATTGTTCCAAATTAGCAGAGCTTTCATTTAGCATATGTCCGCTTACGCCGAAAGAGAACAGGATGGGAAGGCGGCGCGCAGGAGTATGGAGATTTACCTTTCTCTCCTACTTTCCCTCCATCCCGTCTCTGCAGCGACTGTAAGCCAGCCTGCGGACTTGCGCCTCCAAACCCGCCATTTGAATATTCATCGGGTGCATTTGCATAGCCTGCAGATGGCCAAAACAGATGCTCGTTACGGCAAGTGTCAGTTTTCAAAAATTTGCTTTCGTGACAAAACAAATAAAGCCATACAGCGGGATGGAGCGGCTCGAAGCCTCCAGGCAGGGCTGCTCGGGGGGTGTGCACGTGTGCGTGTGAGTGCATGTGAGCGAGACGGCGGCTCCAAAGGAAACTTTGAAGCTGTGGGTGTTTTCGGTTCCACTGATTATCAAGAATAAAAGTGCACTTCCAGTGCACTTGTTATTTAAAGGTGTTTTTCTGAACAAGCGATTCGAAGATTTGATTGATTTATACATTTATTCTGTGATTAATTACATTTTAAATGTCTGTTTTCACTCTAGCCAAGCCTGTTGAGTAGAGTCTGAAGTATTTTATAAATCACTCGTCCAACTTTCTCTTTTTTTTAACGTTAAGAGACGTCAAATAAAAGTCCGTCTTGCTCGATGACCCCGACATGTTGTGTTACTTCTTTTTGAATAGGCTATTAATTAAACACCCTCATTTGTCATCAGCTCCAGCAGCTGAGCTTTAATTACACCTGACGAGCAGCACGGAGAACTGCTACTTGCACATTTTCAGCTCTGCATGACCTGAGTCAAATTTCATATTATTTCTAAGGACTCTGCAAATCCTTGGATTGGACTTTTTTTTTCATCTTCTTCAACGAGGGGGCAAAAAAAAAAAAAGCAGTGAAATTACTGAGACCTCTTCTCATCCTTTCGAAACAGAATGTCAAATATATCATCAGTCAAAAACATCTCTGTTTGAATTGAAAATAAGTCTCGACACAACAAACATTTTCAGCCAGATGAAACTGACTCCTGATGATGAAAGTCAAATGTTAAAACATCACTTTTTGTTGTCTGGGTGACGCGTGTCTCCTATTTGTGTGTAGTTGACGTTGGTTTCTAACGTTATAACCTATGTTTCTGCTTTACAGGTTCCACTTTGAACACGTCTGCACAACTGCAAACACTCAAAAGTAGCTAATCCTCCATGATGAGTCTCTAACTCGCTGACAGGGGGATTTATACCAGCTGTGTGTGTGCTTGGGTGTTGATTACTGATCGAGAGCAGCCTGTTCCTCCTTGTCATCCAGATCAACCCCTCACTGAAGGCATAAATAGAGGTGGAGAATGACACTCTCACGTGCTCTGTTCAGCGTTCCGCTGTTGTGCTCTGCTGTGTTGCCACTTGGCTTTGTCATCGTTGCGGCTCTCTTGAGGGTTTTATTTCACATTAATTTCCTGCAGCCTCATTTCAAACCTTGTCCTCTTGAGTTAGCACATACAGCGAGTTCGAGTCAAGCGAAGTGTGTCCGCACTTCTCTTAACGGTTTAAATTTACCATGCAAATTGTTGAATGTGTTGCTTCCCTCTGAGGACAGTTAAGCTCCCAACTGTGGAAAGCCAAAGGTGTTGAAGTGCAACGCCCCGGGTTCATAGTTGTACTGAGAAAGCTTCACTTTTCACTCTGTTTGGGGAATATTTCTAAAAGACTTTTGCATATGGGCTCATTTAAACTCCATAAAAGGCGACATCACAGGCTGAAACAGGCTGCGTGATGAAATGTCCCATCTGCTGAGCTTGAATTTCATTTTAATTTTTACAGATCAGAAAAACACACTACCCCCCCCCCCCACACACACACACTCACACACTTTATTTTGTTCCACCATTGTTCTCCTGGTGTATGTGTAATTCCATTTTCCTCCACCAGGTGACATGTTTAGGGAACTTGCTGGAGCATCGAATGTTGCAGCATTCATCAAGCTGACTCTTATACAAACTTGGTTTTGTGTGCGAAAAACACAATTATCAATCAGGTAATTAGATTTGGCACGTTTAGACTTCATGAAAGCGATAATGGCCCAAACCTGCTAACTGAAATTATTGGGAGGCTATAAACACGAGCACCGAGGCGGTGATGACTTCTGCTTTCAGAGCTAAACTACCACAGGGAAAACACGGAGACGGAGCAATAACGAGCAACATCTCTCCCGGAACGTCTCCGTTCTGAGCGCCCGGGAAGGTGTCTGCAGACCTCTGTTGAAGTCGTTCACAGGATAATTACGTTTCCTGTCTATAGATGAGGAAGATCTTTACTGACAAACACTGGACTCGTCTCTCTCTGCAGAACCAGGGCTGATGTCCCCCCCCCGGGTCACCCTGACAGTCAGGGGTTAATGACCTGGAAGAATTGGCGGTCCCTCCACATATGGGCCGCGCTGCCTGAGTGGGTGTGTGACGTGTTTCGGGAACCAACAACTATTGTTTGTGTGCCGGTTGAGTCCGAAATCCATGAATTCCAGGCTATTTTGTCCCGGTGCATCTGGTCCTGTGGTCTTCGCTGCTCGCTAGGTAATGAGGACAGGACACACTGACCCTCAGGTGGGACTGCTGACAGAACAAGGACAGATGAAACGATACACCTGGATGCTTCCGAGAAACGGTTTTTGATCTGGAACCTAAATGCGAGTTTGACCCAGTTTGAGGGACAAAATGGACATAAAACATGTGACCATGGTGACGGGGTTTTGTTTTGTTTTTCAAGGTCACTGTGAATAAATCAAACCACCCTCAAATATTCAGAAAAGGCGTCCACCTTCCTTCGTCTTTTCTCCAGAGTGCTTTCGTCCTGGAGTGCAGCTCAGCTCCAGCGTCCTCTCTGGGACCTTGTTGTCCTGCTCCGTCCCCGTCACCGGTGGTAAATATGCCGCGTGAACTCTGACCCGTCCTCGCTGATTTTATTACCGCGCCGCCCTCCAACATCCCTCCTGTTTATGATGACAGAACAGTTTCGGTCTTTTTCCGTTATATAAAAGAACAATATCGCGCGGGAGCGCAATAAACGTCTCGTCCAGTAAATCAAATGTAAACCAATTAGGTCATGTGGCAGAGAGGAGCCCCTTGACTGTCCTGGGGTCGGCTGCCCCCCCCCAGACTGAGCGATAGGATTTAGGAGACATTATCCCGCCGTTTTGTCATTGATTTCACCGAAGCTCCGGGCTCCTCTTTGATTTAAAACCGATCCGATGATAATGATGTCACATGGGGAAGGGTTGGGAGTGGGGACGGGGCAGGAAAAGGCCTTGAGAGGAGGACCCTTGACATTTTACTCATGTGTTTATCAAATCAGCTGTACTCCATCTAATATTCATGAGGTTTAATCTTAGATCACAACAAAGTTTAGCGCTTTAACAATTTAAATAAGACCGACTGTGAATTCCAGCTCCGAACACTTTCCCTCATGTGGTCTTCCATCACTCCCTCCTCTGGTTTTCAGCGAGACCGCTCGGCTCATTTTCAAATCGCCGGAACACTAACGAGGACGAATCACGATGACATTTGCACCGATGGCCTCATAAATCCTTCAGAGCCGTCATGCTAGGTGCAGCATCGCGTTTCCACGGCGAACTCTATCGGAGTGAAGAATCTGCACCAGTAATTAAGATTTCATCGATTTGTCAAGTTTTGACGCTGGTCGCCAAAGGTGAGCAAATCCTTCACGTTTAATGCTAATTGACGGGGAGATGAGCGTGTGTGAGACCACAACAGGGGCTACGGAGGTGAAGCGCCGCTTGCTAACATCAAAATGAACTAGTTTGATTTGCTTGTTTATTTCTTGCACTTGTGCATTTTCCTTTTGACGTAAAAGCTGGTTTCCCCCAGTCAAAAATGCCACAAATGCTTCGTATTTTTGCGAAGACTTCTGGGCGTCAGCGTTCATGTCATCAATGAGAAACATTGCAGTCAGATTTAAAATCTAAAGGGTCCTGGTGAGCGTGCGCCCGTACGTGCAAGTTGGCCCAGAGATGGTGAAGAACCCCGGACAGTTCAGAGCTCCTGACGGCCACCTGGTTGCCGAGTTTCCCGTAGCTACGGCGAGAACTTTGGGACAAAAAACCCCATCCCTCTGAAGATGTCGGCCTCCTCGCCAGCGTTCAGCGTCCGTCTTCGCCACGTCGGGCTTTTGCCAGATGAAAGAGGAGCTGAGCGCCTCACTTGTTAGGATCAGGGTGGTTAAACCGCTCTGACAGAAACAAGAGGCTGAGGGAAGGAGGAGAGCTGGATTTTCAACCAACATGGAAGCGGAGCAGCACATTCCTGCTGATGAAAGGGAATGCTTTAATACCTGATGTCTCTCTCTGTAATTGACCCCCTATGGCCGCCCTCTATAGCTGCAGCCTCTCCACAGTGATATAAGTGTTAATGTGGCAGCAGAGCTGACGTCTGATGGTTTAATGTCCTCATTTCACACTTCTCAATCACCTTTTTGATGCTTTGAGCTGCTGCTGAGGCCCTAGAAGGTCCTGACAAGGTCAAACATTTAAGTTAACTTCTATTTATTCTTAAATAAAGCGTCAGAGCAGTTGCTGTGAGATGATAAATGTCTTCGGGCCAAAACGTAGTGCTGTGTTTTAATGTAAGGTGAAAGTTGGATTTTATATGCTTATTTTGGAAGGGAAACATACGTTTTCCTGCCCCGCTGCTTATTTAAGCAGCATTTTCTGAGGTGGCCACAGTTTAAAATATGGACATTCTTGAACAGTGTTCATCTTGCAGGGTTCAAAGGTTAAATGCTAATCCCTCCAACCTTCTGGCTGTCTGATTTATTGCAAGCATATTCCACCCGCATCCTCCACCATTGATCAGGGTTTTAATCTAATATCGTCCCTTATCGCTTAAACCGGCGTATCGATTATTGCACCATAAGAGATAAACCTAATTTTTCATCGGCCGCTGGCTAGCAGCTAATTTTAGAAATGACACGCTAATGATGAGCATTGCTAATGAGTCCTTTACTCAGGACGACACCTGCACAGATACAGATCAACCCTTCAGTCCAGCTGCTGCTCAGCCTGACCTCTGATCTTCCCAGATTCTCCATCTTTGATGCAGATGACCTTTTTCATGGCTGTTTTTGCAACGTTTCATATTGTTATCAGCTTTCAAGACTCAACAACATCTCTAAGAATGAGCGTAACATTCGCTGGCCTTGAAAATAATATTGTTCTGATGATTAATCAGGTCTAATCTGTCTTTTCTTCACTCATTCCAAGGCTGCTGTCACCGTCCAGACGCTAATCCGACCAGTTTTACTGCTCACTTGTTATGTATAAGTTCTTGTTTTTAAGTCTTTTTAGAGCTGATGGGTGTATAAGTAACTTCAGCGCCACTTAGGTGTCTTTAAAGTAGGTTATTACCCGGTAAACATGTTTATTCCAGGACCTGGTTATTGTGCTTAGTTAAAGTGCGTTTTTAAAGAATGATTATAATCATGAACTTATTCTGTGATGAAAGTCTGCTGAAGAAACTTTTTTCTAGATCAAAAAGCCTCAAAAAGTCTTTCCTGCTTTTAAAAACGTAATTTTTACGACTCCAAGGCTGTAAAACTTCAGCCCTCTAAATAAAGTAATGCAGAAATTGCAAAATTTCAGTTCTGTCTCGTGTTTTATGAGTCTCATTAACCTCCTAACCTACTTTAGTTTACTGGAGTAATTAGATGTGATGAACGTGTTCAATTATTCTGCCTTGAATTAACATTTCAACACGTCTGGCATCACAGTCCAGACTCTCAGCAGACTCTATTAAAGAAACTGCAGAAGGAAAAAATAACTTCCACACAAATTAAGAAGTTTCAATTCCAACCATTTATTAGCAACGTGCTAATACGAACGTACCTGCTAATCCACTTTGGAGAGACGTAGAAGATATGAAGCAAATTCACAAAACATCCCAAACTAATCAAACCTTTTTCCCAGAATGTGCTCAACAAGGTATTCATATTTTACCTGAAAATTAGCCCAATTCCACAATTTTTCACTACATTCGCGATACTGCTCCCAGAATCACGTTCTAATTGGCCATTTTCTGTTAGCTGAGTTGTTGGTTCTGAAGGAGAAGCTCAGCACAAGTTCCATAACTGTTTTATTTAAGCATTTCCAAAAGGTTCTGGTGCTGTTTCAGGTCCCCCTCGTGAAGTTTCCCACAGGCTTTGAGATTCATTTTTTCCCTCTGTGGACCTTTGAAGCTAAAACAATCTGGCTGAAACTTCGACCCTCACTTTTCTTCCTGGATGTCAAGTTTGCTTTTGTCACCAACAATGAACTTAAAAATGGGGGGGAAAAAAGCTCAGCGGTCCGATTTTTTTGTTAAACGCAGCGGCTCCCCGTGGGAACGGGCCTTTATGCTGACTGAACTCATCCTCCGGCCGCTTCTTCTTCTCTCAGCTGGATATCAAAGAGCGGCCCGTCACCTCACCGAGGGTGCAGGGCGGAGACGGAGAAAAAGGCGAAGAGCAGACAATGAGCAGCGGATGGTAGAAGAAGGTTGCACAAAAGGGAATTATTCATTTCCACTTTAAATCTTCTGTCCTTCCTTTACAAGTCAAAACGTTATTAATAGGAGCGGCGCTCACGTCGCTCACAGCCAATCAGAGTCAGGAAGTCTCCGCCCACCTCCGCCCCCAGGTACAGATGGCCAACAGAACCAATTAACCTCTCTTCTCCTCTCCTTGACTCACCTGTGCCTCCAGCTGGGGGACACATGGTGGCTCCATGCCCCCCGGAGCCATGGAGGAAGTTAAACCCGAGTTATGAAACTGTTATTCTGCCTAAATACGGAGCCGTTTTCAAAACAATTCACGCCTAATTTGCAGATCTAAAAGTGGGAAAAACTGTACGATAACTGAAAGACCTTTTTCGAGATCAGATGATCAGTGAAATAAACCGTGAAGCACAAACAAGACGAAACATAAGCAAGCAATTTTCCCTGCCTGAGATAATTGTTTCTGCCAAGAAGAAGGTTTCACTGAAGTGATGCATTTTAATCCCAGCTAAATATGCCATAATCATCTGGTTAGCTGCACACTTAATTTAATTCTGCTTTAATGTCGAGCCTAATTTAACTCACATTCAACACGTGGGCTCATAAATTTACTTGCCGTAATTTATGGGTCATGATGACTCGAACATCTCTCCTCATTCATGTTGGGAAAGGTCTTAGTATGAGTGTTTCTGCTTCAAAATGCTATTTCTTATTGCTATTTTTGATAACAAGGCAAAGAAATTGACTGATTATAACATCACGTAGAAGACAGCTCTGAGATTCTGATCTATTGGGTAAATTAAAATGTTTACTTAGCAAATCCCTTTAGCTGCCTTGTTATTTTAGCAACTAAATATACCAGCGTGTTAAAGTAAACTATAGAGTTTAATATAGCTCAATCAGCCCTGCCGGGGCTTCTACGACAACCTTCCCTGTTGCCTGTGCGTCATACATTACAAAAGCGGCGCTAGTTAGCATAGCTCACATAGCGATCATTCCGTGATCCCCCCCCCAGTGTTCGCGAGCAATTTGTTCTGCCTAATTAGTGAGACATAACAGGTGGAGGCAGGTGCAGCACTTCCGACGTGGGAGAAGTGAAAATTGGGGTGAAAATTTTTCCCTGATGGAATGCTGAAGCCTTCACTCTTTCTGTCTCACTCCCTGTCTCTCTCTTTCTGTCTCTCTCTCCTTATTTCATTGTTCTCTTTATCTCGCTGCTGTGATGGCGGGACAGACATGAGCGGTGGCGGTGGCGGTGGCTGGCACAGGTGGGTACTGTTTGTTGGCAGAGAAGGAAGGTGGAGAAAGCAGATGACAGAGTTGGCTTCAAGTGCGTCTCTCCGTCTCTGCACCGATGAGGCCGAGAACGGGTGTTAGCGGTATCGCACCTGTCAGCTGCTGATAAAAGGCCTCGACGGGCCCCCGAATATCAGTGTCAGAGGAGAGAATGTGGGTCTGATGGCAAATGAAAACTCCACCGGAGCGATTTTATATGAGATGGGATCATTTCCCATGATTGACATGTATTGTTCCCATTGTTGAACGAAGATAAGACCATTAAACTCTAATCTGGATCATCTCCTCTCAGGGTGTGTTTGAAGGCTCTGACTCCAGAACGAGAATATGAGGATGCAGAATTACCCCCCCCACCCCCCCCCCACCCACCCACCCCATCCACAGGAGTTGTGATTAAAACTCCTGCCTTAAAGTTAAATAAAGAGGCCAGTAGTTGACAGAAAATGTGCACACAATGACATGATTTATGCACATGTTCTGCCAAAAACACTTTAAGGGTTTATTTATTTGGATTGTTCCATTACTCCGAGTACATCCTGCTCCCTCCTCACGATGTCCGGCATTCACCGGGATCCTCCACCGTCTGGATCTCCCAGCAGATGCACCGGATCCGTTGGGCCGTGCTCTCCTCCCTCTGTTTTTCCGAATCCCAGCCGACCTGATTGCCTTCGGAGAGGGAGAGGGAGAGGGAGGGGGAGGGGAGGAGGGGAGGGGAGGGGAGTGGGGGGGGGGCACTCAGCCTCCTGCCGTTGCAGAAAACTCCGAGTGTTTCCGACCACACGCTGCCGCCACTGTTTTCTGCTTTTGTTGTTCTCTCGCTTTCACATCTGTAAGATCTTAATAACCAAAAGTTATCCTAGCGGATGTCTTAGCAGGAGTCGTCTGGACTGGTGATGGAGTTAGCCACTGTTGCTAATGCTAATAATAATGAGGGGAAAAACTAACTCGGCCGTCTGCAGCTGCTCTTCGGAGGCAAACATGGAAGCTTCTGTCGCATGTTTGAGGGCAAACACCGCAGCCGCTCCTCGGTTCTGTTTCCATCGTGAGGCGATGCGTTTGCAGCAGCCGCCGTCTTTTCTTCTTCTTTTTTCCCTTGGGCTGGCCTGAACGGGACAGGCCCGGCAGTCTCTCCTCTAATGTCTTTGGGGAACATCTTCATTTATGTCTCTGTGCCGCTGGTTGGGTCAGCGCGGCCTGCTGCTAACGGACGCGTGCGTCACTCAGCCTTCATTTCCTTCTCCATTTGTAACAAAGAGGAATCATTTTGAATGGGGGTGGGGGGGGGCGGCACTAGCTTCAGATGGTATTGCAGGAGTCGTTATTTTGAATTACCTCAACGACCTTTGAAATCTAGATGAAACATGAAACGTCACAAAATTTCAGTTCGCATTTGGCAAAACTCAACTTTTAGCTGAATCATCAACTTATCTGCAGACCTAAAATAGAAGAATATTAACAATGTAGCATAATTTAGCCACTGCTTTAACGCTAGCCTTATATATATTTAAAGCAAAATTTGGCTTTAAGGTTGGTGGTTTTGCCTGTTTTATGTCAGGGCAGCAGCTTCATGTGCTCCCTCTTGTATTTGGTGCATGTGTGATGCTCGAAACTGAAAATGGAGCAGATCATTTACATAAAAGGCAGAACTATAAGCAAGTTCCTGAGTTGAGAGCCTTTCGTGCTTCTACAAATGGACGAAGGAAATAATCTAGCAGCTGACCTTTTCTTTTCTCACATTTCCATCTCCCTGTCGGCACGTCTTACCTCTCCCTCATTAATTCTCCACTCTCATAAAGCTGCAGGTTCCCTATTTTCACCTCCTCTCACACATTTCGCCGCTTGTCCTCCGACTCTCAGCTCTTTTTTGCCCTCTTACATTCTGAGGGAGCGTTGTGCCGGGCAATTGTCTCCGGTGGTTTTCTCTTTCAGTCTGAAGTGCTGTCTAACTACCAAAATGAACCGTCTGTCTGATGCTTCTCACTCTCTGCCTACCTCTCCAAAGGACCAATGTGGCTCCTCAGGCCGTGACTCGGCTTTACCGTGAGGAAGGCCATCAGGAAAAATGATATAATAATTATGAGAGCAAAGCCAGAACTGACTAGTCATCTAACCTAACCCTATTTTTGTTATTTTCATGATACACAGCACCTTATTGCAGCTGCTTTTAAAGATTATTGGCCCCTCTGGTGCCCCCTACTGGCCTGGAGTCTTCATATACCCGACTCCCTGTAAACCATCAGCACATTTAATTCAGGACAAGTGCAATAAAAGACTAATTGAGCAGCCTTTAGAACTGGAGGTGCCCCTTACCCTAACACAGGCAGCTCCCAGCATAGCTCACCAGTCAGCAGGTACCATAGGTTCCAGTGATAAATATGAATCCCAGCAGTGAGGTGACTGAACTACCAGCTGAGGGATCTAGCCTACATGATTCTCATTAAGCTGTCGCCTGGTGATGCTATCACCCATGTTTGATGTGATGAAAACACACTCTTGTCCATAAAGACTCGTAATGGAGGTAGACCAGCGCACATTTCTAACATCCGTACGTAATAACGTCACCACCAGCTGCCCCGACACGGTGCGGCGAGCGGTGACGGATGGGGAGAGACAGGAAGGAAAGTACACGGAGCAGAGAAAGATGGTCTGTGAAGGTGAAGGTGGACAATAGCGGCGCTCTCGTCTGTGCTTTCTTAGTGCCATCATCCTCCAAAGCGCAGGAGCATGAGGCAACAAGCCGCTCCCGCTTCCTGGTGATGGAAGGAAATTTATGACCACTGTTGCCGGGATTATCTTTCTACAGGTCACAGCACACCGTGACCTTCACCATCTCCACCCCCCCCCCCCCCACACACACACAGACAGGCAGCGGTGCTATCAAGCACGCTCTGTACTTTTCCTCTCTTAAATCTACACCGTCATGATAACAAACAACATGAGGCTCAGGCTTTTGAATCCAGGGTTAGCAAAGCTCCCCTTCTCTTCCTCTCCCTCTCCTCCTCCTTTACCATCAGGAGGAGGGACCCTTTTATGAGCCTGGTCCTGCTCAGGGTTTCTTCCTGTTAAAAGAAGCACCTGGGGACAAGTTTGATCGTAACAGAGAAAGTTCTGTTGGCTTAATTGAATGAAATTATTTGGCGTGTCATGCAGAAATCCTGATTTTCTCTCAGTTGGTTGGTGGTTCGGATGTCTTGGGGCGGGGGGGGGGGCAGGTATAGGAGTCAAGCAGCAACTGCGATAACCCGTTCCACCACACAGAACTTTTATTAGCGTCACGTCTTTTGCCAAGTTCAGAGGTTCTGCGGCAGGATCCGAACATCAATCATACCTCTGAACCCGGCAGGAAATTTCCCATGTGGAACAGGTCCAGGCCAGAGTGGGTGCTGCCGCTGGGTCGCAGGTTCACTCACAAAGCACCAGAAGAAGGTGAAAGCATCAAGAACAAAAGTGTCGACGTGATTTATGGTGCAACGCTTCAGAGCCGGGTTCAATACTTTAGATGTGTGAGCAAACATGTGGAGTCGCTGCTCAAGCAGACTCTGTCTGTACGTTTTCAGAACTCCTCATAAAGTTCCAAACCTTAAAATTCAACTTATTATACAAGCAAGGACAGGCCAACCAGGCTTAGGCTAATCCTCCCCATGAGCGGGTATCAGAACATACACTGACTTTAAATGTGTGGGCCTACAAACCCCATAAAGAAGCCGGTCGGGTCTAATTGATGATGCATTTTTTAATCTCTACAGCCCTGAGTTGTGTCTTAAAATTAATTTCCTTCGATAAACTGTGTAAACACCCATCAAACATTGATTCAGCGCTGCCGAATAACACCACAAACATCCTGCGGTTGCTGCCCCCGATGCCTCAAAGCGTGCGAGGTTGTTTTCTGAATGCAAACAGAGCCCCAAACGCAGGTGACTGCCAGGTGAAACAATGAGCAGCAAAGAAGCTTTATTGTCCGACAGAGTAATCAAAGTTGGATTAATAAAATATGGGCAGCAGATATTTGATGTTGAGTCTATCAATATTAATGTCACAGCATCCAGCAAAGCTAGAATAAGCTTCTATGTGGACGTGTGTGTTGTACTGTACACACACCAGGTTGTGTTGTCATGGAAGCCACCCTGGATGTCCAGCGTCCTCTGTAAACTGGTGTTATAAGGACAATTCTTTCTCTCGTGTCCTTCCCTCTCTGTTGCTGATGAAAGAGCCTCTCTGGTCTCCCCACTAAAGCTGCTTTTTGTTGTTGCCGTTCCACTCTGTGAGCACTCTTTGTCTGAAAGTCGTCTTTCCATCAGGGCCGCACAAAGGGCTCCTTTTATTAACCGGTACAACAGGAAGACGGAGATTTAAGAGGAAACGGGGAGGGAAAAATGTCGCCGAAGAGGAGAGGCAGAAATAAAGTCAGGAACTGGGATGCGTAAAATGGGAGAGGGGGAAGGAGGGAGGTTTGAAAGAGAAAGCTGAAGGTGAGATTGGAGCCCCTCGGCGGTGCTGGCTCCAAACACTTTCTATTATCTTCGGTGTCCACCTGAACAAAGGGGGGGGATTGCCTTTGGACCCTGGGGTGATTTAATGCTAAGCCTGAATCAGAGCCTGCAGATCAATGGCCACACATGGGACTGGGAGACTCTCCTGCCTTCCTCTGGGTGACTCGCTGCATCCAAAAACAGCCTCTGACGGATCCCACGCTGAGTTCCAGCAAAGAAAACGACCTGCGGATCCGCAGAATTCAGTCTCGCAATTTTCCTCCACAACTTTGGGAACATTTCACCGTTCTTTGTTGAGAACCGAGAGTGCTGCTATCGACCGCCCCTGAACTTTGACCTGAAAGAGGTTGGGAACGCAACTTCTGGAGAACAGTTCTAAAAAGCAAAGAACAACAAAAAAAGCCTCTTCCCCAAGGTGAATCGTCGGGCTGATCTTAAGTGCCTCAGTTAAAACCTTGAATTGGGTTTTTGAGAAGTAAACAAACGGGACGGAGCTGGTTTCAGCGGGGTCATCTCTGAAATCTCCTCTAATGAGTTCGCCTCTCTCACCCGTTTGAATCGTCATTCTAATCAATGACGGCAGACCGAACGTACTAACGCTCAATGGTCTATGGATTAGTGAAGGTATTTAAACGCTGGCTTTAATTAGAGCTGCACCTTTCTTAAGGTTCAACTGTTGTGAAACGTGTGCAGAGGAGAGAGAGAAGGAGGGGGAGAGAGGGGAGAGAGGGGAGAGAGAGGGAGAGAGAGAGGAGAGAGAGAGGGTTAGAGAGAGGAGAGAGAGGGAGAGAGAGAGGAGAGAGAGAGAGGTAGAGATGAGGAGAGAGAGAGAGAGGGGAGAGAGGAGAGAGCACGATGAGAGAGGGAGAGAGAAGGAGATGAGAGGAGAGAGAGAGAGAGAGGGAGAGAGAGGGAGAGAGGAAGGAGAGAGAGGCGATGGAAGAGAGAGGAGGAGAGAGAGGAGGGTAGAGAGAGGTAGAGAGAGGGAGAGAGAGAGGAGAGAGAGAGAGAAGGTGCTTCTGTGCCGACAAGTCAAGGTCACTCTTTGGGCGTGAAGCTCTCAGTACGCGTACAGCAAAGAACACGCCACCCTTTGCTCGATGAATAAACCGCATCCCTTTTTTTTATCACAGAAAATAATGGACTTGTTAACGTTACGTTTCGTATAAAAGAGAACGTTTTGCGATCCTGAACGCTAAAATCCGGATTTTTGCACCTGAACTTGCAGCTTTCCTCTTTTTAAACGTGGCCTTAAGATAACTCGCATTAACAGCTGGAGAGGCCACACTGGAGCTGCTCGCTCGGAATATTTTGCTGTTTTTTATAATTTATGAGGAATTTCATTTATCTTTGTAGTTCTGTTTAATCTGCCTCCTTAATGCAACAAGAAATGTCCCAGAATTCCTGCTGGTGCAGCAACATTGGCTGTTTTTTTTAATTACAGAGTGAAGGAGGAATGCTAATAACCTTGAACAATGCGTGTCAGATCTGCGACTGAACCCCCGACTGATGCTCCCGTCGTCTCCGCGGCTCCAGTGAGGTTGCACACGTGTCCACGAGACACATGTCAAACGTCTGACCTCCATATAATCACACCCGGCCTGCAGGCTCATTTGCTGTTCATTATTAATGACCTAACAGTATATTATACTCACCCGGCCTCACACTGCATACCCATAATACCCTGCACCGCCTGATATGGCCACGGCGTGCTATCAGTGGGCACTGAAGGTCTGGTCCTCGCTGCTAATCGTAATGTTGATCTCTTGGTTCCTGGATCTCCGATAGCTTGCTTGAAGAGCTGATGTTTGATGTCTCTCCGCCTGAAAACGCAGCTTAACCTCCAAGGTTAAGGACGGAACGCTGCGATGGCGGACGCTGCACGAGAGACGCCACGACGCCGCGCCGGAGTCGGAAACAAGATTTTAAAAGCATTGAAGGCGTTGTTGAGGAATCTAAAATGTTGAACCGGCTCAGTTTTATAGTCTCTTTCTTTTGCGCCGTAACATTCGTTCCCCCGGGTCTGATTGTCCGTTGGCTAATTTGCGGAGTCATTCCCACAGGAGGACGACCCACTTGTTTAGGAAATTTCACCGGTTATTTTTAATTGAGCAATCCCGTCACTGATGGGTCCGATACTTTCACAAAGCCTAAATCTCCTTTTTCCGGAACGTCTGCTCAGGCCGGTGAGGCTCTAACGATTTCTGCCCCATCAGGAATTCAACTCAGTCTTTCCATTTGCCGGACAGAATAGAAATGCTTCAACTTATCGTACAAACGGTTGCCTCTGGAGTTCACTAAACCTGACTTAAAGGGCCAAAACACAGCAATGAAGTGTTCCTTTACATCAGCAACAACATACAGGTAATCCCCAAAGGCGCAATATCGATCCCATCATCAGACTGGACCCCTCTCGCGCCCGTCTACTTTCATTTAAATGACCTCTATAAACCATCTGCATCTAATCTTAATTAGATATTGAAGTTCGTTAATTAAAACATTATCTCTGGCGAAACACAGCTGGCCCGGCTGATGAGTTAATCAATGAGGATGAGGAGATGACTCGACGCACAGAAGGTCCAGGCACAGCAAGATAAACCCCCACAGAGGTTCTGAGCAGCGCCGTCAACTTTTGACATTCGATAGTTGAGAAATCAGAAATAATTTGGACATTTTGGAAAAAAATGAACATGAGCCGTGGTCCCCTGACTCGTGCCACCTGGGGATGTCACTTTGTTTCTGCTGATTGGACTCTTATTAACGCAAATATGAGCTGAAGGTGCAACAGTTGTGCTGCTAATCATTCCGTAACATCCCCCAAATTTTTGGACGTGTGAAGCCAATAATAACTCGCGGGTTGTCACTACCAATTATTTGTTTGAGAAATGTGTGAGTGCGCCCCCTAGTGGGGGGAATATAGAGAAAGAATCATCTCATGGCGTAAAAAGTAAAGTAAACGCTTTCCACATCCTGTTCGAGCTGCAGGGAATCAGACATTCCAGAAGCAAAAGCTTCTTCAACCCCTGGAAATCAGATTAAAAGGTCACATCTGTTCACTGAAAATGATTAAGTTTCGTCCTCGGCCGATTCGTTGCGAGGATTCAAGGTGCACCCAGCTACAATGGAGCTATCGCAGTTCTTTGAGGTAGTCAGCGACGGCAAATTCAACACTTTGCACTGATTTCTGCACTGAGCATAAATCTTTAAATGTGTCCTGTTGTGGAGCCGGTCAACCACTGCTCCCTCATCCTGTTTATCGGCAGCAGATTGAGTTAAACAGCTACAAAAGTGAGCCAAACCTAGCAAACGCTACGCTAGTCCATGAAGATGAGACGGTCCGGTGACAAAGGCCTTCTGGCCTCTTCACATTTTCATTTACTACACTCGTGGCTGCCGAGACAGATGCTCAAATCATGACAATCCGTTCGTCATCCAGCCACCACGACAGCTCCAGAAAAGAACCCAGAACCTTGAGGAGGCAGTCAGGATCTATTTTATTTGCATTTTTGACCCACTCTTCTCCTTTCTTAGAGATAGATAGAGATTATTTTGTTCCTTTCTGCTTATCAATCAGTCTGAAAGGTGTGTGTGTGTGTGTGTGTGTGTGTGTGTGTGTGTGTGTGTGTGCGTGTCTAAAAGCCGTCATCTTTGCAGTGATAGCTCCTCTGTGCCTCCAGGGTTCTGCTCAGGTGTTGCTTTCCCTCTTTCATTTCCCTAATACGTTCCGCATCTCAGGAAAATTACAGCCCTCGCTGCTGTGGGCGGTGTGTCTGGTCTCACGCTCACGCTCACGCTCACGCTCACGCTCGCACGCTCGTGCTCCACCTGCCACCGGAGTGGAATCTGTGGAGCAGGTTCAGTGCGAAGGTTATTTCATCGGCATCCTCCTCAAACTTTGCACAGCAGAAACACGCCTGCAGTCGGTTCATATCTGCTCACTGAATGAAGAAAAAAACGGTGTAATTCAAATTAGGCTAATTTAGCTGCGACGGAACAAAAGAAAAAATAAACAAAACTCATGAAACGAGGCAGGTGGGGTTTAAACTTGGCTGCCAGCTGGCTGAATGCCCGTTCCTGCTCGGCCTGCTTTGGGCTCAACAGGCGCTACAGAGAGAATAAATGATCACGCCGCCACGGGCGATCTGCCTCCTTTGGCCCTGGCTCGCCCGCTTCCACCGGCCAAGTTGCCTTTCCTCCTGAAATGTTCGCCTCTATTCATCACGCTCGAACAACATTAATGGCCTCCACAGACGAGGCACCTCCCCAAACCTGGATCCACCCGCTGATTCAGAGGAGGTGCGGAAACCTGCCGCGTCAGAGCGGGATGAGCTCGTTAAAGGGTGATCCAGCGCCCCCCCCCCCTCCCGTGATCTACAGCCGGAGCGCACCCCTGCACTGCGACGCCGGTGCACACGGGGACAGATAAAACCGGCGGTAATGAAAATGAATGTCCCCCCTCTGAGCTCAATACAGTTCTATTATGGGGTGTATTTGTCCGGGGCAGGATTCCAGACTCCTCCGCCGGTGTTCCACTCTCCAGGCCCGCTGCGCCGTAACGTGGAGCTAATCACACCAAAGCAGCTCTGCCCCGACCCAATCCTCGGGTTTTGTGGCTTTGTTTTCCTGCTCCGTCACCTTTATCGAGTGACAAGAGCCTGCTGTTTATTTTGTCTGTTTGTTCCACCGCTGCACTGACAACACTGGGCTGTTGCCAGGGACATCCCATAATTCTGGCAGGAGCGGGGTGGAGGGAGCAGGGAGGAAACCCTGAACAAGAGCGCTGAATCTGGCCCGTTTGAAAAAAGATGGCAGGAAACAAATCACAGGAGGCAGAAGCAGATGTGGCTCAGAACCATCCGCTCATCTACGGGCCACGTCAGAACCATCATGTCAGAACCATCCGCTCATCTCGGGCCACGTCAGAACCATAATGTCAGAACCATCATGTCAGAACCATCATGTCAGAACCATCCGCTCATCTACCGGCCACGTCAGAACCATCATGTCAGAACCATCCGCTCATCTACGGGCCACGTCAGAACCATCATGTCAGAACCATCCGCTCATCTACCGGCCACGTCAGAACCATCACGTCAGAACCATCGTGTCAGAACCATCCGCTCACCTACGGGCCACGTCAGAACCATCATGTCAGAACCATCCGCTCATCTACGGGCCACGTCAGAACCTTAATGTCAGAACCATCCGCTCATCTACGGGCCACGTCAGAACCATCATGTCAGAACCATCCGCACATCTCCGGCCACGTCAGAACCATCATGTCAGAACCATCCGCTCATCTACGGGCCACGTCAGAACCATCACGTCAGAACCATCATGTCAGAACCATCCGCTCATCTACGAACCACATCAGAACCTTAATGTCAGAACCATCCGCTCATCTATGGGCCACGTCAGAACCATCATGTCAGAACCATCCGCTCATCTACAGGCCACGCCAGAACCATCATATCAGAACCATCCGCTCATCTACGGGCCACGTCAGAACCATCACGTCAGAACCATCATGTCAGAACCATCCGCTCATCTACGGGCCATGTCAGAACCATCATGTCAGAACCATCCGCTCATCTACAGGCCACGCCAGAACCATCATATCAGAACCATCCGCTCATCTACGGGCCACGTCAGAACCATCACGTCAGAACCATCATGTCAGAACCATCCGCTCATCTACGGGCCACGTCAGAACATCATGTCAGAACCATCATGTCAGAACCATCCGCTCATCTACGGGCCACGTCAGAACCATCATGTCAGAACCATCCACTCATCTACGGGCCACGTCAGAACCATCATGTCAGAACCATCATGTCAGAACCATCCACTCATCTACGGGCCACGTCAGAACCATCATATCAGAACCGTCCACTCATCTACGGGCCACGTCAGAACCATCATATCAGAACCATCCGCTCATCTATGGGCCACGTCAGAACCATCACATCAGAACCATCAGCTCATCTACTGGCCACACACACACACACACTCAGGCCAGTGGAAAAGACGTTTCTCCATTAACGACGCCTCCTCCAGATTCAAAACGGTGCAAAATCCGACAGAAGGAAGTGCGTCTGAGTCCATCCCTCCTCCTAATGTCTGTTCCTGCTTTGCCTCTGAAGGGTTTTATGAATCGCAGCGAGACGACTCCGTCACCGGCGCCGCTCTTCCATCTTTGTGTTCATCTGCGTCTCACCCGCAGCGTCGTTAGACGCCACCGATCACACCGACGTTTGATCACTGGAGTCACGCTCAGGAACATAAGGTGCCCTTTTGAGTTGAGGAAAAGAATCCACAACCTTTAGGAAGGATGTTGAGATGTGGCACTGCCTGAAGACCTTTTTAATTTAAGTCAAGTTAAGCCGCGGCTACGGTGGCGGTCGGCGGTGGAGCCTTTGGCGCGACGTGAAGGTTAAAACTGAGGGTGAAATGCTGCTTCCGCTTCCCGCAGCATTTGTTCTCCTTTATTTCACAGTAGCGCTGAAATATCTTTAAGAAGCTAATGGAATACAATTATGAGCCCTGAGCCGAGAGCATATTTTATGTATGAACAGAAAACACTTTAGACGGATATATGGGGCACCGTCTAAACCAACAGGTAGAGATGTAAACCAATTAGATAACAGCGTGACTTTAATGATTTCCATACAAGCGCCTTCTTGATGCTAATGATATGCAAAGAAGTTCCTAAATTAATCACATGTAGGGGTGTGATACCCTCTCTTTGCCTTGGGCTATGTTCTAGACCCATGGGTTGTTGGTTTACACACCTGCACCCACCCACTTACCCACCCACACACACACACCCACACACACACACACATCGCGTCCCATTACCAGCCATCATCTCATCGTGCATAAGCCGTAGGGAAACATTTGTGCTGGAACTGTACACGCAGAAATCTCCCATCTGTGCGTTGGAAACCATCCAGTCCAGCGGTCGACCGTCCAACCGGGGGCTCGGAGCGCCTCATCAGATCTCTGATGCGTTGTCAATAATTGAGCACTCACAAATCTTTCATGAGACAGTTGCTCGCTCCGAACACGCCAGCAGTCAGATGCCACTATCATCGCAGTGCCTTAACACTGTGTGTGCACATACGTGTGTGTGTGTGTGTGTGTGTGTGTGTGTTTGTTTTTCTCTCTGTAAATTCCCGGCCTAAGACTTTGTGCTTGACGGAGCAGGATATAATGTGCGGCGCTAACCGGAATCTGAACCCAGCGGTGGGGGAAAAAGTTGCTGGGCAAACCAAAGGAAGCAGCGCCTGTGCCGACATGTGACGCGTGCGCCGAAGCGGCTCTGATAAAGAATTCTTGATGCGCACGTATTCCAGCGCATTATCTGCGCGCGTGTGTCAGCGCGAGGAGGCCCGGACTCACACTGGGCCGCATCCAGCTGTGATGGTGATAGGAACGGAGGAACCTGGGACCGACGCTGCTAACGTTTGCGCTATATTTATATTCGTAATAAGCCTGAAAAATGAAAATAAATGTAAGCGGTAAATTTCTACAGCGAGGCCATGCTAGAGTATTTAAGGCCTTTCGTGACCACGGAGCCTTAAGAAATCCTGGCAGTTTTTCTCTGTTTTGGGAATTGAAAAAGGTCCTTGGAAAAACCCACGATAAAACTGGCTGCATCACTAGCTGCATAACGCCCTGCCTCAGTGCATCATGGGTATTCAACTCTTAAAAGATTATGAGCAGATAATGGCGGCAATTAACCCTCTTTCCTCTGCATTTAAAAAAAAAACAACAACCTTGGAGCCCAGAGAAAAAGTCGTTCCCCAAATTTTCCTTGAAAAAGTACCAAGTAGGACTTTTGAGATTGCCTGGAATTCTTGAGGGGGCGGGGCTTTGAGCCGAAGAACACCGATTGGTCTCCCTCCATGAAGCTGAAGGGCCACAACAATCCCGGTGGGTCCGACTGTTGCACCACTCCTGGTATATTGGGATAACGGGGCCCTTTATTGTCCGCTCCGCATCTTTTCTTCTTTACCTCCTAAATTTAAATGTTAGATTACACAGAGCTTCTTATTCCCGACATCAGCCAAGTCCAGAATTCCAACTTTACTGCTGAACCCACTCACCCTCATGGGTTCACGGCCCACAACACATTAGAAGTTTGCAGGGGATGAAACCTGACATTCAGGCTGACTCGGTCTCCACTTCAATCCTGACAAAGGAAATAAAACCCCGGATAGGTGAGTAATTAATAATCCATACGGGAGGCTTCTTCAGAAACTTCCAGTAACTCGAGCCAGAGTTCTCCAACTCCTCAGTGGGATTCTTCTCCTCCACTGATTCTGCTGCGTTTCCCAGCATCACCGTTCCATCCACTTCCCCTCCACGTTTGCTTGTGTTGTTCTGCTCCTTGATTAATGAATATCGACTCCGTCCCCTCTTATCTCCCCCAGTCACTCAATCCCATCGTTGTTTGTTTTATAATGAAGGGATGGAGGGGGGGGGGGGGGGGGGGCAGAGCGGAAAGGTGCAGAAGAGACGCGGGACGCTCGGACGTCAACGTCGGCCAACACAAAAGGCCCGGGGCCAAACGTGTTCTGTGGAGAATAAAACGTATAGATTCTTTTAGAACAACACACCAACAACAAATCACATTATCGTCAACTAGAAAACAGACTAAAGAGTCTCTTTAAGTCCATTAAAAAAAGACACAATCTATTGGACCGCATGAATATTCAGCCCCTTTTATAGATTTGTCTTCTGTCTCCGTGGATCCGGTCTCATTCGCTCTGGGATGAATTTTGCCCCATGCTGAGTCAAAGTCCGTCAGGTCTCATGAGGATCAGCCACGACCCCCCTCACCCCCCCACCCCCACCACACTCACACACACACACACACACACACACGTCTTCAAGTCCAGCACAGAGTTTGACTCTTGAACTCCACAGAGGCCTTTTCAGCTGTTTTTTGTGCCTCGGGATATGAAAATGATCCCCATAACCAACAAGGGCGACCAGGCTTGTCAACAGCCCAGAGAAACGTCCTTCAGATGACCTTGGAGTCACTCACAGAGGAGACTTATTTTCTGTGTCACGTTAACAGGAGACCAGAACAACATTCCACTACATTTGCTCTGAGATTTCCTTTCTGTAAAGGCGTGAAAAGAAAAGAACTGCCGACTGATATCGCAGCTAGAGATGCCAAAAGTCGGTTTTCCGGCATATTGCATGAAAGTTAGAAAGTCCTGGTAAAGAACACAAACGGAGGGATTGCACAGCAGCTGGGTGCTGCAGTCCACAGAGTGTTTGGTATCTTCTTACCTCGTCGGAGTCTAAACTCTGAGCAGCGGTTGTAATAAACATGATTATCTCTTTATAGTGGATGATTACACATAATGGGAGTCTTTTCTTTTTGTTCTGCTTCCCAATTGCAGAGCATGAAATGTCGCGCCTGGCGCTTTTCCTAACAGACGAGAGGAGCAGTCCAACACGAGAGGGACATGAACGTTACTTAGAGAGGTGTGATTGTCCAGCATCAGTCATAAATGTCATCCACCATGTTCCTAAAGGTCAGCAGGAAAACGGGAAAGACGTGGACGGGAAAGGAGCTCCTCTCCCAGTCTGGTGATAAACCTGCATCAAAGCTCACGTCGAGGCATTAAAGCAGATGTGTTCGTTTGCAGAGGGGGGCGGCGGCGTATCGATCAGCTGAGCGGAGCGGCACAGCCGAGCGGAGCGCGGGGTCACGCTGACAGATAAATGCTGCCGCCTCCGGTGGGGCTCTGGCTCAGATGAGCGGCGCTGTGGCTCCATCTTGATCAGCCTGGGGAACGACCAGTAAACAGGCGTAACACGTCCAACTGTGGCGGTAGCAAACATCGCTGGTAAGTAATCAGGTGGAGGGGCGACGGATGGCAGCG
Organism: Takifugu flavidus; assembly: GCF_003711565.1. NCBI lineage: Eukaryota > Metazoa > Chordata > Actinopteri > Tetraodontiformes > Tetraodontidae > Takifugu > Takifugu flavidus. Next base: position 11,952,600 of record NC_079533.1, read on the forward strand.
GCAGGAAGCTCCTCAACGCCTCATTTTTAACATTTCCAAAGAAGGAGACGTTGATTTTTCTCCTAGTTGAGCTACTAAAGAGGGTGGAAGCTCTTCAGCATGTGTGGGGCACCTGCTCTCCTTTAAAACGCACAACCAGGGCTGTTATTCACCTCCTCACTCTTTATTGTTGTCTTTTTTCGGCGTGCCTGAGGTGACAGAATGAAATATTACCCCTCGATGTCCATATTACACCCCCCCCCACCCCCTCACATAAACATTTTATTAAGTCCATCCTATAAATGCTCTTATCTGAGTCCCTGAGGGTTTCATCAGCCTGTCTGTCCTCTTCACTCTCTGCTGGCTGATTACAAGGCTTCGCTTTTTTACAGACACTTTGTGTTTATTCCCCGTCCTGGTTTTTGTTGTGTGTTGCGAGCGATTATTGGCGGTGTGGAGACGAGGGCCACCCCCCCCCCCCTTGGGAAAATTCAGGGCACCAGTTATCTGAAAACAGAGAATGTGGACGACATTTCAAAAAGCTGAAGATTTGGATCATGTTTCTATAATCACGTCCTTAAACCAGCAGAAGAAAGTGAAGCACCTGCATCATCCATCCATCCATCCATCCATCCGTCCATCCATCCATCCATCCATCCGTCCATCCGTCCATCCACCCATCCATCCATCCATCCATTCATCCATCCATCCACCCATCCACCCACCCACCCATCCATCCATCCATCCATCCACCCACCCATCCACCCACCCACCCATCCACCCATCCATCCATCCATCCAGGTCTAATTACTCCCATTACACTCAGTTATGGGATCTTTAGGACCTCAGAAACGGGCCTTCTGACTGAGATTTTGGGTTCCTCTTTAAACCATCTCAGAAAGCGTCACTACCTGGTGGTTATTCAGTCCCATGAACTTGAACTTTCCTCTGAGAAAAGTGGAGAGCGCTGACTCCTCGTCCCCCCATTACTCCCCGCTCTCCTCACTTTCTGCAAAACTCTTCTGAATTAATCGACATCCTCTCGCCCGGCTTGTTCAGGATTACTCACCTGGCTCTCCCCGCAGGCCTATTAAACACCCCTGGAGTCTCGGCCGCCGACCAGACGGCTGCACATTCTTAATGGCCATTAATATTCAGAGCAGAATGGTGGAACAATCAAATTCGGGGAGATCCGAAAATTCCTTTCAGCGAGGGGCCTTGTATTGATAGCAGGCAATTTCACATCTCATCTGGCAGAAGTGGCCTTATTGAATATGAGCGGACGGGGAGACAGAATTTCAATGTGGCTCTCACATGTCACCCACGGAGAGGTTCTAGGCCTGCAGGCTCCTCCTCATCGCCCAGGGTGAACCCATTGTTGCCCATAATATGTTTCTAAAAGCTTTCTTTTTCACTTGTCCTGTCAACAGGATTTTCTATTCAGCGCGAGCCCTTTAACTCCCCGACAACCAGACAATCACATTATTTCATTTCAGGAGTACCTGCGGCGCCGATCTGCCACTCATGCTTCCCCGGCACTGGCTGGGAATTCGCGGCCCCTTTTTAGCGGATTTTTCTCTATTCTTTTTCATGTATAAAGCTGCAAAAAACCATCATGTAATCCTTTCAGGCATCTTTTGATCTCAGCTACCTAATGTGGCCGAGAGATTCCCCATGACTTAGAGGGCCAAATTAATATATATAATGCTGTCCGAAACAATCAGGGAGGTTTGAAATAGACTTAAAAGGCCAAAAGCAGCTGTGCAAATCCGGTTGCCTGAAAACAGCTCACGTGTTTGGAATAAATGCCATTGCTGCTTTCACATCCGCCCCCTCCTCACACATTCCCAGGACCGTCATGACCTGGAATGTGTTTCCCTGGTTAAGATGTTTCTGCAACTTTTCATGAAGATCTTTAAGTATGGGTCCCTCATTTAGCTCTGCTAGCTTCTCTGCTAGCCGCTATTCTTCCACTGAGTGGTTTTGAGTCACCTGCTCGTGGTTCCGCTGAATTTATTCCTCCACAAAGACGATCCTGCGTCCATAATGTTTCCAATATCCCTGAAAACATCCATGATGCTGCTAGGGTGAGATTGCAAAGTCACCAAAATTTACCAGGTGTGTTGATTCATCTGTTTGCTGCACATTAAAACTTCAAGATGGAACTTTTAGCATCCCTGTGCCTGGAGCCTCCCCAATCGGCTGCTATTGTATTGACCCCTCTGCCCTTGTATTTCCTCTCTTTCTCCAGCCTGCAGACGTGCCCGCAGGCCAGTCTGCTCTGTCTTTGCTCACACCACACTTGTGTTTCCTGCATCCTGACTATTTACTGACCTTTCTTTCTTTTTTTTCTCTCCATCAGGCAAAATGGCTTCTCATGAATAGTTCAGGGCTCCCTCCTGCAGCCTGCGTTTGTCACATTGATTCACCTCCTGCACCCTTCCTTCCTCCTCTCCTCACTTTCAGGTGTTATTTACACAGAAAGCTTTCTATTAACCCTTTCTATTAACCTGAGTCCTCCTCTTCTTTAATCTGCCTCAGTGTCTCTCTAACTCCTACCCGTCAGTCTACCTCTTTGAAACAAGGTAGAAAATTTAAAACTATTGGAGTTAAAACTATTGGAAAACGTCTAGATTCGGTTTTAGGTTTCCGCCATTTCCCAGAAAGTCCAACAGAAAAGAGCCTGAAATCATCAGTCTGTAAACTAGAAAGCTATTTTTTAGCACTTGGCTAACCGGCTTTTGCAGATGGAAGACTTCAATTGAATACCTAAATTTAAAAATGCCAAGCACGGAATTGAATAATGAATCTGACCAGTCCAAACTTCTACTCTTTCATATAAATAACAACCAGCCAACAGTCTGATTGTTGCTACTGTCGTCACTGAAGCCTGGATCGGGATAATTGGATCTCCGGCCTCATGTTTATTACCTTCATTTAACAAAAGAATGTGTTTGCTGATCATACATATTGTTTCTGGGATGTTTTAAATTCATTATTTCCCACCTGGGAAAATTAATTTGACTGTATTCTTGGCGAGTTCGCTGGCAGCGGCGCGGAAGAAATATGTAGCAATAATCTCTCCGCAGGCAAATGGCTGAATCCTGTTCTTCTTTTTAAATGTCAAGGAATAATTAAAAGATTCTTTGTTGGTAAAACTTGAGTCGATAGTATTTTTCTTCGTTGGAAATTATGACAGCAGTCATAAAGGCGATAGATTTGGGCTCCTGCTGTTCAAATTGATGACGGAAATCAATGAAGCCGCAGGAAAAATAATCTTTCTTTCCACATTATTTCTCTCACTTTACACCATTTAAGACCGGTGGTGTGTTCAAGTGTTGCTAATCTGAGTTTATTTTCCTGTGAATGTGCCTTTATTACACAACATTGCGTTCGATTTCAGTGTAGTTCCATTAGTTTCTCCAGTTTATCACCAGCCTCAAGAGCAGTTGTGTGTTTTCACATTGGGACTTAAAAAGCTTTATTCTTGCATTTACCGGCCCCTGTAGGCTCAGGCCGTCATCCCCTGAATCAGCCACGCCATATGGCCCATACTGTCCCACATTAACCGTTAAAATGTGCATCCTGAGTAATCTCCCATCCCACGAATCCCTGACTCCTCATGAATAAAGTTCCACTTATTGCTATCTTTCATTTGGGTTGTGGATGGACAGAAGAGGTTTAAAGAAAGTAAAACAACAATTATGATTATTAATTTTTAACTGTCAGTATTTCTGCATGTGCTTTTGTTCAATACCAATACCAAGTGAGCATTTCTATAAAGGCTCTCGGCATCATTTCATCAGTATATATTTCTCTTGGGTCACATTTATCGTAAATAAAAACACATTTTCCCATTAGCGAAATGGTTGATAGTAACGATGATATGGGTAATAAACCCAATCAAATGAAGAAAAAAGGCTCAACAACGTCCTGCTGCTGTAAACAGCTGCATTAATTCAGCCTGTTATTACTGTTACTTTGTGTTATTATCACATCAGCCCCCAGAACACTCCTGCCCGGTCATGACGATGGCGCCAACGTTTCCCTCACAAAGGTGCAAAATGACACAAATGTGATACAGGCGCCATCAGACCGTCTAAAAGGATGGCTGGGCCTCGACCACGGCGCTTTGAAAGATGGCTGCCGCGCACGGTTCCACAAAGACGCCCTCTAACATGTGTCGCCTCGCGCCATTTTCCGTCTCAGTCGTCTCTGACAAAGGGTGTGATGATACGCCGGCACATCGGACGCCTCGTCTGTTTCCAACAAAGGCGCCGTGATTACCGCCTGGCATTTTCACGGACGCCTGTCGGGCCGAGATGAGGGAAGAAGATAGGAAATATGACAAAACCCCTCGAGAAAAGGACACTCGTCGTGCTCGTTCGTTCAAATCTAAGGGAAAAAAACATCTTTTGACTGATGCCCACGCTACGGCGAGGCGTTCAAGGACCAGGTCCACCACCTCAAGGGTCGCCACAACAACCTAATTTTAACCAACCCCTCAGTGGCCGCCGCTCTTATCGCCCAATCAATAAACTCTGGCCCTCGTTCAATCTGACAAGCATCTACATGAGGGGGAGGGGAGGCAATCGCTAAGCACCTGCAGATATGTGATATTGACTAGGGGGCAGATAAGACTTAGCCTACTCAATCATGCGGTGGAGATTGGGGGCCAGTGAAGTGAACGGCGTGGAGCCGACCCAGAGCGGCTGCAGGGGCACTCGAGCAAAAGGCTGCAGTAATGAAGACTGCGGTGGGGATGGGGGGGGGCGGGGGGCCTCGCCCTTCCTGTCAGCGTGGACACGTGAGGGCAACAACAGGCGTCAAAGCGTGAGTCTGCAGGAGCCGCCCGGAAGTGCCGGACGCCAGGGTGATTTCTAAAAGCTGCTCCCCCAGCACGCAGCGTCACCGTTGACAGGCTGTGTTTAAACAGATCACCGTGTTCACCCCCCCCCCCCCCCCACCACCCCACCCCGCTCTGATAGCGAGAACACGAGCCGCCGTTGTCTCGGCGAGGCCGATCGATACCCAGTAAATGAGTCACTTTGTAGGTGAATGCAGGGTTGGAATGCATCATGGGTAACGCGCTGCTCGCGGCGCCCCGCAGACGCTGCTGGATTTATTCAGTGGTCGTTCACGTGGCCCAAAGGTCAGAGGTCGCAGCGCCGCACTCCTCCAGCAGCACTGATGGTTGACGCTTTCATTTGACGGGAGCTAATCACAATGACCACGGAGCGTGTAAAGCACGTCGGCCATTTTAAATTTGATTCATCCAAACCTGTCTGCTTATCATCTGGATAATTTCTTGCTTCCTTCCTTCTGGTTTCCTAAAGTTCCTTTTTAATAGTCTTCGATGTGGTCAAATGAGATTATCCTGATAGCCAAAAGCAGATTTCCCTGCCTGGGAGCGTCTGAAGCGTGCCCGTGCACCATAAAGTCCTCACCGTTTTTTTTCTTCTTTGTTTTCCGTCTCGCGGCGGAGGAAAACCGGCTGCGATTCAAAATACGCTGTCAAGCGCCGACTACACAACATCTGCGCAAAACAATATATTTGTCATAAATTATTTCTCAAAGCCTCCTGAATACATGAATTTCCTCTCTGGTTCTGCAGCTGTGGAGACGCTTCTCCATCGCAGACGACTCCCCACATTTATGTTACACTCAAAGGTTTGTTTCATGTTTAAGGGGCGTCCGGCCGCGAGGCGTCCAGATCATGAATATAAAACAGGAAACGGGGAAACATCTCAGCAGACAGCTCTGGGCTTGTTTCAGGTACAAACGAGGAGGTAGATCCTCCATGTGTGGGCTGTAAGTTAGCTGCTACCGTAGCTTCATCACCAGCGGGGGCCAGACGGGGCCTCGACCTTTGACCTGGAGCTGAGCCAGGGCTTCGTTCTTTAAATAAGGCGGTGATGCCGCAGGATGACGACTGGACTTGGGCCAAACTCGCTGGCTTGTGGAATTAACTGAAAGTCTGAGCTAATTAATCGTCGCCGTATGTTGGATTTCAAGTGCACTTAAGCGCGCTGAGTTAATGAGCTAGCGAGCGAAGCCTCGCGTCTGGACGCAGCTAAACCACCTCAGCAGGCGATACAGAAGCGACAGGGACACAAGGACAAAGGCTGGCTCTCTTTGTTGAGTTCTCGCCGCAGGGACGCCCATTAATCCTCATCACAGAAGTGAACCTTCATTTCTAAATATCAGTTTTTATTAGTTGGCTCGTGCGTCTTCAGGGAGAATTTGTGTCCTCGCGTTCATTATTAATGAGTAGAGCTGCGCCGGTGCGTGGCTCTCGGGGAAGCTAGCACTCCCCCAGATTGTGTATCTTGCTAGCTTGCACGATCTGTTGGGGATAACTTACAAAGAGCTTATTTTTAAGGCTTCATTTGAACCGGTCTCTCTGCGTCTTCTTCCTCTCTGACTCTGGGCGGGGGAACCAGATCGTAATCTTAATCTCGTTGGTGCGTCACGGACTCCGCGGGCTTAGACTTTCTGGGTTCACGCGGATCAGCGGCGGGGTCGTCTGACGGACGATATCAGAACAGACCGAGGGTATTTGACCTGGACACGTGGAGTCCAGAGATTCTTGTCTCTATTAGTGTCCGTCACCCTCACGTCGCGACTTTGACACCAGTGTACCAACAGAACAACCCGCTCACCGCGGAGACATATGGCGGGGTCACCGCCGACGGTGTCACCACCGTGTGCCGGGCGGTCTTCAGGTCGGGCTGGACGAGTACAGCATCAGGGTTTCTTTCTCTCTCTTCAGGACAGTTTGTTACGTCGCTGTGAATCACTCAGGGAAACTTTCATATAATTTCCTTGTAGCTTCCTTGAATTCAAGGAGTTCAAGGAAGCGCAGCTGGTCTGCAAGGTGCCGGTTGGTGTGAGTGAAGTGTCCACAGTTGTGTTTCATCTGGGTCATTTTCACTTGAAAATCCACCTTAATGGTTCCAGGCACCTCTGCTGAGCTTCAGTCCAACGAGGCAAAGCAGACAGTGAGCTGTTAGCATTAGCATTAGTGCCAGGCAGATGAACATGTGCCCGACCAGAGCTGGGTCACAGATTTAGGTTAATCGGCAATGCAGAAAGAGAACAGAAGCAGGAGGAATTGGAGGATGACACAGACGTTTCCCGCTTTAACGACGACGCCGTCAGAAACAAAGACAGCAAATACACAACACGAAGTCGCTACATGCAAACTGATCAATAGTCGCTGATATTCAGCGGCTGAGGTGCATGGTTTCTTTTTTTTATTTGTTTTTGACTAAAAAAATGACTCGAAGGCTGTTCCGTCGAACTGGGACATTGTCTGCTTGCCAAGTCTTTTGCTGTTTACACTTCGCTGTTTGGGTCCAGAACTGTGTTTTACTGGAGAAAAGAACAGGAATGTTGGATGTGCGTCAATGCTGAGACACACAAACACGGGCATGGCTACAAAAGATATTCCCCCCAGACACCCCCCACCCCAACACACACACACACACCACACACACACACACACACACAAACACAGCCTGTTTTCTTTATAATGCACGACTCCGCAGCATCTACATGATTCATGAAGTGTTTTATTCCACCTGGATTAAGACTAAGGTGTGACCCAGTTTTGGGGTTTTTTTCCATGCAGACTGTCCGTTTGTTTTTTCCAGTGGAAAAAAAACACATAAAAAACGGAAGCAACTGTCGAGAACAATTTGCAAAAACATTGTTGGAGTCCAGGAAGTTGATGGCTCATAATGAGGAAGCGCTGGGTGGCCTCTGTAGAGGAAAGTGTCCAGAGGGAGTTTCACCACGCCGTCGGCCAGGAGGAGGAACGTGTTGGGAAAAGTTTGAATAAAACGTCGCTGTTGCTGATGAAAATATGAAATATTAAAAAGAGATGGGGGGGTAGTAATCAGGCACCATGAAATTGTGTGCAGATGCAGAACAGACGAAAAGACTAAAATCTGTTTTTCACAGGTTGAATCCTTAAACTGCTTTATGGGGAGAATAAATCGTTTTAATCCCCTTGTTAAATATGTGTAGCCTGCAGGGCCACACGTCTGTGGAGCCACACGTCTGTGGAGCCACACGTCTGTGGAGCCACACGTCTGTGGAGCCACACGTATGTGGAGCCACACGTCTGTGGAGCCACATGTATGTGGTATGGTACATATGACACTGTTCAACACTCGTCTGTGCATAGATGAGCGATTCTTTACAGATGATACACAGATGGAAAATGACAGGCTAAAGGATTTTCCCCTCCCCCCTCCGTCGGGCACACCCAGAACGTGCATAATTTACCCTCGTTACTATAGATCATGCATAAAACATGGCCATGATTTAAACATCGCCGTATTTTCCGTTTGACACAGTGTTCGGCTCTGGACCTTGTTGCTGGTTTCATGTTCCCGAGCTGCTGCGGCTGTGATGACACACTTATATCACACGTATGGATAAATGCACATAAATGGAGGTGGGAGGAAATGATGCTGGCTTGCTGTTTCCTTCTTAATCCCCTCATCATCATCGTCCTCCTGCCTCCCGTCCATCCTGGGCTTTACTGAGGGCCCAAAGTGATGCCTCCCAGATGGGCTTGAATTAACGAACATCTGCTGGTTGGTTCTAATCTCTGGCTCTCCCACTGATGTCATAACTGGTGATTAGAACACACACACACACACACACACACACACACACACACACTCCTCTGACTTCACTACATTGTTTATGGGACCTATTGACATTAAATCAATCCCCTTTTTTGTTTATTTTCTTCCAATTTAACCACTTTCTGCTCTTCATCACACCAAATTTGCCCCCCCACCCCCCCATGGTGCTGATTGCTTTCCTATTCTTGAATCCATTCACACACAGTCGTGCTGATTAGTCGCACGACCTTGATGCGTCGGAGACAAATTGTTAGTTAGCGCCATGCTAATTGCGTCTTTACGGCGCCCTTTTATGTAAATGTGACCCTCGGTTTTAGATCACGCCGTGCGTTTTCAGCAGGCGTGTGCACGTGCCTGGCCGCTCTGTGTCCTCACTCGGCCTGGTGTATAGACTGAATGATTCGAGAGTGTGTGTTCACACAGCGGAGCGTACCCACGGAGTGTGGAGAACCTTTAACAATATGTTATTTTTGATATAGTTGTAATTAAAAACAAAATCAACCCGTCGGCACTTCCGTTTGAGGGATTATATGAATGTGCATCAAGTGAGGGTAATTTTAGCATTAAGCGCCGGTTTGCCTGAGAGCATTTACACATGCTTGTGGGCTGTTTGACCACCAAGAACACACATGCTGCAGGGAAGCGGCGTTCCCCTCCGGCAACTTCCCCGCTGTTCTCCGTGTGCCTGGCAGAGAGGCTAAAAGTCAGAGTGCTGCTCTGTAATTTGAAGCCCTGTATCATGTCAGTGGGTCTTTTATATTATGCACAGCAGCTCCCCTGCTAAGATCCACAGATCTGTGTGTGTGTGTGTGTGTTTATGCTACCTCGTCGGCCCAGACCTAACGAGGACTTATTGAACAGTAAGGACAATTTTCAGAGCTCATTTTATTTGTTTTTCAACATATTAAATCATGAAGGAACATTTTCCTGGGAAGCAGCATGTGAGATCTGTTACAGAACTGTTGTGCTGCTACACTTAGCAGATGAATAACCAGGCAAGAGATGTAATTCAGTAACTCCTCCAGAATGGAAATGTTCACTCAGTCCATCACAGTGAATGATATCGTAGTTCCAGTAGCAGGTGTTTCTTTGAATATGCAACTATAAAAAGAGAAAATCATATGACAAAAGACCAAAGTTGCGATTGAAAAAGAGTTTAGCAGAGTTGTGAGGATCCACCAAAAGGAATGATTCTTATCCTTGAATTGGTAGAAATTCAAATAACTCGACGACGGTAGAAACTGCTGCTGGAACCTTTAATCATCTGATAACAATCCTGCTTCTCGGCATCTTCGGACCTTCACACAGATTCCGGTAGTTCAGAAGATAAACTGGGAAATCTTGTCAAGCACCCGTGAAAACACTCAAATGCAGAGTTTCCATTAAACTCCAACGAGAGAGGTCGCCACTCGTTGTGTTAACTAAGTCTCTGGAAATTATAATCCCACTCGGCTCGACCTTTGGGCCTCTTTCCCGCTGTTAAAATGACTGTTTTTATCCTCCCGCACGCAAACAAACGCCTCCTTTGATGGACGTCGACGAGCCGAGACGGACGACACAGGTGACGACCGGAGAGGAGCGCGTAGCGTTAGCAGCTAATGAGGACGACATGACCAGAAACAAGGAGGAACGGATGATTGAAAGAGGAATACAGTCCTCTTTTAAAGCATATTTGGGTCAAAATGTCGATTTAATTGCGCTAAAAGCAGCGGCGGCTATTTCCAGATAGCACTTTAATTGTGTTTCTATAACAACAGGAGTCTATTCATTGACGTCTGAAGTGCCACACAGACCTGTTGTAACAACTTAATAATTAACCCTTTCATATAATGTCAGCTTTTTCCCTATTTATTCAAACTCAATCTGAATATAGCTAAACACCATTTAAAGCTCAATTTTCTCATTTCCAGACGTGACATGTGGAGTATAAAGACAATCAAACTGCCAACAGTAATAGTTTTGCTGACGTTCGGGCTTGACATCGTGTAAATTCACCTCTGAAGGTTGTTGTTTTACATCAAACACTTGAATGTTTCCCACAGGGCAGCTCATTAGGCCAGTTTTTACAGTCCTGCAGCCCCTCGTTAGCTTCACATTTTAGCTGCTTCCAGCTCACCTGTCCTCCCCCTCTGGACTCCTCTTTTATCTTCCGGTAACTTCCTCTACTTTTCCTAATCCCTCATTATTCTCCTTTTCCTTTTATTTCTCTTTGTTGGGGTTCAGCTCATCGACCCGCCGCAGTTTCAACCCTCCAGACGGGAAAGTTAGGAACGAACGCAACAGTTTTATAACCAGAAATAATCTGTGCAGCCGCCACTCGTCTGTCAGCTGATCAATGACTGGAGGAAAACACGTTTAAAGACCTTCACAGCTGCTGCGGCCACACGAATCAAACACCTATTTACAGTTCAAGTTATGTCCTAGCCTTGATTTCTATCATCATAATCTCCGACCTGTAGAAATAGCCACGTTTAATGTGTTTAAGGTTCCAAACTAAACTAAATAAATATAAAGATAGATAAATATATTTTTAAAGTTAATGGTACACATTTGCTGTCTGCCCAAACCCTCCATTTCTTTCCTTCCACCACATTCCACAAAAAGAAGGCGCCAGCACCTTCCTCTCTCACTCCGACGGCGGCTTCTTCTGTGGTAAATTAACACCAGCAGTTTGGTTTTTTTGCCTTTCACTGACTCCTAATTGGATTTGTGGTTTGCTTCCTGTGTTCGTTCCCAGCTGAGCTGTCCTGGCCGAGGACGCCGTGCAGCTATTATTACCCGCCTGTTGCTAATTGCGCCGGTACGGGAAAACGGTAAAGACGACCTCCGACTGTCCATCACAGATGGGTGTAATTACCAAATCCCGCCACAGGGGGCAGCAACAGGTTTCACTCACTGTAAAACAATAACGACGTTTCTGCATCATCAGAATGAGTTGATAAAGAAAGAAAAGCGTAAAACCAGGACGGTGACTGTATATCAGCCAGATAACAGCACCTTTAAGGCGTAGAATCTTTTCCTATACATCCAGTCCCAAACTGCCTATGGGCAATCACTTGTAATCACTTCAGAGTTTATACCTCCCTTCGCCCCTCTTCCTCTTGTTCTGACCATCTATAATCAGGCCCCCAGATCAGAGGGCTGCCTTTTTCCAGGCTTCTCCAAGTTCTTTCCCACTCGTCTGCTACATCAATGGAGTGAGAGTGTGTTTCCTAGCTGCTCTGCACAAACTATTTCCATGTATTCACACATGCAGCTCCAGTCCAGGACCGTCCAGCCTCCTGCCCGTTTAAATGTGACACATCAGCACCTCCCAGTTGAAGTTGAAATGTGCTAAAAATTCACCATTGTCAACACAAACATGCAACCAGGAGAAACAAGATGTGACAGTTTCACGTTTTTCCCAAATTTCCCATTTTTCTTCGGCAGTGAATGAGTCAACATGAACATTAAGCATTAAATCCAGCAAAGAGCCTTTGAAATGTTAAAAATCCTGCAGATGGTTAATGATAAACGGCAACGCAGCTCCACGAACAATCAGGCAACGCTACTGAAAAACACAAGACAGAATAAAGGAATTCATCTTGCCTGAAGGTGTGGGGCAATAAAAGAACACGTGCCTTTAACTGTGTTCCTTTGAGGGGCATAATAGCACCACCTGAGGGCAACAGGGAGGGTGGAGGCTTTGAGTAGAGGTGGCGGAGATCAGCAGCAGCATGTCTGAATACACCTTCAGCCTGTGTCTTTTCCCCTCATCTCATCACAAACACGTTAAACACAGTTAAGAGGAATCAAAGATCTCATTCTTCCTTTTATTTAAGTCATAAAAGTGCCCCTGTGACGCACACGAAGGCATTTTTTCAAGTGTTCGTTGATGCATCCAGAATCTCGCAGCTATTTCTGCAATTTAGGTGATGCGCTGAGAGTGCAAAGATCTTTTCAGGCGTGCGAGTTTAACCAATCTGCTGCTTCCGTAAAACCAGGAAAGTTGTAAATGAACAAACCTCACTTCCTGTCACAACTGCGGGCGGATCTGTGACCCCCACACTTTAATAAACTGCCTCCATTGTTGTGGAGGAACTGAAATATGCTAATAGGACATCTATAACGGCGGTGCACAGTCACAGAGAGCAAGAATATTATTCCTCGTCGCGTGCGCTGGCTAATTAGCCTGATTTGATAGTTAGCGCGCCACCAATTAGAGGTGGCAGGCGTTACTATGGCTCCGCATGGCAGCCCTCATTTGGAGGTGAGTGAGCAGCTCGGGCAAGATGAGCTCTGGCTGGAAGCAGGCAGGCTGTTACAGCCTGTCTTAGTCACTTAGCACTCGGGGACTGGGCGCGCACGTGCACGGGAGCCAACTCACCCAGCATCTCCACTCCCACCTCTGGCTTTATGCAGACTTCCTTTGCTACAGAGCTAATTCCAGATTTACCTCAGACCTTTAAAATTGAGGGTCTCACTCCCAAAAACTCCCCCGTTGGGATGAATCTCAGGCTTCTAGAACTTTGTTAGTCTATGAAATATCAAGTCTCACCATCCCATAAATCACCCCATCAATGCCCGCTGAGCTTCATCACGCTGCGTTCAGAAAGCCCAGGGGAGCGCGACAGGAGCGGCGCCGCGGTCGCGGAGTTCACCGGTTAATCGAGGGTGAAGGTGCGTAGAGACGGAGGCGGAGGGTGAGATAAATGTTTCCTTACTGTCCTTGGAGGGACAAATATCTGCCAGCCGTCTCCAGAGCTGACAGACGATTAACGAGACATGACGTCCCGGAGTGGAGGGCGCTCAAAAAAACCTCATAAAACTTTACGTTGGCCTGACATACTTGTGTCTGATGCACTCAGAAATGTCCTTCCGCGGTAGTTTTTGGTTCTGATCAATCTTTAAGGGAAAAGTGGGAGTTGGAGTGACATTTCCAGGTTGGATGTGTTGGATTTAACGTTTTGAAATACTTTCAAATTTGACCTTTAACTGACCAAATACTTTGAAGCATTTCAAGCAAACTTAGCCAGAATACCTCTTTTAATCGAGTTACGACACACTGAATGTCAACAGTATTTTTAAAGTACTCAAAGCAGCACCACGAAACCGTTCTCTCTCAAACAATCGGATCTTGAACCCTGAGCTGGATGGACGGATCACAGGTTTACTAAAAAGCTTTAATATTACCCACAATCCCTTGAGTGGCGATGCTTCAGCGTGTTGATTCGCACTCTCTGGCTCTCATGATTGTCGCGATAAAACTCCGAGTGCAGCGACGGTTCTGACAGCTTGGCGCACTCTGCATTTATCCCAGCGTGATGCGCCGAGGCGCCCGTCAACGTCTCCCGGATCTTGATGCAAACTGGCAGAAGATATCAGATCATGAATTAGAACACACAACTGCTAATAACGGGCCAGAAAACATGAGGGTTTAGATGTGTTTCCAGAAAATATGGGGGTTTGGAGCTCTAATACACAACCGGAAGAGGATTAAGTAAATAAAAGGCCATTTTGGTGAGGAAAAAGCTCAGTTGTTGGTTGGCTCACCTGTTGCTGTTTGGTCAAATCAAAGATGAGCACGTTCATCACCTCGGGATCGAAAGGCTGAACCTGTTCCACGATAAGCTTGATAAAGACTCACTGGTAGGGCGGGAAAAGGCAACAGAGGACAGAAGTGTGGTTTTATTCCAGCCGCCGATGTTGCAAAAGGATGTGCTAGCTTTGGTTTTAATAGCATCTGGGGGAGGTAGGAGAGTTTCTGATGTCATAGTGGCCCTGAATCAACACAAAAGGCCTCTGGTGCCCAGTTCATAAAAATGGAGGGAAGAGGAGGAAAACGTGACAGTAAAGGTTCTGAGATGGTTATTACCGGTTGGCTTTGGGGGAGATGCGGCGTGCTGTTAATCAATTATTTGCTTGCGTTAGCATCAGCGGAGTTGAACAACACATGTGCAACAGCACAGGCAGCACTTTATTTTCTATAAAGATTAATCTCACATCAAGCTGAGAGACAAACAGCATTTGGAAATGCTGTTGTCCTGGTGAACCTAATAATTGGCAAATAAATTGGGACAAAACTATCTAGTTTAGTGTTTATCTTACGTTTGCTGATGCTAGATTCTAACCTGTGACAAGTGTCACATAGACATGTGCGATCTGCTGATTTGACCTGTCAGGCTACTTAAATCATGTAAATATGACGTCTCCTGTATTAAAACTAGTAAACTCCAACTCTCCTGGGTTCTAAGGTGTGTAAGAAATGGAAGGAAACAAAAAAACCCTTTCCTGTCCATGAATGAAAGCCGACCAACCTGATCTCTTAATGGACGCCCTGTTTAGTGCCCAGGGACTCGTTCATGTTATGATGAAAGATGAGCCTGCAGCTACCGCCACGTGACAGAAACCTGCATCCACACTCAATAAAACGTCGTCCGTTTCAACCGTTTCCTTTATTCACGTGAGTGTCGGCGACCATCATTTGGCAGGAGCAGAGAAAAATGGAGCAAAGGGGGTGGAAACCTACAGCTAGCATGCTAATGGAAGCTAATAGGAGCTAAACTTTAAACACACACACACACACACACACACACACACACACACACACACACACACACACACACACACACACACACATCCTTGCCTCATAACCAGTTTAGCCAGAAGCTCTGTGGTTTGGAAACGATGACTTTGGGGATACAAAAGAAGCCAAAAAAACGAGGACAACTTAAAAGCTGATATGAGCATTTTCAAACCTGGACATAATTCAGATACGAGGATGGGTCTGCCTGCAGGGCCTCAGACCTCAAAGTGTACCAACTAGAACACACTTTGAATGTTTTTTTCTTAAATAACCTCTTTAAAAAATGTGTTATGTCTGCTATTAAATAGATACGTTCAACCAGGCTTCAGTGGTAAACACGGTAAATATCTCTGCTATTTAACAGAGCAAATATCTCAATGTTTTGTAAAAAAAACTTTATATATTTACTCAGTTTTATATTATTTTACTAACAGAACATGCTAATAACGCTCTAGAGCTGTGTGTGTGTGTGTATGTGTGTGTATGTGTTATACACCAAAAAACAAGTATTTAAAAAAGAGTTCAGAGGTTATTCCATGTTGGAGAGGTCACTTCCTGTCACATGACCCTCACAGCTCAACATTTAGCATTGATCCTTTATGGTTGAAGAGTTCAGGGTGTTCGTGACACTTTTAAAGCTGAAGCAGCGTCACGTTTCTGTGCACGTTGGCTGTACAAAACTCTTTCTTTGACTGTTAAATCCCCCCCCCCCCCACTGATAAATCCAGCCGGCGGGCCTTTCCTGATTACTCCAGATGAACTGCTGCCATTTCTCGTAGAGGTCGACACACTGCATCATTTCAGCGGTCGAACACCCCCAGAGACGGAAGGAAAACTGTAAATGCATCAGCCTGAAAGGGTAGACACAAATAACTTTGTTTGTTTTCAACCCAATTCTTCTTTATTTACACGGCGTTCTACAGAAACCAGAGCGGCAGGAAAAAAACCTGTCTTTAAGAGGAAGAAACCTTGGGCAGGACCAGGCTCCTGCCTCACCTGTCAGCTCCACTGGGAGCTCTAAATACACAAGAAAGTGCTGAAAATGTTATTATAGTAATTATTGAGGCAGATCCAGTTGGGTCAGGAACGGATGAACAACCGCGGCAACACAAACAGGTCTCTCGGCAACGGTTTATTGTGATGCACCTCTTTCTTCTACCTCAATTATTCCAAAAATACAATGTATGCAGCGCGTTGTTGCCTCTTTTTATTTCTCCATTAGCTGTTTTGTTAATAATGAGCCTGAATGTTGCTGATTAGCAGGATGCTGCTAAGCAACAGAAATTTCAACCGGCCAATTTTTAATTAGCAAACATGTTGTTTTACCTGTTAAGCTATTATTGAAAACACCACGATGAGCATATGAGCGTGTGCGTGTAGCGTCTTTAGCTGGATGTTGGTTCATCTCTGCATGCTAATCAGCTCCTGTTTACGTTCTCCTGTAAATATATCTGCGCGTGGCGTCGGTTAGCCGCGTGTATGCGCTCCTGATTGAAATTTTGGGCCCCGATCTGCCTGGGGTATAATCTTTATTTAACCGCGTGTTTGGAGAGGCGCTCTCAGAAAGCAGAGTGGAAACACAAACAGAGGAAGATAAAGAAAGGCTGGAAGAAAAGGAGGGAGTGTAAACCGGCGAGGATCTGGAGTGGAACGCAGCAGG
The DNA here is from genome assembly GCF_003711565.1 of Takifugu flavidus. Lineage (NCBI taxonomy): Eukaryota > Metazoa > Chordata > Actinopteri > Tetraodontiformes > Tetraodontidae > Takifugu > Takifugu flavidus. The sequence goes on from NC_079533.1 coordinate 11,969,464, forward strand.
GCGGCCGGCCGGGAGGGGGGGCTGAATGTGTCGAGCATCAGGGGGGCTGAAATAATTAGCTGACATTGGTGTTTGAATGCAGGGGCCTCCTAGCGGGCGCCCTGAGAAACAGGCACAGGGACGTTGTCACAACACCTGTTTACCACACTGGCTACACACTCTGTGCATTAAGCTACAAAGAGCCATCAGAGGAAGGCTAATTAGCATTTAGGTTAGCGTTTTATGAGCAACGGCGCAAATCCCTCGGCGGGATGTCGCGAGACATCAAAGCATCGGCAACAGTGACACAAGCGGGGGCGGGGCCTATCTGGCCAAACGATCAGATGAGACTGGATTCGAGAGACGTGATAAAAGGATTCCAAGTCTACGGAGTCGATCTTTGCATCGAAGTTAGCCACCGAGCCAGCAGATGCTGCTGGAGATCAGATGTAAAGGTGTGTTTGGGGCTGTGGTGGCCGCGATCCGGAGGCCTCGTGTTTTTAAACCGGACCAGAGGGGGGTTTTCAGAGCGCCGCCGCTCAGACAGACCTGGCGGGCGTGTGAGCTCATCGTGCGCCCGTGTAAACCTCCGCGGGGTCGCTAACGTCTCCTCATTTATCCTCCACAGAGGCAGCAGCTGCACCAGATGATCCCCAGATTCTCCTCAGTAGTTCTAAAATCACAGAAACCGACCATTCCTCTCTAACTTTTACGACACTTTTAACACGTGGTCCACTTTTTACGAGTTCTCTTATTTGGACACCGCCGTAGGTATCGGACCAGCTCGCCCTCCTATCGTCCCCGTTCGGACCAAACAGCCCGATATCCATCCGGACGGGAGCTGCAGAGACTTTAGCAGGGAAGGTGGGATCATGATGGGAGATGGGGTTTTTATGAGCTCTGCAGTAATCCATTAATAGCCCCGACACACCATTAGGCTTTATTGATGTCCGATACACGGACTCACATGGAAACACCCTTATTTGTCATGATCAAAGTTTAACGCTGACGTGCGGCGATTAAACGGCGCCGGGGGCTGCCGAGACCCCCGGCGTTGACCTTCAAGGGCGCCCGGCGCTCTGGGAGTCGTGCAGTCAACGTGTTGCGTCCTTCCTTTATCAGATATTCGTCAGAGTTTTAGCGGAGCCGCGAGAGAGGCGCCGACGTTGCGATAAAACCTGGAGAATACGTCCAATAGTTCCTGTAGAAGTCCTGAACGTGTCCTCCGGTTCCCGTTGCTGGAGCTTCATTTATTAACGAGGAGCACGTCTGCTATTTGTTTAGCCTCTTTCATTCCTCCCTCTTTCGCAGCGCTGACTCGATGCATTTTGGGTTTCACTGTACGACTTTCCTGGGCGCCTTCGGGGGGGAATGGAATATGTAGAGTATTTGCCATTCCCTCCGCGCTTCCAAAGGCCTTGGCGACATTAATAATTTCTTGAAACATTAAAGAAGGAACGTGGGCTTTTTGATATCCTGCGCTTCTGCCAGATCAGCATTTGGATGAAGAAAATGTGAGCACGCGGAAAATAGCATTTCTTGGCAACGATGACGTCATAAACATGACATCGGCCGACTGACACTGCGGCATGCTGGGACTTGTATGCTCCGTGTGGCCAAGCCCTGTTGGTCAGGGTTAACTTGGAGACTTCCCGGTGATGAATGACAGTTATCTGTTTTTACGGCCTGATATAGATCCATCAGCTTCCTCCGGCGAGTCCTCCTCAGCCTCTCGCCGCCCTTTGGAGCAGATTTTCCAGGTCAGCGAGCCAAGGTGAAAAACAAAACAACGAGTGCCCGCGCACGTGCGTGGACAATCTCGGGGAGCGGTGGCGCGTAAACGCTCCTTCTTCCTGGTGGACGTATGGAAATGTCAGAGGCTCTCAGGAGGCGCTCGCTAATGTCAGAACATGTGGCGGGGGTGGACCCGGGCCACACAGACACGCGGTCCAGCTGTGTCAGGGACTGTTGGTCAACCCGTGCCCCCCCTTCACGCCCCCCCCTCGGCCTCCCTGGGCAGCAGGGAAACTAATTGTGAGCGTTATTGATTGCCGCGGCAGATCTGTGGTGTCCAGCGGGTAAATAAGATGGATGGAGTTGTCAGGTTGTCATCAGGCGAGGGTTTCTGACAGCACGCCTCCGGGCGTGCACGACACAGCCCGGGTTAACCTCGGCGCCGCCTAGGCAGCGAGGCAGGGCGGTGACTTTGGACAGAAACCCAGGAGGTGCCCTACTTAACCAGAGAGCTTCTCATTTTACATAAATTGTAACACAAATAAAGCGTTTGTTGTCAAATATGCTGGCGGAGAGCGTCAAGGTGGCGCCTGAACACATCTCTGTGAGTTAGCTGCTTCTCCTCCTGCATGGGTGGGTGATCCCCAGGTAATCCCGGTTCCTCCCTCCAGTGCCTCTTTCCATTTTCCAGATGTTCCAGATGTTAATGTGAGGATATCGGCTGCTCGTGTCTATTGTGTTGTCAGCTCTTTACCTGTGAGCGGATGTTCTGACTCTTTTCCGCTCGGCTGAGGCCTCATTTTTCCTGCTGCAGCGTCAGCCGTGTCTGAAATGAGCCGATGAAATCACAGCTGAAGGTTTCAGTCTTGTTCCCACAATATTAATATGATTACTCTTCTGTTTTCCTCCACTCCAAATATAAAGGAGCAATAGGACACTATGGCAAAATCAACAACCACAGTAAGTCGTTTTACAAACAGGTTTAATCAGTGACTGCAGCAATTAAAAAAGAAGAGAAGTGATTTGCAAACACTGTTTACAGGTTGCAAACAGCAACAACGACTGACTGATGAAGACAAATCCAGACTGTAGACAATCAAGGACGCTCCGGACTCCTCCAGGGGTTCCCATCGTCCATTAGATGCTCCTTCCTGGGGAGACGCCCGTGCACGTGCAGCCCAAACGTGCCGGGCAGGGAAGCAAATATGAATTTAAGAATGAATGGAGGCATGGGGGGCTTTTGTTCTGATATTAGCTCAGCGGGGGGGGGGTGGGGGGGCATGGTCACAGATATGAGGGAAGAGACATTGTTGTTGGGGGCTCTCGCCTTCAGGAGTAGCTCTCATGAGCTGAACCACGGGAAAAGGGCCGTCTTTGAAGCTGTGGGGGCAGATGCACAGATCCTCTTCAGGTAAAACCCGGAGACGTGCGAGAGGCACAAGAGGTGGAAGCGAGCGGAGTGGTCCCGCTCTCCAGGAGTCCAGGAGTGGAAATGGAAGATGGAGGCGGACTGTGTGCCGCTACTTTAACCCGCGTTCACTTTAAAAGTCTGAGTATGAGAAGCGAAGGTTTTACCAAAGAAGCCGCAACGGTGACGCGTCTTTGTTTTCCTGTAGCGCTGCTATGCTAACCTTGTTTAGGAGGGACTCCACCTGTCAGCATTTGATAAAGAAACCAACCAAAAAACATGAGAGAGACAAACGATTCCCATTTATCTACGTTAATAAACGACTTTATTCCTCACCAGCCTGACAGATTGTGCTGTTTGAGCGACGACTCCTTAATTTCCCCGTAACAAATGATGCAGCAAAGCCAATTCTGCCACCTGCCATGGCTGAATAAATACTGTAGACTTTATTAGGACATTACTGACCACACAAACCGTCGTGCTCTGTAAAAATCAGGATTCATTAGGGCTCCTCCAGAGGCAGACGGCTGAATATGAAGCGGGCCTGTCAGTGGACCAGAGTAAACATGGCTGCTGGCGACGCTCTGCTTTCTAAACGCTGTTTAGGATTTGAGTGATTATAAAGACGATGAATATAGAGTAGAGTGCTCAGAGATTAACTGCAGCCTGGGTGACCCTCTCCCGACGCAACGAGGGAGGATCCCTGCTGAATTTCAATGGTTCCCGGGAAGATTCGGGTTTGTGAGCAATGAGGCGGCGGAAGATTCAGGCAAATACAACAAGACAGAGGAAAGGGCCAGTTTCAGTCGCTCGTACCAGGCAGCCTCGCTTCTGTTTCCAGTGCTGGATTACCCAGCAAACAGAGTCAAGGTGTCGGGATTAGCATGTTTGCTGGGGGCAGGTGACCCTCTGATGTCTCTCTTACTAACTTCACTGTTAAAGGGGTGGGTTTTCATCAAAAGGAACAAGATGCATGTTGGAGAAATTAGCGCGCAAAACCCGATATGTAAATTAAGCCCATCGCTGCTCCTTTAAAGTCCCGACTTGGAACTCTTCAGTCCTAACCGGCAATTTGTTTCTACCTTGCGAGAGGAAACCTCCTCCCAGACGCCCTCGGCCCTGCCGGCGGCCATTAGGAGCCCCCGGTGTCTCTGTGATCAATGCTAATACGCTGGAAAGCAGAAAAAATTGCAGGCGTTTACGTGAAGGCGGAGGAGCAGCAGCTGCTGCAGCTCTCACATACATCCTAAGTCGTCCCCCCCCCCCCCCCGCCAGGGCCCCATCTTCATCGCCTTCAGCCGGCGACAGCAGACGGCTTCATTCTGCTTCACGTATCACTGCTGGCATGACAGAAGAATTGAAAGTGGACAGATTATGTTTACTTCCAGAACAGAGCTTATCAAAGTGTCATTAGGCCGCTGTGACGCTCCCTTTTTATATTTGCGGCTAATGATCCGTGTAATATCTGTCCTTTCCCCCCCGGATGTGCCGTTTTCCATCAAGGCGAGGCTATTCACGTTTTCTCTTTCAGATGACCCTTTCAACAGCTACACATGTGTGAGTGTGTGTGTGTGTGTGTGTGTGTGTGTGTGTGTGTAGACTGGTGGGGGACAATCGTGGTGAAAATTAAACAAGGGTAACTTGTGTATTCGGTGTTTGTTTTCTCTCCTGGAAAAGAATCTGCACACATGGATACAGTGTTTGTGTATTTGGCTCCAGTCGGGGCAAAAAGGCATCATAACGCTGATATTCTTCAGATGTGCTTTGTTTTTATTGCTGTGTTTTTCCGTATTTCTGCCGGATGCGTTCCACGCAAAGCAGCCTAATTAGCCAAATAGCCAGTTTAGCACGTAGCACTGTTGTTTTTACAGCTTCTCTTTGCTTGAGTGTGACTTACAAATCCTGTTAACACTGGTTAATAAAGCCATAATACAGCGTGCTGTGTTGTAGTCATTGTCAGAGAACTCCTAGAAACTTTGTTTTCGCCTCAAAGTGTTGCGTAATAAGCCTGTGAGGTTGCATTAGCCTCACCGCTAATGGCGCTTGATTCACAAACACAGTTTTATATGAAACATAAGAAAAAGGGCTCCATTTCTTTTCCAAGTCAGAGGTCTGCGTGTCTGTCTGCAGTGTACAGGCTATTACCGCCGCTGCCATCAGCCATAATTTCTGTATCTGAAGCATAATACTTACTGAAACGTTGCGCTCGCCGCCGTAAAAGAGAAATTGCTCTTTTTCGTGTCGGTGCGTAATGAGAGGCTGCACAGATCAGGAGCTGCTGTAGTTAGAGGGAGAAGGGAATCAGCAGAAGGGTAAATGAGCCGGTATGAGCGCCGACTGGAAGCTCGAGGAGGTCGATGCTCTTCAGAGAGGGCAGAACGGAGGCCGCCGCGTGTTGTCGGTCCACATTTGCGCCATAAAGTGATTAAAAGTGCTGTTTTCTGCTGCTGCTCGCTGCCATGCATCATTTCGCACATCGTGGGGGGGCTGGAATAATAGACACGGCGGCGGTGATTTGATTTTACGGCCACGCCTGCTGCCCGCTGACGATCAGCGTCATAAACTTCACTGAACACGTTCATGAGTCTCAATGAGTCCCCGATTGATGTTTGTACTCTAAAGTTCACCCCGTCGGGCTGCACCATTTACACACGGAGGATAATTCATGGTTATTTTCTCCTATGTTGCTTCATGTCACCCACGTATAAAATACACTTTACACCCAATGTTGAACGTTAGGAATTGAAAAATAGTTCCATTTACAGGTGTTATAGAAGTTTAAAACCTCATTTTGAGGAAATGGCCATTAAAATTCTACTTATTCATATTTTTTATTGGGAACTATATTTACAAACAGTAAATCATCTAATTTTACACCTCAAGCACATAAAAACTGCAGCGATGGTCCTTAAAACAAAACACTGGTTTTATGATACAATGGAAACAAGCAAACGTCAGAGTCACGTGACGCTTTGGGACGAATCACATCATTGGAAATTGACGCCGCCCAATAAGATTTAGGTTGGAACGACTCGATCTTTAGCATTTGTTTGCCCCGTTAAAGGAAGCGACCATATTTGGATGGGGACGGTAAATAAACTTAGCAGGAAATCTGTATGTAGCTTCTCTCTGAATTCACCTTGACACACTTTCCTGCTCGTCTGTGTTGGTACAGGTGATCCTCCAGGATCGAGTCGTGCTGCGTGTGGACCTGCGGATTACCGCGGTGACAGGCTGTACATACGGCGGAGATCAAACAATTAACCTGCCGGTGATTGGTGCTGCCACTCCTGCGCTGTAATTAGAGCTAAGTGGCCTCGGACGGGGCCGGAGGAATCCGTCACGGGTAAAAGTCAAACGTTCAACATCTGCGCTCATCGGCGTGACCTCGACCTGCTGCGGGAAACTTCCAAGTTCGGAGATGTTTTAAACGTTCACCGTCTTGTCCTCACGCCGGCTTTTCCTACGCCTGTTTATCCTCGGGCGCCACTTTTCAGAGCGCTCGCCGACCGACGCTGCAAAGACAAATCCAATCCCGTCCTCCTGCGAAATCAAGCGATCGCTCATCTAATTCAGGTATTGATCCCTTCTGGAGTGGCTACAAGTGTAGCTCCAGTTCTACATTAGAAAGTCCAACAGCGAGTTGTTTAATCTTATCTAACCCCCGGGACTGTAATTGATGGAAGCGTGCTCTCAAAACTAACAGAGAGAGAAGAAAAAGATTTATTCGCCGCTGCTTGAAGGCTGCACTCCATCAGTTAGCCTACGAGCGCTCATGCTAGTGCACGTTACCTGGTTGAGGTTGCTCCCTGTTCCCCTCAAAGACCTGCAAACACCAACATTGGCGATTAACAGTGAGCTTTTACATATACGTCGAACGAGGATTTAACGGTAGCTTAGCTTAGCATAGCATAGCTTGGAAAATTTAGCTTTTTTTCCAGATGGGGCTGAAATCTCTCATCAGCCCGACGGCCTCCAGCAAGTGTTTGGGAAAAGAGTGTTTTCTGACCGGGATGTGAGGTCACTTTGCTGCACTAAATTGCCGGCGGGGTGGGGGTTTCTCATGTAGGAGTCCTTAAGGACACCTGCTGAGCCGAGGTGAGCGCCATCTCATCTCGCTGGCTGGTGTAAAGGAAATGATGCGACGCCTCCCATCCCAAGGTTATCCCATGGTACAGTGGTTCCCACAAACAGTTCCCAGCCTCAGAAACACCCCGCTGCACGTAGCCAGAGTGCGGGATGATTGCCCCTTCAGCAGTGTGTGTGTGTGTGTGGGGGGGGGGGTCCTGTTGGGTAGAAGCCATTTTGGTAATATGATTGTTAAAAAAAAAACAGCTTCCATTGTGATGATGAATGGCGTGGACGGACGGAGGCCCTGGCGTTCCGTGAGGGTCGGATGCAGGCTGGGCATCACCGATGTGCCGGACTAATGTTTGCTTTGGACCGGTGTGGTACACTCCCCCCGTCCTCCTTTGTTTTGTTGATCTGGTTAATTACACCGACAGAGCGCGAGGGGGGCGGGGGCGCGTGCAACACGTGTGTTATGAACCAATCTGGATTAACGGCTTGATTCTGATAAAGTCACACCGGATCTGCCTCCTCCCAAGGCGGCCACACGTTCCCGCCGCGGTCCCCAGGCCCACCAGCATGTCGGAGGCTCTGATCCGGAGTTATCCCTGGTCATCTGTGGCGCCTGAACGCAAACCAACGGGCAGCGAGCCGGCCGACCTTCTAATCGCACACGTGCACGCTGCATCACGGCGTGATAAACACGGCGCCGCGGCCCATTAATTTCAGAAATTGTATAGTCAAATTCAGGCGCAATAAAGCCGATGCCCACGCAGCATTAACGTGCACATTAAACTGCAATTTAACGCCGAGCTGCCCCTCGCGGGCAGAACTGCCAACTGAGGAGGAAGAACAGGAGGATCTAAGAGTCTCTCGGCCCCTGCTGCTCCTTCTGAAGCACGGGGAGATTACTGCTCCTGGATCCAGCTGAGGATCACCATCGGCGTGTCGCCAAGGTTACTACAGCGACCACGTTCTATATTCTGTTATATAAAGCTCTGCTGGAAAAAACAAATCCCGTGTGGCAGGAAATTAACACAAAAATCAGCCTTTTCCTTCTTATTCCTCCACTTTTCTTCTTCACTGGTTCCCACCCGAGGCCATAAATGAGGCTTCCTTATCTTCAAACCAGCTCCAAACCAGCTGAAACCCCCCCGTGGGTCCGTTCCCCGCCTGTCGGACCCGTCTGTGGTTCCCCAGAGGACGGCTACAGAGGTTCACGCCACCTCTGGATCTCACGCAGGTTTTCAAACCACATCAGGAGGAGAAATGATTGGCCCGCATCTTCGACTGCCTTTGGAAGCAAAATGAGATTTTCATCCTAATTCTCCGCCGGCGGCGATAACGACCTCGTTCGCACATTCTTCTTGTGGTTTTTAGGTGCCACTCATGTCGATGACAAGTCTCGGAACTGAAATCCACACAAAGAGCAGCTCGTTCTCCGGATTCTGAAGCCTGTTTCTGAGCAGCTCGCACACTTTTCCCCGTCCTTTATCTTCATTATGACCAGGTGGGAGAAATGGAGCCTCTCACGAAGGCCTTTGTTCAGCCTCTGCTGAAGCCCTGTCGCCCCCCTCCCTCCTCCTCCTCCTCCTCTCCTCCTCCTCCTCCTCCTCCTCTCCTCCTCCTCCTCCTCCTCCTCCTCCTCTCGCCACACCATCTCGCTCATCTGTAAATAAACTGCTATCCATTTCTGTTTAGGATGATCGTTGGAGGGACGTGGGGATTTATTATAACCTAATGGAGCCAATAGGAGCGTTCCCAATGTCGGCTGTAATGAATCGATGGTTCCTGCCGGCAGCTTAACGCAGAAAGGACAAATAATGGCGCCGTGTGACAGAAATCACAGCCAACAATGATTGTTTGTGCTGCATGAACACAACACAGCACATTAAGCTGTGTGTGTGTGTGTGTGTGTGTGTGTGTGTGTGTGTGTGTGTGTGCGTGCATGTGTGTGGGGGGGTTATTGGCCCCTCGGAGCAGAGCGACACCAGTGCGCCCAGCCATGAGGCGAGGGCTCATTTCCAGAGAATGAGCGATGACCACCATTTGATGAGAATTCTGCATTTATAGCGTTGGATCTTCCAGTGAGTGCACACCTGCCCGCCGCCGCCGCCACGGGCCGCCCGTCTCTGAGCAGGCAAAAGTGCTGACCCTTTATTAAATTAACCTGTTAAATGTGCCCGCTTAATGGATAAGGAGATTAAAAAATGAAGTGGAACAGGAGGCAATTAAAGAAGTCATTTTTTTCCTTGGGAATCTTCTTTTTCCATTCGGGTGTTGAAATCCTTGTTTTCCACTGAGCTCAGGGACGCCTTTGAATGCCAACATGTAGGATAAGTTTAATACGGCTATTTTTACCTGAACGCATCTCCTCGTGTGTCTCCAGTGAGTTCCTCCCCCGTATGTAAATGTCGATGATTTCCACTTGTGAGGACCTGTTGTGTTTATATATACAGTAGATGTTTCCACGGCAGCACGTCCTCCCCTGGACGCTTTTAGCATCCAGCCGTTGCTTTGTTTGACCTTTGACATGGTTAGATTGCTGGAAACTGTGAAGATAAGGAAGACATTTGAGGGGGGAACAATCTGCTGGCTCCTGGAGTGCAGGAAAGTTCAGATTCCGATTTTTTTTACTGATCATTGAAGGCACCGTCACCCTTCATTGTTGCGCTCTTGCTTTACCAGGCCACCGTGCACGTTATGCACGTTTACTCCAAGTTATTCCAGTGCAGGTAATTCTATCAACCCTTTATGGATTTAACAGCCTCACATGTAGATATTAGGGTGAAACAATTTCTGCTTAAAACTAGTGACAAGATGGTAAGAAAAAACAGTTCTGCAGGCGCCAGCACACATCAGGACTTTGGGGTAGTTCAGGAAGATCAAGGTAACTTAAAAACAAAAATTTTATGCCTTTTATGCCAACTTTTAGAAAACAAACCTGCCAGTTAGCTACAGCCGTCACCTCTTCCTCCTCCATCTTGGGTCGGGCCAGGACCGACCATCACGGTCCACTGGTGTCTGTATTACCACAAACCTGCTGTTGTGTGCTGGTGCTGTTATATATCGACGCGAGCAGCCCCGAGGGACGAGATGGGACGGACTCTGACTTCATAACCAAATCTGAGGGGCGCCGAAGGCACGAGGACGCCTGGGCTGCGACTGATGTGGAAACTTGTTCAAGAATTCAAGGCGAGAAGACAAACAGAAATAAGTGCACGTGCGAGCGTGACGGGACGGATGCTCATAAACTCCCTGTCGCTCTCGCTTTGTCTGTCACTCCCTCTTCCACTCCTCACATTGAGGTCTGCTTTTTGTTCCCGAAATAGCGACAGAGAAGAGTTGGCGTGGCGCCACCGAAATCTAACAGGCTGCCACAGATGACACTTGGACATGTTTATCTGTGCAAAATATGCCAAATTAAAGCACAGACAACAGACAAGACACACCGGGAGGGTTTATCATTCACACAGAGGAATTCATCTTGATGAATCCTTTTATGTGACATTATTGATATGAACTTAGCAGAAGGTTAAACCTGCTCCACATGGGCAGGCCCTGGCCCTGACAAGCCCGTCCCACGTATGTGTGGAGACACCTTTAAAAGGTGGTTCCACTCCCTGTGATCTCACTGCGCCAGAGTCTTTGAGCCAAAAGACCACAAACATGCGATTTCTACATCCGCAACAGTGACACCGGAGCAAACATGTCTGCAGGCCACACGGCTGCTCAGTAGCTAATTAGCTCACCACCCCGACCCACCGCAGGTTAGCTCGGTGGCTAATGCGGTCGGCTGTAGAACCCTCTCTGCAGCTGCCAGGCTGGGATGATCTTTCCCAAACAAATTAACTCCAGTCCCATTCAGAAATCACCTAATCGCCTCCTCTGACAGGAAACACATCACTTACACACGGCTTGATTATGCCATCACACCTAAAGGATCTCCTCCTTTGGCTGTTGTTATTGCTTCTTGCAGACGCCATTCCAATTGATGAGTGAAGGTGGAATATTTGCTTTTATTGTGGCATATTAATTACAGCGAGCGGGCGGCGTGAAGCACCCCTCTGCCAGCTCGGCTCCCAGTCAACGCCGATGACTCAGATTCGTGTTTTCGTGCCTCCTGTTTTGACAGAGCCGCCACTCATTCCGCCGCTCCTGATCTAGATCATCCTGATATGTACACACAGCATCTCCACTGCAGTTTAGAAGGTTTGATTTGCATATTTATTAGAAAGAAGAGAAAGCAGCAGATTCTGCGGCGCGTCGAGGGAGTGGAACACAAAGAACCTCTCACCGCGCGCAGGAGCGATAGAACAAAACATTTACTTTGTCTTTATTCCTTTCTTAAACTGTGGTTTGATGTGCAAATCAGAGCCGCCGTTCCAACAGGGAAAATCTGGTTTTAACGTCAGACCCAAAATACAAATGGCGCAGAGTGAATTGAGCGCTCGAAGCTCTTCTGTTTTTTTTTTTTGTTGTTGTTTTTTTAAATAAAGTTTCAAACAGCAACTCGTCTTTGTTGTGTCTCGCTGTTGTTTGTCCTACTTACTGAACGTGTTCGCAGGAATTCTGTCGCGCGGATCAGGTGAAACGGTGGGAAGGAAATGAAAACTGTGGCCAAAACGTGATCAAAACTGGACGATTGTGCTCTCATTTCTGCTCATTTAGCGCCTGTTTATTCCTCCTGCTTCTGTAAGCCGTCCAGAACTTTTGATGAGGAGCCTTGTGAATAGTTTGAACTGTTTTCTGCTCTAGATGGCGGAACCGGACCGGCGTGAACGCAGATGGGCCGCGTGGCCCCGAGCCTGATGTTGGCAGACCCCTGCTGGCTTTGAGCTGATCCCAGTCGTGGAAAAGGGAAAAAAATAAAATGAAAGATCATTGAAATTAAATATAAACGGCAGATGTGCCTTTTCCACGTTCAAATGACCTCAGAGGGCTGGTGCAGCTCCAGACCGGGGCTGGGGCCTCTAAACCGGAGACCCTCTCCACCCCTGGGCCCGGATGACTGCCGGGCCTCCTTTGATCCCTCGCTCCGTGTGTGTGTGTGTGTGTGTGTGTGTGTGTGTGTGTGTGTGTGTGTGTGTGTGTGTGTGTGTGTGTTTAACGTTGACGACCTGGTTTGCTTGTGCAGGTAAGTCAGTTCTGGTGACTTCAGGTAACGTCAGGTGGGAGCAGCATGACCCCCTGTGGAGCCACAACGATGCCAAACGAGGCACTCCGCAACGGTCGGATGGCAGAAATGGAACCGCGGCGCCACAACAGCGTGTTGACATTTCATAAATGTGAAATGTCTAAAAATCACTTTTGCCCAAAGAGTGTGAGACCATTTCCATGGAAACTGCAGTTGTGAAAGCACCTTCTCGCCGTGGTGTTATATTTCCTTTCCCCCTCATTTCCGGTTCTTTCTAAGGAGGCGGGTTCAGTTTCCAGATCAGAAACTCCGGCCCACCTGCTCCGAGTCCCATCAGCTCCTAGATCCACCCTGCATGTGGGAAACACGACCCTTTTTAAGTTTTCTCCAGAAGAAACGGTCTATTTGATGACACTTCCTGCCACCAAATACGCTCAAATTTAATAGTTGCCGTTGGAAACGCAGACAGGGACTACATCCGCTACTACTACTGCTAAAATAATAACAGGAGAGCTGAGCTTAAACATACATTAACTCACATCTGCCTATTGATTTTCTCTGCCATCATCAATCCATATATCTTATTTCCCAGCATGCTTTGCCCTCTGGGCCTGTGATTATGATTTAACAGTTGTACTTGGCAGAGCGTCACTGTCTGGGAACTGTGCTGCTAAATGATGCCGGTCAGACGCCGGAGGGACAAATAATCTTAATGGCAACCCTCGTTGCTGTCGCCGTCCCACCGGGGTCGAGCTGGAGAAGAAAAATTCCGATCCGTTTCCAATTCCGACATTTTATTGTTCGGAATTGTGATCTTGTTGCTTTCTCTACGAACAAAGGCTGCAAAGACTCGCCGTTGATGGGTTTCTTACCTTCCGTTGCTCTTTTTTTCGGTGTTTACACTCCGCGGTGACACTCCAGCTCAATGTGATATGAAACCAGATGACACGTCGGCTGTTACGCCCAACGTGGCGGAGAGGATGAAAGGCAGCGGCGCCTGTAGGAACCCAGACGGGTGACGAGGCTGCGCCGTGTGTCACCTTTAATTCCTGCACTTTTAAAATGGGGGATTGGCGTCGCGGATGTCCCGTGTTGTTATACGGTTGTTGTTCTCCGGAGGCGCCCTCTGCCCTCCACTGTGTGTGTGTGTGTGTGTGTTCTCACATTTGTGCCATTTTGAGCACCACAATCCTCATTCTATGAGCATCGTGGGGCCATGTTTAACAAGTGGGGACATGTTGGCTCTTCTCCACATCTTCAGAGGACTGTTTGTTGCTTGGATGTGGTTTTAAGGTTGATGTTAGCGTAATGTTTAAGTTATAGTTAGGGCAAGTTAATAGTTAGTTGGGATGGCCAGGGTTTGGTTAAGGAGCTGGGTAAAGTGTAGTATATCCATGTAAGTCCCCACAAAGATAGAAATGTGAGGATGTGTTTGTGTTCTCCCTCCTGCCAAACATGTTTTTGTCGATTACTCCAGCCTGTCCTCTTTTCTCCCATCTCACCAGCCTTCACTCCCAGCTGGTCCTCCAGCCTCGTTCATCACGTAGCTATGTTTCTTTACGGCTCCCCGCGGTGCCTCCAGATGCTGAAGATACATTCTGGCAGACGTGCGCATGAATTTAACATCGGAGTGATGTAAAGGCTGTCTAGATGTGTTCCTGGGCACTTTCTCTAGCATGAAACGGAGTCGGAGGTGTGTTTTATGTGGCCATCTCTGTAGCGATAACGTAAGAACCATCTGATTTCTCTAAATCTAAGAGAGCAGGTTAAGTGTCTGAACCTGATCCCAGTAAAGCGGCCCCCAGAGGAGTCTTTGAGAGACATCCGCAGATGTCTACAGGCCTGTTGTCAATAGACTGAAGGCAAATTTAGCCGCTAATGGCGCTAAAGAAAGCAAAGGAATTTTGAAAGGGTGTGAAAGACCCAAAACTGACAAATATTCAGAATAAAAAGATGCTGCTGAGCCACAAAAGCAAGGATTTATGTCTGAAAACGGTTGGAGAGAAGCAGCAGAATCCTTCACAAACACTGCGGATCCACACAGTAATTCACACTAAATCAGGGCAGCAACACAGGGAGCGATTCCAGCTGCTCAGCTCTCCACTGCCACGTTAACCAGCCGCAATTTGGGTCCAGATCAACAACGTATCGGTAAATTCAGGACGCTTTCGGGTTTCGTCAGCGACACATTTGATCCATTTTAAAACCAGGCGAGCGTTGACTGAACTTTGAAGCCTAAACGATTCGATTATGGCGCTGCGGAGCTGTGATTTGGCAGCTAGCGCTGATTCCAACACGCTGCGGCACATTTAGGCCGAGCTAAGGCCTAGCTGGCCGTTTGCACACTTAAGCACCAAAGAAACCCAACAAAGAGACGCCCCTGTGAGCCCCTTGATGCTGCGAAGAGGCAGAAGAGCCGAGAACATGCGGCCTTTTCTTTCCTCCTTTTAAAAAACACCCAATTAAAGCATCACCACGAAAGCGCCCCCTTTTATCTGCGGCCGGCTTTTCTCCTCCGTTTATTTATCCCGTGATTGGATCCCCTCGTCGCATCAAACGCGGCTCGAAGGATCCCTCTTCCTCCGCACACTTCTCCGACACTAACAACTCCAAAAAGCTCACTCCTGCAGGTGTCAGAGCGGTGCGAGGCGGCACGGTCATCAGGGAGAAATACGGGCTGTACGCCGGCGCCGCGGCACCATTACCGCTAGCGTCTCGCTGCTGCTTTCATCTGTTAGCTCTATCTCAATGGTCATCTAGGGAACCCGGCGGCCTCCAACGCTATCAAACTGGAGCTGCGCGCGGAGGGGGAGGAAACAAAGCCCATTATATTTACACAAGGCGTGCACGTGCGCACGCGTGTGTCTCTGTGCGTGGGTATGGGCCTGGGACCAGGAGTGAGGAATGTTCTCCTGCCTGCGTAAATGTCTGAGTGTGTTTCTGTGTTTTCGCTGTGCATTAGGAGGGAGGGGGGGAATCATTGGTTTGTCCATAACAGTCCTGGTGCCCAGAGGCTGCAGGAGACGCCAGGACCTCACTTTGTCTGCCTGCCTCTCTCCTCTGACAGCCTGTTTCCCCTTAACAACATTTCTGCAGCTAATGCAGCAGCGGCCTCTTCTTGAGGCTCTTTTCCATGAAGAACATTGATGAAGGAAATGTTATTTATGTCTCTGCACTCGTGTTGTGAGTGCATATATGTTGGAGGAGACAAATTTCCTGTGGTAGTTGAGGAAGAACCTCTTCTGCAATTTGACCTGCTCAGATTTTAACTCATTATTTGCACGTATGTTGTGTCCGTCCTTCCACTTTTATGCGCTGTCTCAGCTTTTCCTCCTCCTTTACCCATCTGTCCATCAGGAGAAGGATCCCCTTCCCCCTACACGAGGGGCCTGCTCAAGGTTTCTCCCTGTTGATGGGAGTTTCTCTGCTGTTGTTAGGATCAGGGTTTCTGTACAGTACCTAGAGACAGTAGTGCAGCTAACAAACACTATATAAATATACGCAGGTGTTTAAAAGCTACTTCTGGTTGCATTCCAGTTCCAAGGTGCAGGATCGGACCCAGCCGTGTGTGGGAAATAGTGTTGAGCAGAGAGGGAGAGGATATTCCGGAGAGTTATAGCTTTATCTCTCGGGGTCCTCGTCCTGCCAGGGAGCCGCTGTGTGTTAGCGCTGACA
Source organism: Takifugu flavidus (assembly GCF_003711565.1). Taxonomy (NCBI): domain Eukaryota; kingdom Metazoa; phylum Chordata; class Actinopteri; order Tetraodontiformes; family Tetraodontidae; genus Takifugu; species Takifugu flavidus. Next base: position 11,985,465 of record NC_079533.1, read on the forward strand.
CACGGCCGAGCCCCTCAGCGTGGGGGGGGTGATATGATGGTGACGTACGACTGCGCGTGCAAACACTCCTGTGTCAATGATGGCAGAGATAATGATGTCTGCTGTGGAGCTCCATCCCCATGTCTGAAGGTAAGCCTGTGCAGCCGTGTGTGTAGGCAGAGGCGGAGAGATGCACATCAGGCTCCTCCTGCGGGGCTGTCGCCCATCAGAGACCCCCCCCCCCACACACACACACACACACACTCACACACCCCGGGGGGGTCGTTGCATTTACACCATGTAAGTGTGATTGATTCGCCGGTCATGCTACGCCTACAGTCCAGCCGCGAGGTGTTCTGTGCACCTTCCGCCGGTTAGCAATACATCTGATGGGCATCCGTCAATAATGGGATGTTGAACATCTGCAAGGGAAGTCCAGGAGTGTGTGCGTGAGTGTGCGTGAGTGTGCGTGAGTGTGTGTGAGTGTGCGTGTGTGTGATGAAAGAAGAAATCTTTCCGACAAGGACCACTGTTATGATTATATAGCACACCTTCCCCTCCTATCCTCAGGCCTACAGCAGTGCCCCCCCCTCTATTTCTACCCCCCCAAGTCCCTCTTTTTCGTTGTCTTGATAAATGTTACATCAAGCATAAATGTTTTAGCGCCACATGCAACTTTGATGGCGACGCTACTGTTCTCATGTCGGGCCTAATTGTGCCGCACAATTCTGTCTCTGCCCACGTTTGGAATGGGGGGGTATGGTTGGATATGGTTTAAGTTGATGGTTGTTTGTGTGACTGATACGCAGGATTGGGGCGCGTTTGCTGTAAATCCCGTGATTCCGCCACCTCTCAGGAAACACGCGCCTCACCGGGTCCGACTCGAGCTCGCTTTCAAACTCGAAATCCAAACGGGTTTAATTAAGAAACAATTAAAGTTAAACGCCCGCGTTGTCTCATCTCCCGCCATCTGGTCCCTGTCAACAGACGAGCGCGCGCGCGCGCACGCCTTCGCCAGTGTGCGCACACGCACAGGTGTCGCCCTCCGCCGCGGCGGAACCTGCGGACGCGGCCGACGCGGCGCGCAGCGGCTGACGTCAGGCGGCGAGCGGAGTTGAAATAGTGCAAAAGCAGGAGCGACGCGCTGAGAGGAGGAGAGCAGCCGGGGGAGCCGCAGCATGGAGAGCCGCCGCTGACGCACCAGCCCGCGATTAATCCCGCTCCTTGAAACCGCAGCGAGCGCATGCAGGGGGGAGAAGAGTGGAACTAAACCAGCGCAGTTTGGACGCCTATTTTGCTCCAATTTCTCCTTCCTTTCGCCCCGGTGACTCGAAACCGCGCAGGTAAGGCGCGAGCCGCCTGTTCCAAGGTGTGTTTGTGGCGTTTTGTTGTGCAAGTTTGGCTGTTTTCGAGTGCGCGTCGCCGCTGTGGCCGATTTGGTGGCTCAAGTGCAGAGAAACTGTGAAGACGGCGGCGGTGGCGTGCCTTCATTTTAAATTAGTTTGCGAGTAGCTGAGGAGGAAAGGCATGAATAATGGAGCGGCGGAGCCCCAGGACGGTCGGCGGGATGCGGGGCGATGCGGGGCGATGCCACTGACAGTGAGTGACAGTGTCGGAGTCCTCCTGTCTGCAGTGTCGCCCGATGTCTGAACGCACGATGAGAGCCAGCATCCAAAAATGAGCAGAATTACCTGTTTGGGTGAGCGCGCGGCGCCTCGACTGGATCCAAAAGCAGCGGATCCGGGTTTGATGGATGGTGTCAGACTCCTCTGGCTGCCCGGGTGCGCCAAAGGTCTGCACTGGCACGGCAGCGCAGCGAGACGCGCGCCTCCAGCCTCCCGGGCTGCTCCCTCACCTTCCACCCTTCCCTCCCGGGTCGTCAGGACGTCCGTTCATGCATGCGCGCGCTCACCAACAACTCGGAGAGATCTCCAAACAAGAGATCTTCTGGTCTGATTATGTTAAATGAGCTGCCTCGTGTCCCTCTCTCTGCCTCGCGGGAGAATCCGATCAGTGTCACCACAGCGGCACCAAAGCCTCCGTGACAGTCAGCGGAGTGAGAAATGAGGCTCGCTCGACACGCACGCCGCCGTGCTGCAGAGCACTGGTGCTGAGAACGCTCCAGCCTCCTGGCAGCTCTGCTCCACTCCTTCCCCTCCGCCCGCGTTCCAGATTCTTTCTGGGCTTGTTGGACCCGATTCCCACCTGGAACCGGATATGGAGGCAACATCCAGCGACACAATTACGAGCATCCATCACTGCTGTTATCTATGACAAACTGGGTGCGCGTCCGACACCTGCACTCTTGGCACCTAGTGCCCCCCCTCCCCAACACACACGCACGCACACGCACACTAGATCAATATGAAAGCTTCACTCCTAAATGGGAATATCAATCTGCAGTCCACAGTTTACCATCACAGCCATTAACCGTCATCAGTCCCTGCAGAGGCCAACAAGCAGCCGCTTGGATGCTAATTGTAGAAATTAACAGATTTAAAGGGATGAAAGCACGCTAGGTTTGACTAATGGGGCATGAAAATGTGGGAAAATGACGCAGGAAAAACCAGTTTACAGCACCAAGGCGGCGCGGATCCGAGCGACTCCGGTCCCGAACCCTGACGGTGCAGTTCTCCAGCCCGCCCCGAGGTCACTGTCCAGGGCGGGGACGTGATGATGCAGCCCGGGACGGTGAGACGGTCGGCTTATTATAGCTGCTGTGTAACTTATTAGCTGTCTCACACAGAGCCATTATGGCAGCGCCGGTCCGGCAGATTACGGCTGCTTGTTGTGCTTCAGCGCCGGCCTATTAGTGGAATGACTCAGGCGCCGCTGACACCTTATCGCACACGCCCTCGCGGCGAGCACTCCAGCAACATGCAAACACGAGCACGCTGGACCAAGACATAGAAAAAGACATGACGTCGGTGTTTAATGCTGGATCTTAGCCCTCCGGCGTCGCTGTTGCGGCTAAATCGGATTTCAAGAAGAATTGTCGGACTTCCACGATGGAAAAGTGAAACACAAGAGCGCTTGTTGCCCCCCAGCACAGAGAGATCAGAGGTCTGGGGCAGCTGTGTGCAGGGTCCCAAACATGGTTTGGGTTTAGCTTCGCTGCTCTCGATGCGCTAACAGCTCCAGCAACTGATCGTGTCAGCGACCACCAAACCGGTGGATCTCTGGAAGATCGGCGATCTGCAGTGGCGACTGCGGCCCAGGGTCACGTCTGCTTAATGGCGTGCTGGTGAGCGACACGTCGACGGGGCTGTTGTTGGCGCCGTGCACTTCAGAGCTCCTCTGTCACACAAATGAGCAGGAGGTCGGACTCAAAAGGGGTCGTTCCAGGAAACATCGCAGGATTTGAGGACATATTTGAAGGGTGCACATCAACAACAGGCTGTGTAACCAGTTCCAGGAGCTTTATTCCAGTAAACAAAGACTCCACATGATCGTATCCTCCAATTAGTCAGTGGGGGGGTAGGCTGAACCACATCGTCATGGTAGCAGGTCACGTTAGCCTCGTACAGCCTGTTTAATCCTTTTAGCTCAACAAAGCCGTCGTCCTCGTTAGCTAAACTCACTTGCTTCCACCTTTTTTGTGCCTGGCGACTTTGATTTTTTTTTTTTGGTGGATTTGCAGATTTTCCTCCCCATAATAATCATGATTCAGCCCCCAGAACAAAGGCTCACGGCCGGTTAGGAAGATGTGTCACACATCTGCTCTCTAATGAGGCTGAAGCAGAAGTGGTCAGACCCTCGAGGGCTGTGGGCGGAGCCTGAGCTCATCCTCCAACAACAAGCCGCGTCTCCCCCGTTTGGAATCCTTGATATTCCAGGAACTCGCTCTATTCCCACCAGCTCAGCTGATCGGCGCTCCGTCCTCCCGGCAGAACGAGGGGCAACACGGTTCACTTGAAATTCAGATCACTAATGTTGAAGTTAGAGAAGTGACCTTTTCCGCTGGATCCCACATGAACACAGGAGCCGCAGCTCAGAGCTTCAGTTGTGCGAGTAAATAGTCGGCCCGCTCGCCAGAACGGAGGAAAGTGACGAAAGACGGGAGAAAGAGGGAGAAATTCAGAGAGGGGCAGGGGAAAGGTCGACGGCTTTATCTATTTCCATTTATTCAGCCATCTGTCCGTCCCTTTTATCCCGTCGTTCCTCCACTCCGCTGCTCTGAGGCAGCAAATGCTGCGAGGCTACGCTAGCCAGGAACGAGTAAACAGCATTGGGGAAAGCGTTGCCGTAACTTAGAACTGCGTGAAACCTTCACCCTCAAAGAGTCGATCATTTCTGTTCTTCTAAAGCGCTTCGATGCTACAGAAATGCAACATCCAACTAGCTGCGGTTGCTAGTGAGGCCTCACCGTCGCTAATAAACCAAAACGCTGCATCTGTGGGGTCTCTGACAAGCTGTTTATCGTACTGCTAACTCTTGTTTATCCCCCCCACACAGAAACAGCGTTTCTTTCATTAGCTACCCCCCCCCCTCGTTAGCCAGATGGGCCACCCTGGTCGAAGCGGGTGTCAAAATCCTCTCTCCCATGTTTTCTTCTCAGGTTTGAAGACTGCGGCTAACGGTCGTAGCGCCTCCGTCCTCGGGAGTGCTGAGGAGAGCGCGCGGAGCATTTATGAACTCTGCCGTCTTCTGAACGCAGGCAAGATTCGGAATTATGGAAAGTCGCCACATCGGTTTCACGTGCACGTGTCTCGGTCCCGCGCGCATCATCCTGCACCGGTTCGTCTGTTGTCTCAGATGTTTCAGCTCTTCCCCGAAAGGACCCAAACTGCAGTTTCAGCAAATGGGAGCACCCTGCCCCCCCCCCACCATGTTGGCGCTCATCACGGGGCTCTGCGCAGACCCAGCTTTTCGGTAGCGTTGACATCTTTAAGAGATGATCCCCAAACGGAGCTACTCTGTTTTGGTAGCTGAAACGTGTCCGCGCTCCTCCCAGCTGAAGGTTTGGACCAAAGAAAGTCCAATTTAAGGGAACAAAAGGGGGAAGTGTGTTAGTTTGACCTTGTCAGAGCAGAAATCTGGATGTGGAGTTGATGTGTGTCAGCAGCCTCTCGCAGGGGAGCTGCTTATACGTTCCAGTGAGTGACAGTTCATGACCTGATCTCCCCTATAAATCCTCATCTGGAGGAACGACGGTGGAGTAGCGTGAAAAATAAATAAATAAAGAGGAAGGACGCGCGTCGCGCTCACCTGGAGGGTCGGGCAGATAATCACAGGTCATCCCGATGCGCAACTGACAGGTCTGACACCCCCGGTCACTCCGGTTTCTGCACCGGGGACGGGAGTGAAATATGAACACAGGCGAGACGGCGGAGCATTTTTGGGCAGAGGCGAAGCCCCTGATGGGCTCTATATCACGCTACATAGACCTCCTGAGCAACGGGCTGTTGGACTCGCCGGTGCGGGATGATGGGCCGAGGGGCGACGGCGGGGATTTTATTAAAGAGGAGCGCCGGCTTGGAGATGGGGGGGGCTAAATGTCCTGTTACTTGAGTTGAGTTTCGGTGGAATGTGCAGCGTGGCAGAAAAAAGGTTTGGACGTTCAGCATCTGCAGCAGTTTTCTTGTGATCATCATCCTTTGAGCCCCCCCCCCCCACCCCACACACACACACACACACCTCCCAGCTGCTTGCAGGTAGGATGCCTGCTGAGTGCCGACTGATTGTCATACGCATCATCTGTAACCCGACAGAAAACCTACCTGGAGCAGGAAGGAACGCGGCTGATTGCTTGGATCAGCTGCTGGTGGTGGGGGCGGGGCTAGAATGTTAGCTAGAGCTAGAATGTTAGCAACCCAGAGGGGTTTATCGGTCCAAACGTTAGTCTTTGGGTCAGGATTTAGCGCCGAGCTTCTCGTTGTGGTCACGTTGGTGCGTTGAAATTGGCATGAATAGAACAGTCCCCCCCCCCCCCCCCAGACGTGCTGCACACCCATATTTATCGAAACATCGTGAAGATAGCAGCCAGCAGGCTAATATTCCCGTATCCTGTATCCATGATATCATAATATTGTCCTCCTCTCTTCAGACAGAACTCCCAGCTCGGAAATTGAGCTGTGCGATACGTTGCCATGGTTTTGATTTCCCAACCACTTTTAAAGACGTTTAAAGGCACGACAGCGACGCGGCCGCGCTGCATCGATCTCCCTCTTTCAATGGTAATGGACGTTTAGCCGCCAATCGATGCACGTAAACGGAGGAAACGCGGACGTGCGAGGAGAACGACTCGTCTTTGTTTTGAACCGCATGTTTACCGTCAGATTTGACCGAGAAGTCGTTCAGCGCTCCGTTAAATTGATTATGCAAACATTTTTCAGCAGCAACGGCCCAAAGAAACACTTATTGTGGCATAAATCTGCCCTGGGGGTCGTTTTAATTTGGACACCTGACTGTCGAGATGGCCGATTATGTCCTCTATTAAAGGAGCGGAAGGTTGTTTCAAACTTTGGTTGATACACAGACGCTTCTCAGGCCTCAGGCAGATGTCACCGTCCTCTAAAAGCTTTATTTTTAAACCCGCCGGCTCTCTGGCTTCTCCGCAGTGTCCCTGAACGCAACACACCTGATCACTTTTCTCACCTGTGCGGTCAATATGCGGCTGTTCCCAGAAACGTTGTGTTTCTTGTTTATGTGCCCACTTTTATTTTGCACTTCTGTTTTCCTCAAGTTTCCAGACATCGTTTCCTGTCTGTTTGACAGGAAGTCGTTATTCCTTGCTTTCCATGCCTGTGAATCGTTGGAACGCTGCCTTTAAGCGCCCGTTTCGGCACCGTCTCACCGTCTTTTTGGGTATTGTGGGCGTCTGTCGGCCTGTCTGAGCTTAAAGAGCGAGTTTCTGCTGCTAGTGATGACATCACTTCCTCAAACATGTCTGACAGGATAAAATGAGGCGCTGACATTTTCCGTTCTAAAGGTTACATCACAGATGTCAGCCTGTTTTTAAGTAAAGATCTGCTGGGCTGCTCGTGTCTGGTTCATGAGGCTCCTCTTGTGCACTTTAGGAGAGTTTTTATTTGATTTTAAATGCATCCAGCTTCATGGTTTAATCACCATCATCATCCATCACAACAACCATCAAGTCCAGAAGTTTCATGTTAAGGAGGAAGATGCAAAAGGCGCTGCAGGAACCACGGAGTGGAGCGAAAGTGGGAAGGAAATCTGAAGGATTGGAGGTGTTGGTTTTATGTCCCAGCAGTGTGGGAGACTGAAGTTAAAGACTGTTTGATATGCTGGTCAAAGCAGAGCTTTATAGACTTTCTCCTGTCTGAATTTAAAACGGAACAGTTCACTCCTTCATCAGGGTCGTGTGTGTGTGTGTGTGTGTGTGTGTGTGTGTGTGTGTGTGTGTGTGTGTGTGTGTGTGTCATTAGGTGTGTGTGGCTGACGACAGGCGTGGGTGGCACATCGAAACGCTGACTGGCAGATCTCATTTGCTGTTTGAAATCACAAGGTTGCGCTCTCATCTACGAGCAGACGATTAGCCTCAGGCTAGCTAGCGGAGCGATATCAGTGGTGCTTGTGTAATGTGATGATAACCAGAAGAATTCCGTATCCACTCACCACCCCCCACCCCCTCACCTGTTCATTTTTAGTTCAGGCAGTTAGTTCAGTCGGTCATTAGCGCACACCTGATGATTAGCATCAGGACTTCACCGTTCATCTGTAGCTCATTAAAAACAATTTGTGTTTCTTTTTTCTCCCTCGGTCACCTGCGGAATTTCAAATGTCAAAGCTTCAGCTAACATGATTTATTCTTTCTGCTATAAACAGCTACTTAGCCTCGGATGCTACATTGACGACCGATCAGGGTTTGTAGCATTAGCCTGAGAGAACAAAGCTTAACATTCAGAGCGCACACGAGCCAATTAGCTTTCCCTCAATGACGCATTCAATGTCTGCCTAAAAATATGGGAAACTTGTGATAAACAACCTTGCTAATGCAGCGTTTTGGCACTAATTAGACCTAAATGCAGATTAACTGCCAGCAGGTGAGACAGATCCACCACAATGGGGTCAAAGGTCAATGGTGGTGCCCTTGGAGTCTTCGCCGTTCCTCTGAAGAGCCGCGGCAGACAGATTAAAAAGCATTGTGCCTGTGTGTGTGTGTGTGTGTGTGTGTGCGCGTGTGCATGTGTGTGTGTGTGTGCATGCTCGCGCGCTTTTGTGCTCGTGTTTCAAAATTAAGAACGTTAATGGCTGAGAGTTAACTCGGGTTTCATCAGACTGTGCTAAAGCGGCGTGATGCAGCCGCAGTCAATCCCGACCAATCAAAGATGTCGACGAGCCGTTCAGCGCCTCTCTGCAGCGAACCGTCCTGGCCGACAAACATCGCCGACGCAGTCGCCACTTAAACAAAGTCATCGTTGTTGTTTTCTTTGACTGTTTCCAGGAGCCCCACAGTGCTGCTGCTAACGATACGATTAGCGCTTCACAGCAGGAGTCCGTGTTGTGACATCAGTGTGCTCATGCAGATGTTTGGGACACATCTGGGTGTCTCTCAACCAGGCCAAGACACATTGTGACCTGTGTTTCCATCCTCTCAGGGCGACACTCATGGGCGGCCTGGGCGTTTGGGCCGTGGCCGTGGCCCTGCTGGGAACCTCCTGGATGGCCGAAGGGCACAAGAGCAGCAAGCGAGGCAGCGCAGGAGCCGCCGGCGTGGGGCACGCGCCACGCCGAGTCCACGCTCAACGGTAAGTGGCGGAAACGCTTCTTCAGCACACTCTCATTTCTCTGAACATCCTGATGACATCACGGTCAGGTCAGAGTGTATCGACATTTAGAAGCTCCAAAGGGGATTTTAGAGCTTCTTAGCAGCAGCTTTTCGCTCTGAGGCTGATTTTACTCGAGGAATGTGACGTAAACTGTGGTGACGCCTCGTTTCAGGCCTCCCGGGCTTCAGCTCAGGTGTTTCTGCTGCCTGAGCTCAACAGGAAGAATAAATGCCCTGAATGTCACGTGCGGGTGAAAACAGGCGCGCTAAGCTCCGCAGACGTGCAGCCTGTGGTCTCCTCCTTTGAGGAGCGTGTTTACACCCGCCTGGCTCTGTTCTCGGCCACGTCTGACTCATTTTCAGCTCTGCCAGCTTGGCAGTGGGTCCTGGAAGGCGGTTTTTCGCCGCGGCGCTTCTGTCGCCTGAAGTCTCTCGAGACGAAACCCAAATTTACGGGCGCTCGCCGCGTCTGGCCGCAGTTCAAACCTTAAAAGCCGTCGGTTGGCAGCCCATTTTGAACCCCGGGGTTATTTTTAACTCCACGAATCTTACTTGAAACATTCAAACGAAGATCTACAGGAGCCCGTTGGGGACAAAAACAGAGAAAAGTCCCTCCACAATTCCTCCAGTCGGCCGAAAAAAAGGTTCCACCTTAAGGGTCTTGAACAAAACTCTCAAATATCCCCAACAAAAGGTGCAAACCACCTCCTGACTGAGCTGCCTGTGACTCTCCACCATTTTTTGGCTGAGAACAAACACCAGCTGCAGACGTAATGCCGTTAACGGCCAAGTTCAAATTTGGTTCCTCCTCAATTTGTTCTAGAAACGAGCATCATTTAGCTAAAGCACATGTGAGCGGCTGCCAGCGGCGCTTCAGCAGCCCTGGCTAAAATTAGATACCGCTAATTAAATAATGTGTACGATGCTACCTGCTAATGGAGAAGATGTAGCGGAGCATAACGAAAGAAACTTTCCTGAGATGCCTGAAGCGCCACCTAGCGGTAATTAGCAGTATGCAAAGCTGTTAGCCATATTAGGACAAAAATGTTCCGCACAAACGTATATTCTGAGAATACTGATGCTAATTAGCTATTAGGCTGCTAGGATCATGCATATTTTACAAAACGCTTGAGAAATTGTGATGTTAGATTGTTTTTGGCACCAATAAATAAACCAACGGGAGGCTGAAGAAGTTCATACTTCGACTCGCCCGTGCAGTATTTACATTTTAATTACGACTTGTCCCCAGTAAAGTTTAAGTTGTTATTTATTTTTGCTCCCACGGGGTGAGTTCACAATTTTCCTGGCTGCCTCCTGAGAATTGGTCTTCAAAGCTGAAGAAACAGTTTCAGGCAGTCAGAAGCTGCAGCTCTGACTGTTATAGAAGGTGAAAATGCTCCTCTCCATGACAATAAAGGCAGGAGCGGGTAATTCTCCACGCTCGGCGCCACCCTCGGGCCCGCCGTCTGCAGTACCTGCCTGATAAAGTGCAGCCGAGATGGCCCTGAGTTCCTAATGAGTTCCCACTTTGAGCTTCGAGCTGCCGTTTTCCCACTTGATGTGGGTTTTTGCAGACAAAAACTCCACTTATCACCTCAGAACTGATGCTGCAATCATTCTCGGGGGGCTCCTGGTCGATAGCGGCGAGCCCCCATCCGGTCGGGTGGTGGGTGGTGGGAGACCAGCGGGGAATTCTTTAACCACCCGGAGCAGCTGACAAACACACCCAGTTTGCTATTTTATGACAATCAAGGTAAAGTGAGTTGACCTTCACCCAGCGGAATAAAGCTGCCTGGAAAGTGTTTGCTAATCAAAGTAGCTACTTTCCCACATTTAGCCTGGTTTTTCCCGCTGCTCCACGCCGGATTTGCTGCTCCAGAACCCTCCTTCAACTCCCCGTATCGTAAAATGCCTTTTTTCACCTAAACATGACGTCGCCTCGACGTGCAGATCGTGATCAGAGCTAAAGGTTAGCTACAGGCTAGCTGTAGAATCATGCCGTACGGTTAACGAACATCCAGCTGTGTTGAACGGAACGCCAAACTATGATGTAATCCTAATTAGAAGGCTGATGTTAATCCCTTGCTGAGTACGGTTGTGAAGCAACGAGCAACTTCCAAGGTCTTCGCTCAAAAAAACCCGTTAAATCCTCCAGAATGTCACGGCGATAACGAAAAACCCCAAACAAACCCAAGAACCTCCCACACAAACGTTCCACTTTAGCCGAGCTCATCAGCCACGATTGATTAATTATCGTATCCCGCGTGCCGGTCAATCACGTCGGAGCGCTGAGATGTTCTACGAACAATAAAGCGACAGTCGTCTCTTGGATGACAGCGATAATAAAAGAAGGGACTCGTATTTTTAGACCACGGCGCCGCCTCTCTCTCACCGCCACGCTTGGGTTCCTCCTCTAATCAATTGATCAAACTGCGACACTTGAGATGATGGAGGGAGGCGCTCGGCTTCATCCCGCCGTCACGACGAGCCGCGTCTCCAATTAAGATGGACAGATGGCCGAGCGAGAGAGAGAGAGAGAGAGGGAGGGATGAAGGTGGCGGCGGGAGGAGGCCGGAGATCCTGGGGGTCTCCTGGGAAACCTGACGGGACGCTGCCGTTTTATCGCCGCGCCTCGTTGTCACGGACGTCTTCACCGAGGCGCCGGCGTTGCGTTCGAGGACCCGCTTCTGTTCTATTTATAACGCCGGGCGCTTTATTGTGACAGCGTGTTTTAAGTTGCATGGCGTTCGCTCCCGCGTCCTTTAGCTAGCACCTCCACATCAAGCCCGTTTCACCAATACCCGCCTGGCGCGTTGGCGGCGGCTAATAACCACAAATCCAGTGTGGTCCCAGCAACATTCCACATCATTAAAGAAGCTCCGGTTTAATAAAGCGATGAATTATTCTTGTTCTACATTCTGGAGGTGTAGAAATAAAAGAAAAGGGCCCGACTGGTGCACGATCACGCTCGCCGTTTGAAACGGTATTTTAATCATTCTCTCTGTTATTTGTCCTCCTGAACCGACCCACAGAAAAACGGGAAGTTTTCATTCAAGCGAGGCTCCACGTCAACGTAAAGCAAGCGTTAGTTCCATCATTGCTGACCCGGTTTGGGCCGAACCCCCCCCAGAACACCAGGACATGTGTAATTCTGCCTGTGACGCTCGTTTGTTGCATCCCAGTGAATAAATGCAGGCGACTTCAGAAGACAGAGTGGTTCTGGAGGAGCGGCAGCGGGTTTGTGCATGTCTCCCTGCTCCAGCCTGTGGTAACGTTTGTGTGTGATCTGTGTGTGTTTGCAGGAGCAAGGCAGAGCCGACGGGAGCATCGATCACTGTGAGTACGCTAACCACGTTTGGAGCAAACAGCATTTTTCAAAACACCCCACGGTGGACAGAATCCTCGGCTGCTGCCTGAGCTGCACCGGCCCGACCTCCGTCTCTCGGGGAGTTTTTAAAACATTGAGTCTGAAGCACGATTCTGAGGAACGCCCGCTAGCGTTAGCGTTAGCGTTAGCGTGTGCGCTTCAGACCTGATCAATGGTTCTGGCGTCCGTGTCAGAGTCACCTGTGGGCTGGTGTGCAGACGTTCCTCGGTGCCGTGGACGTTTGTGTATTCTGTTTGACCCCATCGCTGGAGGAAACTGTAGTCCAGCCTTTCATTACTAGCATGAAGCCGAACCGCGACGCGTGTGGTGCAAGAATCTGCCCTAAAATCACTCTGGATACGTTCTGACATGAAAAACCACAAAACTCTCATCAGGAAGTAAGTTTATATTGCGCAAGATGGAGACAGCAAGACTCCAGTACAGGTGTACGGCAAAAAGGTGTCCAAGGAAACATTCAGACAGCTTACGAGACCTCCTAAAAAGGCGACATTCCCAGCCGGATTGGGGAACTATTCCCGTCCAGCTGCCAAACATGCCGTGTCCATTTTCAGATGCTGTCCCAGATTCCCAGCTCCTGCTCACCACCGCGTGTTTTCGAGCACCTGAACCTTGTGATACCACCCAGAACAGCCGGGCACTCGTTGCCTACATGATAAACTCAACATAGTCCTGGAAGTTGAGGAATTTCCTCATCACACGTCCTGCCAGTCTCCCCCCACCAATCCGGAAGCATCATAAATCCCAGCAGGAAAATGTGTTTCTCAGACGAATCCTTAATCATTCCTGACAAGAGACTGATGGAGCTTGATGCTAAAGTAATTTATATTTTTCTCCAGTTGGACATCTTAGACGGTCACATTTGTCAGCCTGACTCCATTTTTAGCCTGATTATGGAGATGCTAACTAACCTGCTAGCTAACCGCTGAAAACTGCCTTGTTTGCTCCTCTTTTGTATCATTTCTTGCTGACTTTCTGTTTGTTGCATCACGACCTGCAGCTTTTGTAGATACAATATTTGCTGTTTTAACTTTCCTCCCGTCTCCTCCGGGTTTCTATCACCCTGCACCTTCCCTCGCCAGTTCCCGCTGGCGGGGGCCGGCCCGTGGGAAAACGAGGAGAGCGAAAAATCACACGTTTCCCCAGCAGGTCGGGGCTAGCTTGGGTGTGTCGGCGCTACAGACGTGCGCAGACGTCCTGCGGTCGTCCGGAGACCTTCTGTCCTCAGTCGGTGTCTCTGTTGTTCCTTTGTTCTCCTGTTTGCTGATGAGTTCCAGCAGCCAGACTCATTAGCTGCTGACCTTGAGCAGTAATCAGGACATCGCTCCATGGAAATATAGGACTTTTCCCGGCGTTCAAACTGAATCCCCTTCAGCGCCGACTCATGGGGTGATAACGGAGAGCTGAGTTTGGCTCACGGTCGCTCCATGTGTTAACGACGCGGACGCGTGGTGTTAGCGGCGTTAGCAGGCAGCTGGTGCGTTCCGCCATATCGAGACGCAGCACTTCCAAATGCAGCTGCTGACATCAGGAAAGTTCTCCTGGTTCTTTAAGTGCAGGAATGTTTGTTGGTGTTGCTTTAGCCTTCGTTGGGAGGTCTTTCCCACTGCCTGACTCCATGACCCTAACGTGAACGCACCGTTAACTGGGTCCGCTGTCCTTGTCCAAGAATGCAGGCATGAGCGGTTTATTAGCTGAGGTGTGTCTGACCCCGCTGGGTGCTGCTAACCCTGAGAAGGGCTCCCGCTAAGCTAATTAGCGCCAGACCCTTCTAGGGTGAAGAAGCTAAAGTCAAACTGGCCTCAGGTGCATCTGAGCTGACACAAACTGCTGTTTTGGTCCAATGTTTGTCATTTTCCCCTGAACCTCCATCTGGGCTCCTTCCCAGCTTCTGCTACTGGGATCAGCAGTCCTCATCTTGCCGTAGGGAAGAGGACGTCCCCCACATACAACCAAATTCACAACCCCGCTTCGCACAACGACCCCTTTTGATTCAGCGGTTGAGAGGTCAAAGGTTAAATTCACAGACTTCTGCAGCCCGTAGGGGCCTGACCCCGCCCCTCAACGCCACCCCCGTCCTCCAACGCGGGGTCAAATCCTGTGACATCATGATGTCCTCCCAGAGGCTCGATAAATCCGACGTCCGGGATGGGATTCCCGCTCCGCCGGGATTTTCCGGTGCTTCCAGGAGGGTCTGGAGCAGCAGCAGGTGTCTGCCGTGCCGAGGTTCCCCGTCAGACACCCGCAGCCTCCTGGACATTAAAGGCGGTCGCGCGGCAACCGGGAGGCAATAATTCCAGCTTCCCACTTACTCGGCGCTGATTTCCGCCTGGAGACCAATTATCAGGATGCGGAGAAGGAAAAAAAAAGGGGGGAAAAAAGTGGGATCAGGCCGTCGCTTCCAATTTTCTTGTTTTTCTCAGCTTTCACAGATGATAATCACCGGCAACTCTTTGGGATTATTTGTTTCGCTGCCATTGGCTGCCTGCTTGCCCTCATCGATCCCCCCCATCATTTTAGCTTCTCTTATCATATTTGCTCTCAGCCTTTTATCTGTTTTCCCTCTCTCGTCTCCGTGATGGGCCTTTTATTTTGGCGTCCTCGCACCTCACGCGGGGACGGCGACAATAATCCGATGGTGCACACGGGCGCCGCTCCAACGCGGATGCAAGCGGTGAAAATTGCTAAATGAGGGCTTTGTGCTGGCGCCGAGAGGAGTTGTGGGTAATTGACATTTTCCTGGCAGGGGGACGCAGCGCCATCACTGGTGGGAACGTCGCAGGCTGGGACGGAAGCAGACGTTCTGCTTTTAATGGCGCGCCGTCGCCGCACGCCAGATACGCGCGGAAGTGCGGGACATTCCTGCTTCCATGTCTGAGGACGCTAATTAATTTCAAGTCTGGCAGCGACCCCATCAGAGGTACGGTCAGGAGAGGCGGGACCGCACGGTCCGATTAGATCCCAACTGGGTGGGAGTCGGAAGAAACGAGGTGGAATTAAGAGGGAATGTGGACACGTTTCTGTTTATTCTTCCCAATTAGTCCACAAACTGTTAATTTCAGGCGTTGGACGTGCGAGTAATGACTCTTGTCATGAGACAGATAAGACTGGGGGGGGGTCGGATCGTCAGTATTTATAGAATTCCGGAAGACAATAGAAATTGTGTAAATCTGGAGTTAAACCTGCCGTTTCCCTAGTTTTTATATCTGCGTTCCATATTTTGGAACTCTCGTTAGTTCCTTGGGAAGGTTCCCCTCTGCTGACGTCCCCCCTGATTAGACGCTACAGGACGGCGTTTGGACGGTTGGACGTCTCCGTAAATCTCTGAATTGGGATTTTACTGAATCTTCCGTGAGAAAAAAGTGAAACCTTCCTCGAGAAGTTAATCCAGAAAAAGATGAAAAAAAGATGTTTGTGATTAAAATAATCAAAAATTCCGAATGTGGTCGTAAATCTGAAGGTCCGACGCCTCCGAACCTGCGTTTGGCTTCGATCAGCCTGAGGCCTGAGGGCTCCGGGAGGTCCCGCGGCCCCTCCAGGGACCGTCGGGGCCTGATGACACCTCCCTCTGAGTGGCCGGCAGCAGCCGACGCCGCGACGTGCTAACGCACGCAGGACCGGAGCCGTCTAAATATAGACGGAGGTTACGTGAGAAGAGACAGACGCTGAGAGACCGAGAGGATAAAAGCAACCTCACAGCTCTGCTTTGATCTCTAACAAGCCTCAGACGGATCGCAGCGTCACAAAGCTCCGCTGTTCCGCCGCAGCAGGCGCTGAGAACATGGCAGCGACTCCCCGATACCAAAGCTGAGCGCGAGGCCGCGCACGTGCTGAAGCAGACGCGTCTGCAGCTGTGGCTGTGATGTCACCACACACAGCAGCCTTGCTTTGATCTCTGTCTCTGGAGCAGAGCGAAGGCCTCCACCTCAGGCCCAGCACATCCCAGAACTCCGTCCGGGCCCGTGGGCGGCTTCAGCCGGATTCTTTTTGTTCCTGTATCGACGGCTTGTCTGCGGCAGAGTTTTAGATGTTTAGATGTCTGATGATAGCATTCAAGCTAGCACCGCGGCCGGTCGCGTCCTCCCCACAATAATGAATCAGATCCTTCGGATCGGGGGCCGCCGCCGGTGCCAGAGCGGAGCGCCGCGGCCAAAGTCTGGGAAGAAGACGGACCCTCGGTCCTGGAATCTCTGGAAAGGCGTCCGCTCATGCGTAAGTGAGCGCAGAATGACTAAACGTTAGCAGCGTCGCCAACGCCACCGCGGCCTCCGTTTAACCTTCCATGAAATCTGCAGGCGAGAGGTCGTGCGAGGGGGCAGCTGCCGTCAGGCAGAGAGTAAATAAGAGATTGATTGTTAATTGGATGCTCCGGGGAAAGGTGACGTCCACCCCGGATGAACCGCGGAGCGGAAAATAACCAACGTCGGCGCCTCGTAGCCGCAAGGAACTCGCAGTGATGCTTTCAATCCAACCGTACGATGCAGCTTTTTAGCGCACATGTTCCTATTTATCATCGATTTCCCAGCTCGGTTTGTTTACTGGTCGTTGGCGAGGCCAAACGCCAGCTCACGCACGATCGTGACCCTTTCAGGAACGCAGGATGTGGGAAAAATGTCAGGAGAATATAGGGCAACAAATCTGGGTCCTGGGGCGGAAAGGAGGCAAATTAGCAGTTAAAAAGGAACCAAGCAAGATACCAGAAGACTGAGATCAAAGGGAATGGAGGGCGCTAATGCGGCGTTTATGTCTCCGGCATCGTTTTCCAAAACATTCCAGGTAATCACCATTGTTGGCGGTCCTGCCAGGATCTCGCCTTTGAGGGGGGGCTTTCAGAAGTCACGGTGGCAATCTGAGGTTTCCTCACAGGCTCTTTGTCCACGTCCGCCTCCCTTTGTAGTCGGCGCCATGGAAGCGCCGCGGCACAGACGGTCCGATCGCGGGGAACTTCAGCTCAGACGGATCTGCAGGAACCCCCTGGATGGCGTCCCATCGCCGTCCCCGGAGACGTCGGACCTCTGTGAAAACAAGTCCATGGGAGAGCGGCGAGCTGGGCGGGAATATCTGCCCGTTTGAATAATTTATCATTCAACAAATTAAAATGGAAAAGGGCTCCGGCAGCCGGGGAAGAAGTGACGATTGTCCGAAACGGTGAGCAGAACCGTGCACATCTGATGTGATGAGGTCAGGAACGGGGGAGGGGTCACCGAGCGCGCGCCGACCTTCACTGCGGTTTAATTACGATGTCACGGCGTTCAATCAGCTTGGAATAACATGTTTTCCCATGAAATTAGAATTCCCGGAGGGTCAGAGAGGTCGGCGGCTCTGGTGTGATAACGCGCGAGGGCGGAATGAAGAAAATTCTTGTTTGTTCTCAAGTTCTGAAGGAAACCGGATCTCATTTAATGGTGTTCGCCCAACTTTTTGGTTTGTTATTTAGTCGGGAAGAGACTGATAATAACGGTTCAATGTCACCTCCAAGTTTGCCGGAGACTGTTCCACTTGTGCTGGTTCATCCTCGTGCGCACCAGTCGGCCGGATCAGTTCCCCGGAGACGTTCTGCAGAAGTCCTTGTCAGATTCTGTTGTGGCCGTAGCTCAGATTCCGAACGTCGGCTTCTCATTCCCTATTTAAATGAATAAATCAGATAAAAATGCACCTTTCGGCGTCCACTGATGGATAATTTGGTGTCAGCAATCGGATTCAAACAGGAAGGAAACGAAGCGGCGAATCTCCAGGAATCAAAACTTCCGTCTGGTCTCGAACGAGGGGGAAGTACGCCAGGCGTGGCTGGATAATGCCGGGAGCGAGGACACGGAGCGAGGACACGGAGGGAATGGCGGACCACCGGATACGTCATGAAATCGCCACTCGTGATGCTTGGTGGTTGTTCTGGAGGCGCTGGGATGTGCTGCGGTTCAGAGGTGAATCTGTGGGCAGGTGTTGGTTCCTTCACACGCATCCTCCCGGAAAGAACCGGAGCCACCTTAACCTTGGGTGGGGGCGCTAATATAGTCCACGCTAGCCTGTACCCCCCCCCCCCCCCAGTGATTAAAGATAAGCAGAGATTAACAGAAGATGGATGGATGCTGCTACTGTGTGTGTGTGTGTGTGTGCGCGCTCACAAACATGGTGATTAAAACCATGAAAAATAAATGAAACCCTCTTAAGTCGTCCCCGGAGACGCGACGAGCTGTTCCGGGAACGATGTCGACGACCCGCCGACGAATCAGAACTGAAGGGAAAAACGAGCCTCCGCTTCTGTTTTCATATTTATTTTCCCGTTTGTCCCCAGTGGAAAATATTCTAAACGGATCCACTTAAGCCGTGGATCACGGCCGACGCTCCGTAATCATTCAGTGTTTAGTCGCCGGAGCGGAGCGTCTTCATCATTTTTACATATAGTGCACGTTTATCCCAACGTTCATACCAACGTTTATCCAAACGTTTATCCCAACGTTTATACCAACGTTTATCCCAACGTTTATACCAACGTTTATCCCAACGTTTATCCCAACGTTGTCCCAACGTTTATCCCAACGTTTATCCCAACGTTTGTCCCAACGTTTTCCCAACGTTTATACCAACGTTTATCCCAACGTTTGTCCCAACGTTTGTCCCAACGTTTATCCCAACGTTTATACCAACGTTTATACCAACGTTTGTCCCAACTTTATCCCAACGTTTATACCAACGTTTATACCAACGTTTGTCCCAACGTTATATCCCAACGTTCATCCCACGTTTATCCCAACGTTCATCCCAACGTTCGTCCCAATGTTCGTCCCAACGTTCGTCCCAACGTTCGTCCCAACGTTTATCCCAACGTTTGTCCCAACGTTTGTCCCAACGTTGTCCCAACGTTTATCCCAACGTTATCCCAACGTTCATCCCAACGTTCGTCCCAACGTTCGTACCAACGTTCGTCCCAACGTTCGTCCCAACGTTTATCCCAACGTTTATACCAACGTTTATACCAACGTTTGTCCCAACGTTTATACCAACGTTATCCCAACGTTCATCCCAACGTTTATCCCAACGTTTGTCCCAATGTTTATCCCAACGTTTATACCAACGTTCATCCCAACGTTTGTCCTAGCGTTTATACCAACGTTTGTCCCAACTGAACTTCAGGAATGAACGGATCCTTCTACCAGCGATGCCAACAGCAGCCAAAAGTGTCACTTTTATTGTCAAATCCGTTTCCTGTCGACTCCATTTTGTCTGATTATTTTTATTCCACATTCGTTTGAGTTCAACGAGCCGTCGCTGCAGAGCTCAACGACCTCCTGAGGTCACTGATCTGGGCCCAGACTGTGACTGACACCACCTTCAGTTTAACTAGTTTCACTAGTTTAGCTTTAGTTTCACTAGTTTAGTTTTACCCCCTTTTGATATTATATATACTGTATATATAATATAATATATTTGGTTATTAAAGGTGTGACTGGGAGGGTTTATTACTGGGGTTAAATAATCTTTTTATCATCCATCCATCCATCCATCCATCCATCCATCCATCCATCCATCCATCCATCATCCATCCATCCATCCATCATCCCCGCCATCCATCCATCCATCCATCCATCCATCCACACAATCATCCATCCACCATCATCCATCCATCCATCCATCCACCCATCCATCCATCCATCCATCCACCCATCCATCCATCCATCCATCATCCCAAAATCCCCATCCATCCATCCATCCATCCATCCATCCATCCATCCACCCATCCATCCATCCATATTCCTCTCTCTCCCTGATGATACCTGATCACCCGACGGTCCATCAGGCCCCTTCAGCTTTATTGATCACTATTGAACCGGGCTCTGATATATACTCTCCCCTAACTCGGACGTTAACCCCCAAAGGCACCTTAAACGCGACGTTCCCGCTGACCGGGAGAATTGATGAGGCCTGTACGCTTCATCGAGCGCCCAAAGGAATCGTGCTCCTCTCTAAATCACGCCGTCGCACGGATCCCTGGAATGTTCTATTCACTGGAGACTGGAGGTAATAAAATCTGTCGGACAGGCCGAACGGAATCATCAGTTTAGAAACTGAGCGGAAATAAAAGATACCGTCAAACATAATTCCGAGGCGGCTTCCTCAGCGATTGCGCAACACCCGAGTGTGTGCCTTAACAGCAGCCTTCCGGTAATCGATTGATGGTTCTCTTCCACTTGTTTCGGGATGTTTCAGTGAATTCTCCCTCTTGTTGAGGCGCATTAACAGCTGACACAGGTGATAACCTCTTATTCTCATGCGGGATGCTGCAGCACCAAAGCATCTGTTGCGGCCCGCCTCCTCAGGCCCGGCGGGTCGGGATCAATAGATCTGTGATGTGCACGCAGCAGATTTTTACTCTTTTGATGCACCAACAACAACAACATGGCAGAAATAACAGCAATTTAGTGTCAATGCTACGCTGGTGACGTTGTTTATCACTCCTGTAACACAGTCAGTCTTTTTAAGACACTGACGAACTTGACAATACAGTTAGCTAAACACACCGTTATGTTAGCATGAAAAGCTATTATTAGTTAGCATTTAATCCCAGTACTATTTTGACAATAGCGGTCACGCAATGTGGATTCGCTTCCCGGCTTTGGTGATAAGGAGCGGGCAGCTCCGGGGGTGGCGGATGCGCCTGAAGCCCCCACTGTCGGTCGCCTGCAGAGCCGAGGCGGAGACCAGCTTTACCGCCGGGTTTATCACCGGATTGCTTGGGAGGAACGCTCACCTCGAGGAGACGCCAGCATTGCCAGGCTGTGCTGCCCCACGTTGGCTGGGCGGGAGGCTAATCTACAAACAGACTCGACTCACACTGAGATCAGACGTCCCAGGAGTTGCTGAGCTGGGGAAACGGCGGCGCTAGCGTGCTCCTCCTGCCCCCGCGTGTGCTACAAGGCCTCATTTGAGCTTACTGGCACAAGAATGCACGCCTCCGGCCGTTCCACCACCGGCATCGATCAGCGGTGCAAATATATCAATGTGGATCTAACTTTTAAATCCACACCAGGCCGCTCTTTCATCACTACAGCGCGGCAACGGTTGAAACGACTGTGGCCTAAATCCACCAGCGCTGAGGCTGTTTGTGTGTTCCACTAAGGTCATTTGTGCTGTCTTTAGATAAAACTCCACTGTTACATCGACTGCTGAAAAGCCACCATCGACCTCTGTAACCCCCCCCCCCCCCCCCCCGATATGCACGGCTAGCTGCTAATAGTAAATGAATATGGAGCTGGGCTAATGCTGATGGATGCCATTTGTCTTGGCAGGCAATCATGCCTGAGCTAGTTTTTTTTCCCTTCTTATTTTCTGTCTCTCCTCGCGTCTTAAGATGCTGGGAAAACATCGGTGGGAGCGGAAAGTGATATTTATAGCCTCGACGACAGCTGGGTAGAGCATATATAGCTCAGGGAGGCAGGGAGATATCAGAGGAGGGGCTTTGTTTTCTTTAATTGCTTTTTTCTCGTACAAACTGCGCCTCGCTCCGACCTCGGAGGACAAATGTGTGACAGCGTTGCTCCGAAACATTCCGCTTTGGAAAAAGCGTCTTCTGATGCGATTGATTGGGGGTGTCGAGGTCGCCGGAGTTGAACGCCACCTTGATTTCTCCGAGCGGCCGGCCGACCATCACGCCAAATCAGCGGCAATCGTGATTGAAGATGGCAGATGAGCTGTGAGGACAGTGATGATTGGAGGGGATCGTCGTGGCCAGGCCCCCCCCCCCCCCCCCGCGGTTCTGCCGCCACGATAGACTCACCATGAGGGAGAACGCTAACGGTGTTTTGTTGAGGTCAACAAAACTAGGAGGCCCAGAACTGGGAGGTGCTGGGAATTCCAAACAGCCTCACGTGTTCCAAAAACACAGGCTAACTTTGCTGGTCAACTGTGCGTCATTTTCATCCTCTTCATGCTAACAAAATTGGTGAAAGCCGAAGAAATCCTATTTATCAGGTCATAGGTGTTCATTTCCATGGAAACCATCTATGTTGGTGTCTAAAATTAAACATTTCAGGGCCACGTTAGCATGCTCTGCCTTCATTTCACAACCCAAATCTAACTTTTTCTCCCCGATATGAACTCGCATTTAATTCAATTTCCAGTTGCTCTCAAGTATTTAAGTGCTCCGGGCCCTCAACACGTCTCTGTGCACAGACTGTATTTTACAGTCTAATGATGTTTTCTTTCCAGTGTAGCCAGCGATGGTCTCACTGTCGATGATTGAGTTTAATAGTGTCGGCAGTCTGGCGTCACTGGTGCCTGAGAAAGGCCCGTTTCCCATTTCCAATCAATTTGACTGCCGCTCCTATTTGTATTTCCCGTTCCTCCCTATCTGCTTACACAGCATTACTTATTGCCGGGGTTTCATTATCAGGTGTGCGGCGAAGCGTGGCAGGAATGAGAGGAGAAGCCCGGAATTAAACATTCGGAACGTGCGTTTCTGCCTCAGCGTTCCGGCGTCGGCGGTCAATGGTTGAACTCTCGGTGTCGACGGTGCTGCTGATATGGGAACATAGACAGAAGCGGGTCTGGAAACGGCACCAAAATAAACATCCTGGCCGAGTTCAGTTATTCAGGATTTCAACGTTCTCCCTGATTGTTCCGTGCATTTTAATTGGCTCCGGCCGAGCCGGGAGCATAACGCTGTCCCCGGAGAGGTCCAAATTGGCTTTAGCCAAACTCCTCGCGGACGACTGCAGTGTCATTGTGAAGCCCTCTTCATGAAAGGAATTACTGTAATTATGTTTTATTCATCATCAGCCGGCTTGATGTCGCAGGATGGCGGATCTCAGATGAGGGAACATTCGATCCTGCTCCATCGGAGCCACGACAGAGAGGCCTCGAATGCACTTGGGCGGGATTTTCGAGCACGGTCCAGATCTGCGTTTCTTGAGGTGTCCCGCAGCGGCGGTCCTGCCTCGGGCTCACCGCTCCGGGTTTTCCTCCCATCCCCCTTCGTTTACCCCTGCGCTAATGTCAATTTTCCCGAGATGATTGAAATCCCATTTTCGCCCACCGGAAAAAGCTAATGAAGCTAACCGTGATGGAGCCCTTTACACCAAAGTGAAGATTGTCATCTGAAAACGTGTTTGCATGATTGCGCGTGTGGGTTTTCCCCACCTTGATGGGAACGTCTCCCCCTGCAGATTCCTTCCAATTCCAAGCAAACACACAAAAGACAACATAAGAAATAGGAACAAAAATGATGCGGGAGGATAGCGCAGTGTCCATTGTTAGATTCCGGCTCTTTATGTAGAGAAAGCCTTCCGTTGCCATGGAAACACAGGTAGGAATAAAATGAGTACTTCACGGCAACATTCCCAACCACAAACACAAACATCTCACCCGTCACATAGAAGGACACACTTCCAAACTTTGACTTGCCTTAGACCGCCCAGAAGACCTTCAGAGCAGTGCTGAGGTACCCTTGAGCAAGGCACTGAACCTGCATGTGGTGGCCCCGCCTTCCTGTTCCCTCCCCGTGACCCCGGAAGGATAAAGCGGTTAAGAGACGAGGAAAAGCCAAGATTTTCCTCATTTTACAGTTAATTGTTTCGACTTTGTTGAGCAGCAAAAAGTGACGCGGTCGATGGGAAATCAACCCCACAGGGCGGAGAACCGCGGAGGCTGATAACGCCAGATAACTGCGTCCTGCTCTGTCCGGGGACGGGCGGAATCATCAGAGGAAGTTTTATGAACGGACGCATGCGGTGAATCCAAGAGCAAATAAATTCCGTCGTATTTCAAAAAGTCCCTAAAAAGTGCAGCGTGTGTGTCCAGAGCCGCCGCCGCCGCCGCCGCCCGAGATTCAACCTTGAGGTCCCACAACGCGCCACCTCAGAAAGCAATTTCCTCCATGAATCAGACCCGGGACTGGCTGGAATCACGTGTGCCATCTGTTAACAGCGGGAACACATGCACGCTCGCGCGAAGGCGCCGCGGCATCAATCACCATCCGGAGAGTTTTTAATAGGAAACAGAACCGCGTAATAAATAACACAAGTCGAGCGTATACTGTTACTAATGATCTTTAGATTAGCTATTATGAGGAGCAGAAGTGTCGGGGAGTGACTTAATTATTCTCCGTGGATGTTTGGGCCGCGGCGTCCAGAAATGGGACCGTTGGAGGGAGAAGGATTCTTAATGCCACTTAAATGTGTCGCGCGCGCTTCATGTGGGGGGTTTAAGGCCCGTTTGCTCGAATGTCAGGGGGTCGTTTGAGGATGGTTCCGTGGGGAGCGGCAGGAAAAGTCCAAAGATGTTCGGCCGTTCTTTCCTTTTATTCCGGGTCTGCCCAGGAGGCGATCGAGCGGATTAAAGTGCAGGAAAATGCAACTAAAATCCCACTAATGTGACTTCTCCATGCACGCTTGTGTCTCGACGGGTAACGGAGGACTTACGGGGACCTCGGAAGTTATTCCCTTATTAGCGCAACACTTAGCGCCCGTTATAAACCCGGGAATGCCACTTTCAGCAGCCTGACAGAGTGAATGAAACTATTTTCTCTGAGAGAACAGTCAGTGTCATTCTTCTCCCCCTCTGTTCCAACTGAACGCGTCGCACGGCTGTCGCTCGTAGCGCTTTTCAAGCACGCTGTTAGCATCGTCGCTGGGCGAGAGGGAGCGATAACAATTATTGACTGAAGGCGCGGGGAGACGCCATATAAGACGGGGGGATTTTATTCCATCGCATGGAAAAACACTGGAGAGAATGATGACTTTATTGAAAGTGTCATGTGACTGTAGTTCACTCCAGCAATCTTCTCCTCCTCCTCCTCCTCCTCCTCCTCCTCCTCCTTCCCCCACATCCGCTGGGACCGTCCGGAGCACAGAGAAATGAGAACTTCTGTTTTTTTTGGCACGTAAATGTTGGGCTCTTTTCCTCTTTTTGTGTTTTGCGCGCTAATATGTTGCTGTTTTTGTTGGTTATCTTTAAACGTTCACGCTAACGTGGAAGACGCGTGACGCAGGGAAACAGTCACGACTGGAAACAACAGGAGATGAAGAGCAGCCTCCTCGTCAGTTCTGAAGGTTCCTTCGTTAAAAAAAAGAGCACTGATGATGTTCTGAAACATTTATGAAGACATGTTTCTCTCAGATCAAAGAGATCAAAGCCAAAATTCTCTTTATTTGCATCAAACTGCTCGTGCAGTTACTATTCAGGGTGTTCAGCTGACAGAAATCACAGGAAAAAGTAGTTTTTATATCTATTTTTATAGCAGATGCAAAAGACCCTTTTCCTTATATTTACACCAAACCATCATCAGCACTCGCTTTGACTTTGCTTTGATCCTCTATTAAATTTGAATCGTGACGTCAGTGACCTTGGATGCTGACCAGTTCTCTGCTGATCGTGATAAAATGGGGAAACCTTTTTCTTTTTTTTTTTCCGTCCCCCAATCTGACGCCGTTAACTGAAAACGGCCGCACCTCGTCAGCACTCCCGTCCACGCCGCCGCTAATTCAATTAAAAGCTCTGTGTGATGACACAATGGAGCGGCCGAGATCATTCCCAGCGTGGACAATGTAGTTCATAATTAACATCAGTATCTCCCACTCTGCCCGTTCCAGAGGAGCCGAGTGTGAGCGGGAGCCGCCGGAACGCCATAAAAATGCTAATCTCGTTCACCTGGCTAATGCAAATCGCCTCGGAGGTCAAGCTAAATCCAGGACTGTTGGATCATCGCGGACTTATTT
This sequence comes from Takifugu flavidus, assembly GCF_003711565.1. Classification (NCBI taxonomy): domain Eukaryota; kingdom Metazoa; phylum Chordata; class Actinopteri; order Tetraodontiformes; family Tetraodontidae; genus Takifugu; species Takifugu flavidus. The sequence goes on from NC_079533.1 coordinate 12,011,269, forward strand.
CAGTGTTTCTGCCGCTGCCGACGGAGGAAGCGGCAGGTTCCCGTGTGTGGACACGGGTGTCATCGAGCGGTCATCGACGGGCTGCCCCACCGGTCATTACAACGTCATTTTTTTGCGTTTCTGAGTGTTTTTTTTTAACGGGGGGGGGGGGGGGGGGGCTGGTCTGAGCAGCACCGGCGTTAGCTGTGAGGGAGACGAAACGACGTTGACGATGGGTTGTTGACGACCGTCCGTGACGTGGTTCTCACCTTCCCCTCCCCTCGTGTCCGTTTGGCTCCGTGTCCACGTGCCCCCCCCCCGCAGTGATGGCATCCAGCTCCATCTTCTCCAGTTGCTTCCCTGAATTGCAGATGACTCACCAGCACTTTGGCTCGGCTGTCTCTTCCCATCAGCCTCCATTTTTGCCCCCATCATAATGGAGCTAATGTTCAGCTCTGCGGACAGCTAGCAGCGAGGCTTCGGGCCTTATGCAAACTTTATGATGGCGAGACCATCGTCTGCTTCGCGCACCGTGCAAACGCTGTGGCGTTCAGACGTGCACTTACGGTAACCCTGATTTATGATGAATTATTGATGATCAACAGGGTCGGGCATTGCATTTAGTGCTCCCCTGTGGGGTGATGTGGGGGCTTCCTGCTGCATCTGTATTCATAATATCATCACCGACCAGCAGACGCTCACAGGAGGCAAATTACTGTCAAGCACCGGGCTTGGACCCGAATACTTTAGCTCGATTAAGGTGTTTTTCTTTTTTTCTTTTTAGAATTTCTTGCCTTATATTCTTTCAGCTTCCTAATTTTCCTTTGACCTTCGGGGTTAGCGTTAGCATTAGCAGGAGTCATTTGCAGACAGAACAGAGGTGAGAGCCCTGACAGAGCCCGCTGGACTCGTTGAAGCGGTTAGTTAATTTTGTAATTAACCCTCCTCATCCTCCAGGTTTATGTCCACATCCCAGGCCAGTCAGCTCACTCATTTATCCAGGAGAGCTACAAATTTATTGTTTTTCCTCCTTTTTCCGGGGTTTAATACGCAAAGAAGAAAACTACATTGGGGCAATTACCAGCATAAAAGGCCGAGACATTGGAGCAAATTTGAATATCAAATGTGGGGAACGTCCTAATTATTAAGTGCTCTGTCACAGCGGCACGGCGCTAACATGAAGTCTGTCCAAACTGCTCCAAAAGGCTGGAACGGGTCCTCGTGACTGTCCAATTATCACGCAGACGCAGCCCCCCTCTGTCATCTAATATTCGTATTAGTGGACCGCCGGCTCCTTCCGTTCATGGTCGCCTTTGAATTCAGGCTCACACTCCATTTGAACATTTTTGTTGCCATGATTGGCCTTCATTGGCCACCAAGCAGCGTTTTTTTTTCAAGCTTTATCTTATTTTAACACTGATTTCAACCAGAACAAGTCTTCCTTTTTCATTTGTGCTGGAAATCTTTCCGTCTACTGTCCAAGTTGCTTTACGTTTTGGCTAAAGCTGCTTTTATTATTAGCGTTAAAGGCTCCCGCTGGCAGCGAGTTAGCGGTGTTTCGCGTGCCGCTGCGACGCGGAGCCTTAAATCTTCTCGCAGGTTGCAGCCAGATGGTCCGTGCGTGGGCGTCTCCTCGGAATCGAACAGTTTGCTGAGGTCAGAACGGTGTCACGCTGTTTACTTTCTAATATCCCTGCAGATGATGCTCAGGCGAGCGCTCCGGAAGAGGAAAACTGGTTCCGAGGCGAACTCCCGTGTCTCACGGAGCCGCCCAGTTTATGTCGAGCATCACGCAGACAACAGGCGAAACAAGGAAGCGTTTACACCGGAGATCCATTAAGGCGGCGCATGAATATTGGATAAATACACGTTCTATTAGTTCTTTTTCCTGGCACGGCAGCGAGGGACGCCTCTGTTGTGATGGCGGCGGTGCTGCGCGTGTGTTCCCGACTCATTTTCTCCATGGCTCCCCCTCATGAGATATTTACACGGCCATCTATTATGGATCGTGATCTGATTGAAGCTGAGTGTTCCCGTCATGTCCCCCCGGTGAACCCGCCGCACCAGCACCGGCTTTGAGAGGACAACAGACTCCGTCCGTGTGTCGACAGCCTGTTTTCCTCCAGAATGAGCGTAAAACACGTCAACAGCGGGGGAACTGCTGAGTCAGTGGAGCCAGTGGAGACGTGGAGATCTGCTGCGTCTCCAAACCCAGAACAGCCTCATCGGCTGGAAACAGCAGTATTTCTAAACAGGCCGTCTGTTCCAGCTGAGCCTTAATCCCAAACAAGCACCCAGATTTTTAATTCTCCACTTTGTTCACTTCCTCCTCAGTGTTGTAGCTGCTCAGATATCACGTGAAAGCCTCGTAGAGGTGGAGCTCCATCCATGCAGCTGCTGTCGGACTCTGTGCTTTATGTCTCGTGCATCGGCCTCTTCCTTTCTGACTGGGTCCATGAAAAAGAGTTTGGAACGGTTGTCAACAATTCTGAGAAATGAGCAAAAGACAGGAAATAAAATTCAATTAAGGAACTGTTTGTCCAGGAAGTCCAATTCCCCTCTCACTTACTCAGAATAAACACCAAAGAAAACAGAAAATCGGATGAAAACTAGTAACTATATCATGCTGATGAACATTTATATGTAAGTTTATATTGGGTAAATGACAAAAAAACCCAAAACAAACCTGTGAGATCGATAGAAAATCCTTAATTCTCAGGCGAAAGTTGGGTTTGGATCCGATCCTGCGTTCCTTGGCAGTAAAGAACAAAGGTTCCCTTTGAAAATGAGGCCAAATATATTTCATACATTCCTCCACTGCTGTGACCATGTAGGACACACACACACACACACACACACACACACACGCGCACACGCACACACACACACACACACACACACACACACACACACACACACACACACACACACACACACTCTCTCTCTCTGACCACTCACTGGTGGTCCCTCTGATGCTTGACCTCCTCCGTTCATGTCAGCGCTCTGCCTCCAGTCATTATTCCCCCTCTCCTCACATCTCTCTTTTCGTTCCCTCTCTTCCCTGCTTGTTGTTTTTCATTCTGTCACCCGCTCTGTGTTCCTCGCCGACCCCTCGTTGATTTGCAATTCCTTCTGTTGCCCGGCCCCTCCGGGCCCTCCGGGACCCGTCACTCCTCTCGCACCCAGCTTTCTCTAACGGTGAATTATGGTTATGAATCAAAAAGGTGCCCTGTCAGAAGCGCTGCCCAGATCCAGAGCAGAAAAACAAATTTTAGATCACATTTCATGGAATTTCTTCTTCGGTCGTCATGGCGGTCCTGGTCCGAGTCCTCGGCCATACAGCTAAACTGACGTAGCATGAAAAACAAAGATCTTCAGTATTAGAGTGAATAAAACTCACTTGCAGGAACCATCTCAACAGCCTTGAAGCTAAGGTTCCTAGCGTCTCATCCGTTAGCCAATGAATCATCATTTACAGCTCCAGATTTAGTTTGTCGTAAATCTGGAGCTCTAAATGAGAAATGATGGTTATCTGCCAGGGTTGCGTTCAGGTGCCTCTAGCTTCTTTGTGCTCTGCTATAATTGACTCCACCCAGCCGCAGTGTTGACAGCTTGACCTTTGACTCCAACTCCTCCGGCGTAACGATGACCCGACCTTTCAGGACGGGCGCAGTCGCCGGGATCCTAACCACTTCATGACTGATGCCCCTCCGCCGTTCTCATTTACTCTGCCGAACCGTCGCTGTTCCCGTTTCAGGAGGCAGGTTCGACTTTGCGTCGCCCGACTAAAATTAGCACCTTATTTACCTCATTCGGTGTACCACGAGGAAAAGCTGCGCTAAAGGTGTGGAGGAAGTGAAAAAATAATAATACAGCCTGAAGGTGTACGTGAGAGGCGCTAACTAGCATTCTGTGGATAAAACCGTCTGGAAAACAAATCGGAATAAAACCAAAATTCCGAAAAATGTCACATGGTTCACACCTGACGCCGATCTGGCAAAGACAACAGTCTCCGTCTGATTCCTGCGGCGGGGAATTGAGCCCAAACCCATCAGAGTGCGGAGGTGCTTTGATTTTCCTCTCATCTTTCCCACCTCCTCCTCCTCCCCTTTCATCACTTCTGCCTTCTCGGGCACCTCCCTCGCTCTCTCTGCTGTCTCTTTGCCCCCCCCCCCCCGCTGTCCTGCTGTCACCTCTCACTTCTGGAATAATGACAGCCAGCTGTCAGCACCACGCCACCCCCCACTGACCGCTGCCATGTGCCGGCGGCGGCGCAGATGCGATCACTCACAGAGCGCTCCTCTGGACGGGTGCGGAGCTGGATCGGGCCCGTCTGAGACGCTGCTTGTTCGCCTTTATTTATTCATCGGCTCCCTTCTTTGGCGCTGTTGCTGATGCTTCTGGGTTGTTTTTGTGTTCAGCCATGTGCGTCTGCCTCCTAATGATTTAGAACCATAAGAAAAATATATGTGGAGCTAATTTTCTCCTGCAGCTCGAGGCAAATCATCATTTAATCATTAGACCTGTCAGTTTAATTAGAGCAGAAAAAAGGTTTATATATTATTCAGGGCTTCTAATTCTGGGCTGAAGCTTTTGTGTCTGTCTTTAACCAGGGTTGGCTCACTTATCATGACAGGCGCTAAAGCTAAAGTAGCCACGGGAAGAAATCGGCCTTTTGAGAGTCATTGAGAGTGAAATCGGCCTTTTATTTCAGACATTTGAGTCACATTGAAACGCTACCGTTCTCTGCTCGGACGAACGTGCGCTGGCCGTCTTTTTCAGCGACCATTTTCAATTTGAGTGATTGTTATCTGAGGGTAAAGTTAACCGGCCCTGCAGCGGAGTGATGAATTGGTCCATATTGAAGGGCTATTAATCAGCATCCTCCTCCGGCTGTCAGTGCTGGGATCCTCTTATGGAACCAGGCTCCAGAAAAGAGCAGAATCTGAATATCATAGAGCAAACTTTACCATTATTATGACAAAATATGGAGCTGAAGTGGAAAAAAAGTTCTGTTTAAGTGGCAAAAAGTGGAGTTAGAATGGCAACGGAGTCTCCTTAATCTTCTGGGCGCGGTAGTTCAACTCCCAGGCGTTACCCTCCTCCTGATGAGCCTCTTCAAGCTGTTGGCATCATCCAGCGCTCTGATTTGAAGCTGTACAGTGAATCTGACATCTCCACAGACCCCTGAAGCCCTTGGGAGCCTGCATGCCTGTTCCATCTCTCCCCTGACTGTCCCCTCATCTTCCTCTCCTCCTCCTCCCCCTCCCCCTCCTCCTCCTCCTTTGTGTTATTTGCCGGCATTTGTGACTCGTGGCGTTGGCTTGACTTTCCCCTTTCAACAGCCCCGGTGCAGGTTTCCGCAGCCACATTAATCTCTGCTTAATGGGATCAGTCTGATTAACTCTCCTCGTGTTTTTTAAGTCTGACTCATTGTTCATTTAATTGGATTCTTCGCTCCCCTGTTTCTTCATCCATCGTCATTCAAACAGATGTGAGCCAGAAGAGAAGACAGATGTGGAAGAGCTGATCCGTCAAATATGTGTCGCGGGTCTAGTGTGGGTTTGTTGCTGTTCATGATGCCGCTGCTCCGGGTGGGCTTAGCATTAATGGCCCAGTTGCTAAAAAAATAGATTATTTCAATCAAGTGTAACAGTAGCAGGAACAACTGCCTTTAACAGGAAGAAACCTTGAGCAGGACCAGGATGGAGGGGGCTGTCCTGTCTGTTGCCTGGGTGAAAGAGGAGAAGGGAGAACAGGGAGGGGGTGTCATTTTGCACGACAGTAATTATAGAGAATCAGGAGTCGTAGCATCGATCTCAAGGACCCGTCTTTGACCCTGAGTGTGGGTTCTTCATGAAATGTGTGCAAACATGCTGTTATTGGTCATTTTAGGCTTCCTGGCTGGACGCTGTAAGTTATCAGTAGATTTAATTAAGGTTTCCTGATGTAAATGCACATTACAAGCTGCAGAAATGCACTAATAAGCTAAGCAAATGAGACGAATAGCTGGAGTCGTTGCCATAGCAGCCCTCAAATGTGTTTATAATATCGGATTATGTAGCTTTGGGGAAAAAAGCTACATTGTCGACCTACTTAAGAGATTCTGTAGTTTTAATCAGAGCAGAATGTTATTGTGTTGTGATCTTTATCTCTTTCAGACAGAAATTCAATGCAAAACACATCAGATTCTAATCTCCAGGGTAAACAATGTGTGTGAAGAGAGAGCACTCTTATCTGGATGCCCCCACACTCTGATAAATGCCCTCGGTGTCTGTAATCTGCCCCCCAAAACGGACACACGAGATTTAAATCACAGGCCTGACAGTGAGGCGCAAGGCAGCGAACACGGGCGCGGTGTCAGCCGCCGGGGCCCTTTATCTTCCCCGCCTCACCTTTCCCCCTCACCTCTGTGGTCTCTCGCCCCGCGGGGGCCATTAGTCATCTCTGGCCGCGGGAGCGAGGCCGTCAGGGCGCGTTGGCTCGCGGCCCCGCGGGACGGGAGGTGTCAGCAGAAAGAGCAGTGCTCACTGTAGAAAGATGAAGAAGAAGAGATAAAGTAGGACGAGGCTGAAGATGGATCGAAGGGATTAAGATGTTGTTGATGATAACGAGGGTTGCGGTGTTGCTTGGCCACCACGGGGGGCTACAGCAACAAGGGGAAATAAACTCAGATTTATTTAGCAACATGAGCGGGGGGGGGGGGGGCACACTACATGCACTGAAAAGTGCTCACAAAAAATATGAAAAATTGATTTAAGCCTCCTGCTGCAGGCTTGGATAATGTGTCTGAAAAAGCAGACCTGCCAGAGAGCAACATTCCGTCTGAGGGTGTTTGTTTTTCCTAAACTCGGAAGCTGAACGCTCACAGTAGCCAATTTCCTCCTCGGCTATGCCGGCGTGAGAGTGAAAATAGGAGCGTGGCAGCTGAAGAGGCTCCGTATTTCACCGCTGTTCTGCTTCCTCCTGAAACAGCTCAAAGCCGTCGCGCGGGGCAACCGCGCACTTTTTTAGGCGTCTCCACCATGATAGCCGCAGACACGCTAACGACAGCGTCACCTTCAGCCAGTGTGGAACGGTTGTCTCCATGTCTGGATTCCTGGGTCACCTCTGTGGATATTTACAGTGGTTGTCCAAGCTTTAAAGAGGGCGAGAACCGCTGCTCATTCCCGTCACGCCGTCGTGCCGTTTCCTTCCTGACCAATCAGACGGCTCAGAAGCAAATTGGCCGCCACCATTAGAGGGATCTCACAGGATCGAGTGCAGCTCACCTCATTTTCCGGACGACGAGCCCGATGATGTTTTTTCTCATCACTTCTAAAAACTGCTGCACCCCCCCCCCCCCCCCCCCCCCACACACACACACACACACTCACAAAAACCAACATGTTTTGTTTTCTGGCATCAACATGCACGTTTCAGTCAACAAGGCTGCATTTTTAACGAACATTAATATTAATTTGTTTGTGTTGTTTCTGTTCAAACGTCAGTTGTTGTTCTTCTCGGTGATTCCGGAACAGGAGGAGCTCTCCCACAGCCGCCGCAGGAAAAGACGTTATTGTTCCGAAATCGTGACCGATGTTCGGTCAGAGGCGCTCCGCTGTGTCCTGTTTACTGTTGTTTGTGGAGCCGAGGTAACAAACATGCTCCATCCCAGCGCACCAGCCTGAGCTTCAAGGGTTATTTGGTCTTTGGTCTTTCCGAGTCGCTCAAAGTTTAGCGGGAGGAGGCGAATCGGGCAACAATGCGTCACTATTTCTGTGGTGACCCCCCTGTTTTAGGGGAAGAATTAACCCCCCCGCTGGGCGCCCCCCCCCCCCCCGGAATATCGGCCCGCTCGTCGCCAGTTGTCCTCTTGTTCTCTTAATTGCCTCATTGTAGCGGTTGTTTTCGTTTTAATTTTGTTTCATTGCATTAAGACAAAAAAAAACAACCCAAAGTAGAAATATTCAATTCCCCACCCGGGGGAGCGCGACAACGTCACCAGACGCGTGTTAACAAGACGCCTGATAACGACCTATTGACCTTTGCCCTTGTAAATTTAGCTTGTTACCTTCACTCGTGCACTTTTGCAGCTCCTCTAAACTGCTCGCCCAGGCCGGATCGTTGAAGTTAAATATCCCATCGGACGTCCATCCATCACGTAACACTCGTGTTCCAGGTAAAACGCCGTTAGCAAGAGGTCACGGTGCCAATGGGTAATTTGCAGCACTTAATAAAGCAAATTGGCGGCGGGACAAAGTTGACGGTGAATATAATTATCTGAAGTCGGCTCGTGCGAGATGCTGTAGCCGACTTTAATGTCCGCCGGGCGAACGTGCGCGTTTCACTTGGCTCATTGTAACAGATCAAGTCTCTCTCTCCTTCCACAGCAGCATCTCTGCATTCTGTTGGCGTTATTTGTATTCCGGCCGCTTCGCAGGAGAAGAGAAGCATCACTTTAGGTGCAATGCAGGGAAATGGACAGTTGTTCTTATCTCTGCGCACGCCACGGTGTCGCCACAGGCCGCTGCCGTCCATTGATATTCTGGCTCAGAGGAGCTGCACCCGCCTGATCGGCACAGGGGAGGCGGTGCTTGACAGCCCGGCGCCGGATTTAATTATCTACAGTTTCATCGGAGCAAATAGGCCGATCTGAGGGATCTGGTGGGATTCTGCTGTATATACATAAGAGCTCGTGCAGGAAGCGCACGTGCTGCTAAACAGTTGCATTGGGAGGAGGAAAAGAGAAGCAGGCGCCAGGTTTGGGAGCAGCTTCATCGTTTATGTGGACTGGGAAGGGTCACTGAAGGGTTTTGATGGGAAGCCTTCATTTGAGGGCGTCTGACCACTTTAGAACACCGCTGTTATTATACGGAGAGCCGCGGTCCCACGTCAGCAGGACGACGGGAAAAAAGGGACTTCTGATGAAATTACTGTGGAGCGAAGCGGCGTCCCGCTCCGAATGAAAAACAAACAGAATAAAGAAAATACACAAAGTTTGCTGTGTGCTGCTTCTAAAAGATTGGCCTCAGAAAACCAATGTGTGTGTGTGTGTGTGTGTGTGTGTGTGGTGTGTGTGTGTGTGTGTGGTGTGTGTGTGTGTGTGCGTGAGTGTGTTTGTGTGTGTGTGTGTGCGTGAGTGTGTGTGTGTGTGTGTGTGTGTGAGTGTGTGTGTGTGTGCGTGAGTGTGTTTGTGTGTATGTGTGCGTGAGTGTGTGTGTGTGTGCGTGAGTGTGTGTGTGTTATATTTTGGACACTAACATGGGGATTCAGTGGGACCTGCTGAGGTTTGTTAGCTTGAGGCTAATTTAATAATTAATCCATTCAAGTGACTGGATCCAATGAGTCGTAAACATGGTGCATAGACGGTCATAAAATCGAATAATTTGACGTAATGAGATTGTTGTCATCTGATCTGTTGTATTTGCCCTCATGGCTTAAAGAACAACCCCGGCGTTCCGCTTTCACTCCATTCATCGGATTTGCTGCAGACTTCACACATCGAATCAAACTTCCTTATTTTCTTTTTTCTTTCTTTTCTTTTTACATATGTGCAGATGTTTTGCATGACAAAATGCATGATTTTTTTATTATAGTGGGTCTCCGTGCACGAGGGCGTTGAAGTAGCACTGAGGAATCAAGGTGTGTTAATCCGATCTCTCATAATCGGATTACCGCTGACATCTGATTAAACAGATCAATTTACGCTGTTCACACGATCACTTAAATAATCTGATAACTCCAATAATCGGATAAACATATGTATGATCACGTAAACGGGCCCAGTGTAAAGTCAAACATGTCTGCCCCCCCTCCCTATAAACCTGGTCCTGTTCAAGGTTTCATCCTGTTAGAAGGATGTACCCGACCCATGGAGCGGACAATGCCTGGTCTTAAAGCCCAGTGAACCCCCCCTTCACACACACACGCACACACCCGCACACACACCACACACACACACACACACACACACCACACACACACACACACACCACACACACACACACACACACACCAAATGGGACTTTGGGGGTAATAAATAAAGAGCAAAAAAGTTGCCGTCCCAGTGCTAACTGTAGGGGAGACAAGTTGAGTGACAGCGCGTCCCTACTGTCTCTGGACGGTCATCCTGGAACTGTCTCCGTCCTGCCAAGCCGGCGAAGTCCTAAGATCCATTCACAGCGGCTGAGCCGGCAGCTTAGGCAGTCAGGGATTATCAGACGGCACTTTCAGCCTCTTAAGCAACAGAGCTGCAGCCGACAGCATGCAGACAAACCCAAGACAAAGGAGGCGGTGCCAGGACGGCCGTAATCACCGGGACTTAGCTAAATGTCAGTCAGCTTGTGCATTGTCGATGCAACTTTTATGAGCCTTTGTTCCCGTTGTTTTCCGTCCATGTTCCCCTTTCAGTCGGCAAAATGGGAAAAGGGCAGAGGAGGGCGGAGGAGTGAAAGGAAAAGAGGAAGATGGTAGAAGAGCCGCCGCCAGCTGCTGCCGGACGGTTGGTGCTAAGCGTTTAATCTCCCACGCCGGGAGAATACAAACCATCTTGTAATCGTCCCCGACCTTGACATGAACAGTAAGGTCACGAGGGAGCTGGGCTACTTTGCATTTCCCTGCAGATGCTCTGCGGCAACACGCAGAACAATTAGTAAACTGGGTAAAAGGGAACTTTCTGCTCCGGCGACAGCGGCGGCATCTCCCCGATCCCTCTGCGGTTGTTACCTGGCACATCCCCACGCCGGCTCCTCCAGCACCCTCCTGGTTCTTAACTTGGTGACAAATGAGGCAGATTATTTCATTCTTGTGCTTCCAGGCATGGAAATAGAAGCAATTAAGTGATTCTGGTCGATCTTTTCACATATTTGCACCAAAAATGTATTTAGGAATAATTCAATGTACGTTTTGCTTGGCTAAACACTGACACCTAAGTCCCTGTTTACTTACAAGTGTTTTTTTAAAGTGTGTGATGGAGTGTGTTTTCGGCCCCGGGTGTAATTAAAGGATCCCCCCCCCCACCCCCACAACAACAGCGCTTTACCTCTGTTATTGAATATGCTGAGAGTTGAGATATGATTATACTCTGGGCAAATTCAATTTGTGTTTTCAGCAGTTTGATTAGAAAGCCCAGAGTGGCTCCTTTTTAAGTGAAGCCAGAGGGAGATTTTTAGCTTTATTGTGGAGAGGAAGGATGGAAATGACCCCTCTTCTCACCATCTTAATCTCCAAGCAGCAGACACAAGGATTTATGATTTCTATTCTCCTTATTTCCCCTCTATCGCGACATTGCATTTATTTATAGGGGGCAATTTGACATGTTTGGCACCAGAAGAGATGGAACGCTTCCTAATTGAAAGTTTATCACAGCTGCAATACCAAAGTAGAGACAATTAGAGCTCTCAGATGTGCACAAAAACAGAGTTTCTGGCTGAAAATTGTACAGATGTGGCGGCAGAACCACCGCTAAAGTACATAGCAGGACCCTAATCGCTCCAGATGAATACATGTGTGAGCGGCATCTGTTCCCGATGAGCAGGTGGCACTTTATAATGTCACCGTTCCATCAACGCGCGCACGACTGTGTTCAACAGAAGTCGCAAATTGGCATTTATTGGATTTGATCTACTCTACTTTCCTGGGAAAATGCAGCCCCGCTGATCAGGCCTGAACAGAAAAATGGGTATATTAAAGCAAATAAGGGCTAACCTTTAGCTCTCTGCCAAAGACCTGTGGATTGAGAGATCTTCATGTTTGTAAGTATTGATCCAGCCCAACTGAATCACCATCGTATAAATACTGTAAGGTCCAGCACAACATCTGGAGTAACACCTCCATGCTGGGGTAAAAGGGTACCCCTTTGGTACCTGGTTAATGCCTCAGGTGTGAGGGAGCAACTGTCGCTTGGTCTGCTCCTTCAATAGCATCAGCTCAGGGAGCACAGAGGCTAACGGGAAGAACAACGGGTTCCGACTGGGGGAAATCGTCCGGTGTGGCTCAACGTTTACTGACCTTGAGTTGCACGACACAGCAGGACGCAGGCTGGGAAGACAAAGAGAGCAGTTGGTGACAGAGCATCAGTCCTAAAACAACTTATTGGACTGGACTGGAGCGCTGACAGGTGGATGAAGCTAAATTTGGCAGGAGTAGTATGATAAAAAGCTAAGAAAGGCGACGGGGGAGGAAAAATACCACTCAATACTGCGCAGCTGTGTTGTGAAAACCAGTTCACAGTGGGATTTCATCAGACATGAGCAGTTTTAAATCGGCACGTATCGGCTCCAGGCACACACCTCTGATCCTCAGGGAAGGGAGCAATCAGGCCGAATCAGAATCAGGCTTCAACTCAGTATTTATGTTGCCAAGCTAGCCAGTTACGGAAGGTGTATTCCAGCTAGTTAATGTGGCTACAAACATATGAAAATAAACTTTGAATTGGAAATCTGTATCAGACGTCCTGGTGAACGCTGCAACAGCCAGCAGCGAGCTCTAATTAAAGGTGTGTCACACTAACGTCACCTGCACAGGTGTGAGAGGGACAGTCCATGAGGGGGCGCTCTTCCCCCCTGTCTGTGGTCACGTGACCATCACATTCCTCACATATCCATGTGACACTTCTTTGCTACATTAACCCGAAGGCAGGCGGATCCATAAATCCCCCTCTTAGATCACAACAAGAGTGGAGTCCAGTCCATCCCGTGGAGTCAGGAAAGATCAATCCGGAGGGGAGCGTCTGGCTGGATCAGCAGCTTTTCCACTTACTTGAAGTGCAAATAGATTAAATCAGGAGCAGGAAGCTCCGTCCCGCTGCCAGCGTGAGCGGTGGCGATGTGGAGCCTCCTGAGCCGCCTTCCTGCCAGATGTGCACATCTGCAGCGGGTGCGAATGAGTTCAGAGGGATGATGAAAAGAACACCTGTGTGCTTGATTACCAGGAGTCAAGTTTTATTGAGATAGGAAGCGTCTCTTCATTAGCGCAGCGTCGTAACCGCAAACAAAGTCGGAGGTGTTGTTCCTTTTCTTTCCACCTTGAGTATAATTAGTCGCGTTTCTCCGTCAAATTCCGAGTGTTATGCCTCCGAGCAGGTGACAGTCATGACCGGAGGAGCCGTGGGAGTGTTGAGGTGTCCCACTTTATTAAATGTTTGTTAGTTTGACACGCTAGCTTCCTAAAGTTTGCTCCTTTCCCAGCTTCAGAGTTACTTGGCAAAAAAAAGCCAAATAAAACGCGCGAGTTCGTGACATTAAAGCAAAGGTTTGCTGTCCTTGCAGCTCCGTCCTACCCGGAGGAAAGTCCCTGCCGGAGGACCTACTGCGGACGGGGCCGGCAGTGCGCTGTGATGGCGGACACCGGCCGGGCCGAGTGCGTCTGCCAGGAGAAGTGTCGGCCCTCGTTCGTGCCGGTGTGCGGCTCCGACGGCAGGTTCTACGAGAACCACTGCGAGGTGTACCGCACCGCCTGCCTGGAGAGGAGACGCATCTACGTGGTCCACAGCAAGGACTGCTTCTTCAAAGGTACAGTGACTACGAAGGCTGGGGAGGGCCAAACAGGCCAGCAGGGCTCCATCGCCGCGGCCGCACGGCCACTGTTTGGCCTGAATGATGTTCTGACACCTGTGGGGACACTATGGAGCCACGTGACGTCTCCTCCAGGGGGGGTTGGATGGTCTCGCAAGAGAAATCAAAGGCAACTCTTTGTCTGAGGTTTTGAATTTGAGTGTTTTGACGCGTTCATCAGTCACCGTTTTTCTGACAGCCAGCTCTTCGATCAAACCCAACGGCCAGGGGGGCTGGATCCGTTTGCAGTCTGCCCATCAGGACCGTGGCACGTGTCTGTGTGGGTTAGATTACGCACCGATCCAGTCCAAAACATGCTTTTGGGTGTGTGCCGTCCTAAAACGGCTGTGCTGACAGTGTCTCTCGTGTGGTTGTGTTGGGTTCGCCTCCCATGTCCGCCTCATCCATATGCTGGAAGTCACGCGTCGATACAGTGTGATGAGGATCACCAGCTCCCCGTCGTAAATCACCAAGCCGGCCACTGGATCACGCTGATCTTCATTAGCAGAAGTGCGCTCTCAGTCAGCGTTATTGTCCGGCCAACAGTCATCTGGCTTCAGATTTAAAGGCTGCTAGCGTGGATTCATCTCATTTTATGGACCTGATCGCATCCCTCCGTCAGACCTGTTTCCAGATCCCGCGAGCATTCGATGTCTTATAATCCCTCAGCAAACATGTGACTTATATGGAGTGGTTGCTAAGAGGGGACGGGGAAAGATTCCTGGCAGAGCTCGCCATGTTGCTAATTAACATTAGCGATGATGGTTAGGAGCGTCGGATGCTGGGATGTACAGTATGTCTGCATATGTGTCATCGTCTTGGCAGGAGAACAGGGAAGCTGGTGAAACACTTTATTCACTTTTTCTTGATGTCTACTGCTCATCAAAGGCCTGTGGACGTGGACGTGGACGTGGATCTGGGCTGTCGTCGTGGCCCCTTTTTACCAGTCAAACAGCGTCAGCGGGTCCCTGCAGCGATGGCTCAAGTCCCATTTTCAACTCTTTTTTTTTGTTGTTGTTGTCTGGCGTTTCCACTTTCAAATTTGATAAACATAAAAGCCTGGCTGTGGAAGCCAGTTTTCTCCAGCTCGGGGCTGCGGTCAAAGTCACCGTCCCAAATTTGGCAACTTAAGCAGCCGTCGCTCCCGTAAAGTCGTGCGTGAATCAGCCGGTCGGCGCGCCAAGCCTGTGGGGAAACACAAGGGAAGACTGCAGTTTCAGTACGTTCCGACCTTTTCTCTAAATACCGTCACGACTCGTACATACTGGATACTTTCTTTGATAAATAGGCACACGGGCACACATATACAGGAGATCCACGCCTCTTTTTGCCAGAATAAAGCCAAATTGAATTATTTCTGCAGCCGTTGCCACTGCTTGTATGTTCATTTTTCCATGAGATTAGAGGCAGCAAACGGTTCTTCCTTATCACAATCGTTAACCCTACTAGAGTATAAAAGCTGCTGCGGTGTAGCACAACTGGTATTAGTGGTTTAACTGGTTCAGTGTTGGAGCCTCCAGATAATATATGGCAGTGTTGCTCTGCCACTGACATGATGTATTTACACACAATGTGTTTAGCTACTTTAGGCTACGCTAACAATACTTGAAAGGAGAAACTCACTTTAAGGCGCACGAGGAATCAAAACAGGATTAGGGGGGTTTATTACCCCACAAATTTAAATATATTCAAGATGTTTTCTTTGTCAGTGTGTTGATTAGTCGGCGCTGAGGAAAAAGACTTTGAAGAGCGAGCAGCAGCTCTAATGTCTAATTCCAACAACTCAAAGGGGGAACTGCTGCTCTTCAGACTGCTTGAAGCTTGAGTTTCATTCGTTTTTGGGAAAAGAAAGCCGAATGACTCCAGAACAATGATGCATTTTGCACCAGACTCGGATTCCTTTCATTTGTTTGTCTTTACAGGTAAAATGTTCTTAGGTTTTCAGGCTGATGAGGGTTTTTGCAGGAGCCTTTTCTCATCTGATGTGCTGGAACATCCATTTGCTTCTCTTTTAGAAGAGCTTTTATCCTCAGAAAGAGCCAGACAGTTGCGTCCCTCAGACATCAGACGGGTGACTGGTTTCCATTCAGTCAGTCACTTGTCTCTCTAAGGTTGACTGAGCTCAATAATCAGTCAGTAATTCAGGATTCCAGTTGATTCTAGCAGCTAATTCCTGCATTATTTACTATTAGCACGTGTTTGACCTCTCTCCAAATACCACCAGAGGGCCAAAGCCAGCTTCTCTATTTAAGGTAATACTGAAAACATCTTATTGTTACAGTCTGAGTCATTTTTTTTAAAACTGGCTTTTGGAAACATGTAAAAACGACGTGAGTTCTTGTCCAAACCAAACCCAAAAGAAAGATTTTTAAGGAATAAACGAATTAGTGTTAGCATGTTCTCATGTTTGCTGGTTCAGCCCAGGAATACTGTTGTTATCCGTTAAATCACTGCACTTGTTGGACAGGGCTGCTCTGTGTTGGCTCAAACATAAACAGTCAGGAATGTTCTGTCTCCCAGAGCACGTCTCTGCCCGCTTTAGTGCCCGCTAACCCTTCGCCACACCCTGCGACTGAGACCATTAACTCCGTCACACAGACACCGGGATGTCAACCTTCTCGCGAGCGGCAGCCCTGCAGCTTTGTGTGTGCGCGGGCTGGATAAGGTCACCGCCTGGCGCTTCTACAAACCGCCGTGTGTTGTAGCTGCAGCGGCGTTCCCACGTTTCATGATGATGAGGTCACATAAATCAGCCTGGATCAGAAGCTGAAGCAGGTGTGCCGTCACCAATACACACCCTCCACCCTGTAGAACCCCCCCGACAGGCCGCCGTTTGTTACAGAGTGCTTATTAATGAAGCAGTAGCACTTGGCTTCATTATCCCTCCTCAGCGGTCACATGGGTCTGGGCTCATTAAGAGCCCCCCTCCCCCCCAGCTGATTCATGAGGGCGAGGGTATTTAAATGGGTGTCCTGTCCCAGATAGCGATGTCCCCTGGTCCGACTCTGGTCCCCTGCCTCCCTTTATTTGCTCCTTCCCTCCCTCCCCCCACCGGTGTATTTGTGGGACACAGTCAAGGATACTGCGTCAAAACAACGTCACTACGTACAGGTGTAATAATTTATCAAGGTGAAGGTTCCCCTGAAATCTGATCCCTCACGTGCATATAATGGGTTTTTTATAGCTAGTTTTATTTTGTGTGCGTGCGTGTGCGTGTGCGTGCGTGTGCGCGTGTGTGTGTGTGTGTGTGTGTGTGCATGTTTGAGTCCCTCAACAACTGCAAACTGCATATATAATGCCACATTGTGGCACAAGTGCAGAAATTGAACCCCCCCATTTCCATGCCATTACATCAAGCTTGAGTGTAACATTTTAGTATCACTAAAAGAATAAATATAAGAAATACGCTCAAAATATCAGAATCTATTTTACTTTATATAGCACTTTAGTTCATCATTAACCATTCTAATTACTTGGTAGAGATTGGGCTCTTTAGGTAGTTTTAGTGTAAATGTTTATAACTGTCTTGAACATTCAACCTCAATAAACCAAAACTCCATTAGAAAGTAAAACATGATGATCACATCAGGATAAGTGGTGCCAGTTGGGACTATATTACCCAACTTCACTAAAGCATAAATGACATTTAAAGACTTGTATTTGGACATAAATTGTATTTTATTCAAAGACAGGTGATATTGCTGACAATTAAATAATGCAGATTTAAAAAAATAAATGAAAAAAAGATTTTTTTGTGCTCCCCAACGTCAGTGTAACCGTCTGTTCGCCTCGTGCAGCCAGGTATAGAAGTTGTGCAGGGATCCTACAGAGACGGTGGACGACCTCCATTTAAAGAAGGTCTCGTCCTGGATGACTTCTTCATCCAACAGGACATCAAAGAACATCCGCAGCAGACCTACACGGACACACACCAGCAACAATCACAGGAATAAGTCAATAGAAACACACCACTGGCTTCTGAATGTGTAGTTCAAAGTTCAAATGAACAAAGGTGGATAGATGGACCCTCACCATCAGGTTGGTCTATGTGGACCACCAGCTGCTGCAGAACACTCAGGACCACCAGCTGCTTCTCCACATCCTTGATGTACTTCTTTAAGAGGCTGACTCTCTGCAGCAGCTCGTAGGTTCTCAGCGTTTTAACCCCACCTGACAACACAAACACTCTCTTCTCACCACTGTAAAGAACCTGAACACATCTAATCATGGACCATAAAGTGTCCCACACTGGTTCTGTGCTCACATCATGTAAACCAGACGTCTATGTGAGGTAAAACTAATGAGTCATGTTTTTGGACAGAAACAGGCTGAGTTTTCTGCCTCTTTATGACTTTATAGAACACTTACAGTCAACAATGACTGATCGGCCGACTGCTCTGATCAAGGCCCTCACAAACCCGTCTGATGACCTCTGTCTGTTGTTGAGGGTGTTCTGGGAGGGGGGAGAGGAACCTTTGTTAGTTTCATGCCTACAGTCACACTCTCTAGAGAAAAACCCGGTTTAAAGGTCATTCTCGTCTCATCCTTACCTGGATCCACTCCTCTATTTTCTCATTGACGGAGTTCTTCTGGAGGAGACTTTTGAGCGCTTGGTAAACTTCTTCCTCATCCCAGTCCTGTGCTCGTGCCTCCTCCTGGGTCTTGTGTTCAACTGCAAAGAGCAACAAGTAGTGAAAAACCCCATCCAGGTGTTTTAGAAATGCTCCCAATCTTTTGGCTTTTTCAGTTATTTACCTGGAATTTTCCTGAAATCCTTCATCTGGGCTCCTGTGTTCATCTTTTGTTCTTCCAGGTGCAGGAAAGGTTCTCTGTCTTTGGGTCGCCAGGTGTTTCTGATGCTCCTGCATTCATATTTTCCTGGTGACCCAAAAGTTGAGCTGCTGCCCACATGGCACCACTTCTTCCTGTCTCCATAATCACGGCTGGAGTCCTGGCTGAACTTCCCAGGAATCTCTTTTGGATAAAAGGCCTGGCGGCGATCTGCCGGCCTGCCACCACCTCTCCAGAGCATGGTGCTTATCTCTTTCTCTAACTGGAGCATCTCCCTCTCTTCAGCCTGCTTCACCTCTTGGTGAAGCTGCTGAATGGTTTTCGGGCCTTGATCGTTCCTGCGGGGCACCCAGTTGTTCTGAAGGCCACACATGAGATGTGATCAGAATTCAACTTGCAGACTGTATCCATGATTTAACCATCAAAGAGTCTCACCTCTCCTAGGGCCAAAACATCTTGCAACATGAACTTGATTCTTGACGACATCTTCTGTTCCTTCAGGAGTCGGCGTATGTTGCCACAGTGGCTATCGAGTTTAGGCTAAAAGGAAGAAAATAAGAGGAAGAAAATAAGAGTCCCTCTCATACAGTGTGTGTGTGTGTGTGTGTGTGTGTGTGTGTGTGTGTGTGTGTGTGTGTGTGTGTGTGTGTTCCTTACCCTCTCACTCTCAGTGTCCAGGTCTTTACCCACTGTGGTCAGGAGCTTGGACAGACACTCTAGAGACTCCTCACACTCGTCCTGGAGGAGTTTATCTACACAGGTGTGTATGATGCCCACCACGATCATCTTCAGCTTGAAAAGCTCCCCAATGAACCTCACGGTCCCCAGCAAACGCACGCGGGTCTTGTGCCTGATCTGCTCCAGGTCCTTTGAGGGCAGATTTGCATGTATTTAATTTAGGTGAAACACTGTAAAGGTTACATTTAAGTTTGAGGTCATAATCTAACTATTCTACCGTTCTTGTTAGTGGAACCAGCATTTATAAAGCTGAGCTTCAGTCCAATAATCTCACGTGCATATTTGGTTCTGCTGTAGGCGTGCCGGTACTCACCTCTTGAGCAACAGACACATCGTTTTCCTGTTCCGTCAGGAGTCCATGGTTCTTGAACTCCAGCCGACATCTCGTGAGCAGAAGTTTGTTGAAGTAGACGAAGTCATCGCTGGTCTTGGACGAGACCCTCAGCTGATGTGGGAAAGGTTTGGCAGATCAGTAACAATAATCTGGTCCAAATTCTACCAATCGTACAGACAAAGAATGCAGAGTTTACCTCCTTCAGGTGGTCACACATCTTAGCATACGTTGCGCTGTAGCTCTGCTCGGACAGCCTTGTTCACGATGAGCTCAACGACTGCGTTCAGCGTCTCCTCATCGTTGATGTCGAGCTCATCCACCTGATTCATCAGGCTCTCAAACCTGTCAGGGGTGAGCTTGTTCAGGATGCCCCGAAAAGTTCTGATGACCTTCTCAGATGCCCCTGCTGTCCGTCCATCTCCCTCGCCACCACGCTGGAAGCTGCTGAAGGAGGGAACCTGTCCTGCCTGCTCAACGTTAGTGCTCATTGTTGCAGTCTGAAACAAAAAACAAACATTTGCTATCATTTCAAGTAAATTTATACTGTCACATACGAATACGCCATTTTCTTTGAAGTGTTAAATGTTTTCGACTGAGGGAAAATTTCACCCTAAAGTTTCCATAATGGCCTGTTTTTCTGTTTGGGGCTTTGAATTAATTGAAGAATATGGGGGTGGCGGCAGCTGTTGGGGACTGGGCTGAGGAGCGGAGGGTTCTTAGTTCAGGCCCCAGTGCAGACAAAGCAAGGAAGCTAGTAGGGGAAGGTGTCAGAAGCACCGCCTCGTCAGAGCACTGCCGAGGTACCCTTGAGCAAGGTACCAAACCCACAATAGCTCACATAGGGCCCTGTGATGAACTCAACCAGGGGTATACCCTATATGTGTGCCCTCCCCATGACCCCGAAAAGGTTAAAGCGGTCATGAAGATATGAGAGTATGAATACATTTGGTAAAAATACTAAAGAAAAGAAAAAAGTTCATAGTTTCAAGATGACTAAAAGTGCAGCCTGTTAAAAGCTGAGTGGAAGTGATCTTAAAACTATCAGGAAGGGGAGAGTTCACTCACTTGCAGTAGAAAGTTAGTTTTGCTGGATGTTCCTTAAATGTTGCGATTATCCTCAACTGTTAATATTTTAGCAGGTGCTTATTGTTGGTTTAAGCTTTCCAAACCTTCAGCGGGATTTAATGATGTAGAAATTAGGTCCTTTATGTTGCCTTTAATTCAATTAAAAAACCCTCCCTTTCATGTTAAGATCTTGATCCTTTGACCTTTGATGCGCTCTGTGACTCCGCCTCTCCATGCAGAGCCCCGCCCTCTGGCTTTGTGCTCATGCTTTGGTTCTAACAGTCAATCCTCATCTACTTTGTTCTTTAGAACTGATCTCACCCTCATCAGTTTTATTCCATTAATTAAACCAAAGTCATTTATTCTGTGTCCAGAAAGAATTCCACGTATCTAAAACCAACTTGTCTGTGTTAAATCTGAATTGCAGCAGTTGTGAATTATGTGGCAACACTCATGTTCAAGCTGCTAACGTTGGTGTGTGTTTGTGTGAAGGTGATTGGAAAATACACTGTAACTTTAACTGGACTCTGACATGAGTAGAGATTTCTGGGCTTGTCAGTGTTCGACCGGACCACGATACTAGAGGAACACAGACCCCTGTGGCATCCTGTTACCCCACACGTGAGGGTGTACGTGGGTGTTTGGAGGGTGTATTTCTGCATGCACAGATTCACATACACATTTCTGTCATGACAAACCCAAAATAATCTCTTCTGAGTGTTTATCCGTGCCTCAGAGATTTTAATCAATCAATTAATCTTTATTTATATATGGTTCTAAAAGGAAGTATTTTCTTAGATTTCAAATGCTGAAATCAGCTCTGCTGACACGAGTGCAATTATCCTCCACAATGTCAAAGTCTCTGAAGCCGATTCAAGGCCCAACACGGCGCCGCAGTTTAAAATCGGAAGGCAGAAGGATAAATATTGTGAAAACCACCCAGTGGTTTGACAGACAGTAAAGGAAGTGCAAGAGAGGGAAAAATCAACACTGCGCCACACAAGCTGTCGTTCACGCGGGCGACATTCTTTACTGCACAAACACCCACCTGGCGCCGACGGAGACCGAAGCTGTCAGATGCATTTTTAAATCTAATAACACCGGTTGCACTTTGAGGGAACAAGGCGACGCCAGACGCTGCAGAGAGGGGGGGGGGGGGGTGATGTGGTTTCACGGATTAGGAGAGGGGAAGTGGTTTTCCTGCCCAACAGGTGCACTTGAGCTGAGCTGCTGAGCTCAGTGGGTCTGCACAGAGATGGGGTTCCTCACACCTCAGGGCGGGGGAAGGGAATCAAGCTAGCTCTTAGCTCTTAGCTCTTAGCTCTTAGCTCTTAGCTCTTAGCTCGGTCAGACTTATTTGATGATCAGCACTCTGCACAAATACCTCTCACAGGGCCGTTAGCCTAAAAACTGACCATGCAGCTGCTTCTCTTCGTCCACTTTTGGATAAAATAGGATTCTCGGATGGTTGTTCTGGAGAAGCCTGTGAATAACTGATGTCTGCAGACGGGAAGGTTCCGTGTCGACGAGGTGAGGATGAAGCAGTGGGTTCACGTCTCTGAAATGCTCCTGCTAAAGCTCTCAGAGCTGCCAAATGGTAAAAAACTGGCTCCATCTCCGTGGCAGAGTGTGACTGGGCTGGCGTCTGTCTCCCTGTCGGGATCATCTCAGCCGCTCGGTGCTCCTCAGACAACGTAGCATCAGCAGGCGTAATCTTCAAACTGAATCCAGCCGCAGTTACACCCCAGGTTCTTCTTCTTTTCCTTCTTTTCTCTCTTTAAAACATGCCAATGAGAAAAAGAACGTGCGACTTTGATGCCGATTAAGTTTTCCCGCAAGGCTTCAAAAGTAGCTTCATCCGTTCAGGTTAGCGGAGCGGATCATTTTATCTGTGCGCTAATGTCACGCTGTAATGTTGAGATCTGCCTAATTGTCAGGTCTCTCCAGGCTGCATTTTTAGACTTAAAAATAAAGATGTCAAACAGCTCGACATCAGAAAGTAATTGACAGCTGCAGGTTTTTCATAGGTGTGACACAATTAGCACCAGGTATAGCATGTTGGGTACCGACGCTCTCGTTATCTCGCTGAGCTCTTATTTCAGCTGTGATGTTCTGGGTCCAGGCAGCATCTCGTGCAGTTCATTAGCATTTAGCTGTGTGGAACCGAGCATCTGTGTTAGCGCGCGCTCTTTAGCAGTTCACTAAAGTCAATGAGAAGTTGCGAAGCGTGCCAAGCAGGGGGGGTCTTCGCTGGAGGCGGTGAGCTCAGATCTTCCCATTATCCTGATGAGTTTTGCACGTTAGACAGTTTGTTTTAACTCTACGGTGCTTCTTTCAAACTAGAAGGAAATACAGATTCCACCGGCCAACACGACTGGCAGGCTGCTACACTGATGAGTTACTGAGCTGTGGTTGAGGGTTTGAGTCCCACAGAAGTGACCTGCAAAATCCCCTATGCTGCTAATAATGGTGAATATATTGAAGGTCATCAACCTCTTCACTAGGATCCCATCATATTTCCATCCTTGACCTTCAGGAGTCGATGCGGAGCTGTTTAGCTTCCTCCTCCAATGAGTAACTGTTATTGATTAGCCCGTTGACATCCTGCGGAGGTGGTAGCATCTCATAGCAGCATCAAATCGGGCCCCTGATCCCGTTGGAGAATAAGTTTAATTGGCCCTGGACATACCAGAATAGTCCGAACCAAAGAGGCAGCAAAGCCCTGGTATGTTCATGCCAAGAGGAAGCGATGAAACAATCGATTTAGCATTTGAAGGTAAAGCTGGAAGCAGCAACACGTGACGACAGAAAGGTGATAATTGCCCGACGTGCTAATGAAGCTGCTTCATGAATTACAGCCAGGAGCCTGAGCTTTGATCGCACCAGCTCAAATCCATCAAGAATGTTCACGCTCATGATGAGAAACACAATAAAAACTGGGAGGCCTGAACCCTTGGACGGGCCAGAACGGGTCAGAACTGGAGCGATCCAGACGACCCGACGGCTTCCTGTCGTCCTTCGCTGCCACCTGCATATGACCTCTTCTTTGATCCTGCCCTCACTTCGGTCTACCAGGCTTTGATCTCTTTATTCTCATCAAGGTCAACACAACCCTGGATGTGTATCTGTGGACAGCACACACACACACACACACACACACACACACACACGTACGATAATACAGTTGGATAAAACAAAGATCAAATCCATGGAAACACCCGCAGTCTTTGATCTCTGCTTGGATCTCAACCAGCAGCTCATTAACGGAGCGGTCACCACCTCGGAGATTCCCGCTGATGGAAGTGAGGAAATTGAACGAAAACCCGGCAGGATGCGCATTGCGTCTTCCCGCGTCGTTCCCGTGGCGCCATAGAGGAAAGTTGCTTAAAGCAAATTCCTTCCTGATGGGGAACGGGAATACTTGAGCTTCGGGAATTGCGGTGAAAACAGGGAAAAGTGGGAACTGTTATCGAGCTGCTTCCTGAACGCTGACAGCTCCAGAAGAGCTGGCCTGGCACCGGGGAGAGCGCCATTCCTCCTTGTTTAGCGGCACCTCGTCCGCCGGGCTTGATCTATTTGTGGCCTTTTAAAGGGAAATGTCAGAGGAAGACGCGGGATAAGGTCAGAACCGGAGTAGCTGATGGAGCGTCACAGGAGGGGAGGGAAAAGGCCTCTCGTCTCCTCGCCCAAATGCACGGAAGAAATCAGTCATTGAGTCACATGTTGGCCTTCGTTAACTGGAACTCATGACATCAGTGGGGGTGTATGAGTGGGCTGGTCCCCAACCCTCCGTCAACAGGCTAATTATGCCTAATTAAGAGCAGGATGGCTCCTAAAGCCGCTCAGAGTTCAGGTCATGGTCATCCTGCTTCATTTTGTTGGATTTTGGAGTCACGTCCAGTCCAGAGTTCACAGAGTTGCCTCCAATTTAAGATTTTAAAGCCAAAATAAACTTTCCATTTGCAGAAAATCGATAGAGCTTCTTCATTTTTCCCTGAACTGTGCTTCACCGCTCCCCCATCGGCTCCCTTTGACCCCGAATAGACTCCTGGAAAGTCCCAAAGTGATTCTTTACTATATGGAGACGCTCTTGCAACCGTTGTTGCTGTTTCCCTCTCCCAGCAGCAGAACTCATTTTCTGCCCGTCTGCACCGAACCCTCCAGCACCACGGCCCATTTTATTATTCCATGTTGCCTGAACAACACCTTGGACTCTGCAAGAGCCTTCCTGAGTAGCTTCATTCATCAAGCGTGAAGGCAAATATATGTCACAGCTAACCCTGGTTAGTAGCTAACCCTGGTTGGTAGCTAACCCTGGTTGGTAGCTAACCCTGGTTGGTAGCTAACCCTGGTTAGTAGCTAACCCTGGTTGGTAGCTAACCCTGGTAGGTAGCTAACCCTGGTTGGTGGCCAACCCTGGTTAGTAGCTAACCCTGGTTGGTGGCTAACCCTGGTAGGTAGCTAATCCTGGTTGGTGGCCAACTCTGGTTGGTAGCTAACCCTGGTTGGTGGCTAACCCTGGTTGGTGGCCAACTCTGGTTGGTAGCTAACCCTGGTTGGTGGCTAACCCTGGTTGGTAGCTAACCCTGGTTAGTAGCTAACCCTGGTTGGTGGCTAACCCTTCCATGTCTTCATCACACTGCTGCTTCTGCCCGTCTGCAGCTCATTCAGGAGCCTCCCTGTTTGTCTTGTGTTCCGATGTGGACATTTATGCCAGATCCAAGATCAGCCGTTCTGGCGCCATTCTAGATGGCTGGTATGCAAAAACAAAGAGAGCGGGAGAGAATGTGAGTGTCCGATCCCCCCCATCCCTGCAGCCAGCTCCTGGATTATTGCCATGATTTATTGCATTGTTCCCGATCTGGGATCACGTTCCTCCAAGGCCGCCACTCTAACGTCAGCCGTACCGCCATGCCGAGGCGCCATCGCCCCGCTCCTTTAAGCCCTCCTCCAGCTGACCCCCTACAGTACAAACGCCCCTGGTTGGATCCAGAGCGGCAGACTGATAAAGGCCATTGTGTTGATGTATGCAGCAATAGGATGGGTTACCGTGTGCCAGTGGGCAATGTTTTCCCGAGTTCTGGCCGCATTGTTCCATTTGAAACAGAGTTAGGAAAATGTCCCATTTATCGTCTGTCAAACAACGGCCTCGTGTTCCCATATAAATGTTAATGCTATCTCCCCAGGCGCCTCGCGGAGTCCACGGGGCCTCCTCGGAATACAAAGGACAAGAGCTGGAGCCCATGAAATAAAAATGCTATAAGCCACCTTAAAAGGCGGAAGTAATCCAGCTTTTCATTAAAATCCTATTTTTGAAAAATGTCATTTTGGATTACTGAGGCTAATGTGGATATTTTTGAGATAAATGTAGTTGGAGACCAGGGGGGGTGTCTTAACCCAGAACGTTTACTCCTAAGATTTTAATCTGTTGGTATAAAGCGCTCGTCATTTTGTCCAACTGTAAGTGGACGTGTCAACCTGGCCTTGCCGGGATGGTCGTCCCCCTGGAAACGCTCTGAAACCCTCACAATGTCTCACACGGGCTCACAAAACTCATCATCTAAGGACATCGTCTCCTCTGTGCCGCCGTCCAGATGTCCTCTGAGCCAAGACGTCTTTGGTTTAGTTCTCACCTGCTTTACTGGGACAAAATGTCCTAAGGCTCCTGAATGAGTACACTAGCATGTCCCGTGCTAGCTAGTCATTAGCTCACTGGTGCTAATGCTATCAATCAGGCAGAGCATCTTTCTGGCTGGAAAAGGAAAGGTCATCGCGACAATATCTCTTCATAACTCAAAGACAAAAACGGTTGTTTTACAGTACGCACAGTGTCTGTTAGCAAAGGAAGCTTCTAGCTATGCAGCTACCCCTGCTAACCCCTGCTAACCCCTGCTAACCCCTGCTAACCACTGACCCACTTCCTCCTTTACTACCAGGATTCCCCTTTTATTCCCCGTTCGTATTATTTGGAGCCATTAAAAACCTGGACCAGCTCCGATCTCAAACACGTCTGCCCCTAACGAGCAGCGCCATCGCAGTTCCCTCCCTCCTTTGCTCATCTTGTGATCCATTCCCGTCTCCGGGCACGTCCCTGTCTGGCTGCAGCTCCCAGCAGGCCGAGCTTCTCCAGCTCGGAGCCTCAGATACAAGAATAAACATTTCATAATGGAACTATCGATTAGCTGCAGCTCCTGCTGGTTTCTTGTGTTGTTTCTTTTAACCCTCGTGAGCAGAAGTGTTTCCAGCTCCCTCAGTGATGGACGGAATTGTGTGAAGAGGCCTGTTTATTTCATTCCGAAGGTGAAACCGGAGGGGGGGGAAGGACGGGCTTCATATGGATCCAAACTGCAACCGATCACGATGAACTTAGATTTCTGATTCCTTTGCTAGTCGCCGTGACTCCAGGTTTTCCAGTTCTTTGGTCTGGAGCAGGTTAGCGGAGCCTCGTGTGCGTCCTGAATCCGACTCTCCTCCAATAATATCCACTTTGAGAAGCTAAGCAACAAGACTAGATGCGTTTGGGTCTGACGGACGGGTCGGCGCCGAGCCGTTAGAGGCCCGTTGGAGTCGTCAGCCTATCAGCCTCCTCCCTGGCTCCTCAGACACACATGAAGGGCCCAACCTGGAAACAAAGCGGCCATTTTAAACCATCCTTTCATCTTATACTTTTAAAGCACCCTCAGATTTTCTGCCGTCTTTCCCCACGTAATGCTTCATCCATCCCGTCCCTCCCGAATCAGCACCTCTTCCATCCCTCCTGCGTGTCCTTTCATCTTTGTCCCGCTTTGTGCTTTGATTTGTCCTGGAGCGCGGCGCTCCGCCGGCTCTTTGTCCGCGGACACAATGGCGCCATTCACATCACATCAGGAGACGCTGACGGCAATTTTCTGAAGGGTGCACAAGGCTGCACAACCTGGCGGACCAGAGGCCGGGGGAGGATTGAGACGGATGGGCCGAGGCCCGGGAGGAGCCGGGGGGGGGCGGGGTAAAGTTCCCTGGTAACTTTTCTGCAGAGGCCTGACGAGGTCGGTCTCAGGTGGAAAATGAGCCTGATCCGTGGTCCTGACAGGAATAAAGGCAGCGCACGTGTCCAGCACGGCTGAAATACAGAGAAAATGACCTTTGGTTGGTGGAACCTGATGAAGCTTCCCCTCAAAGGTTGTGGAGGTTTCACCCAAGCAGACACGACGACTCCAAAACACTTATAAACACTTATAAACACTTATAAACACTTATAAACACGCTACATTTAAACCTTTGTTCTATAGTAATCAGGGAATGTGGTCGGAACAGGTTCAACGTGTCCTGGACCTGGAAAATGTAGCTCCATCCGTCACCTTTATAAACAGGCCACTCCACCGTCCTGGAGAGGTCACTTCCTGTCCCCGTCACATGACCCCCCCAACCAGGATAAGACTGAGCTGCTGCTGCTGACGTCCTGAAGAAGCTACGACTAACGGCGTTAACACGACTTCAACGCCTGGAAGCAGAAACGCCTTCAATTCTTCCTCCTCCCTCTTCTTCCTCCCACCTCCCTCTTCTTCCTCCTCCTCCCTCTTCTTCCTCTCCCTCTTCTTCCTTCTTCCTCCCTCTCTTCTTCCTCCTCCTCTCTCTTCTTCTTCCTCCCTCCTCCCTCTTCTTCCTCTCCCTCTTCTTCCTCCCTCTTCCCTCTTCTTCCTCCCTCCTCCCTCTCTTCCTCCCTCTTCTTCCTCCCTCCTCCCTCTTCTTCCTCCCTCTTCTTCCTCCTCCTCCCTCTTCTTCCTCCCTCTTCTTCCTCCCTCCTCCCTCTTCTTCCTCCCTCTTCTTCCTCCCTCCTCCCTCTTCTTCCTTCCTCCCTCTTCTTCCTCCCTCCTCTCTCTTCTTCCTCCCTCCTCCCTCTTCTTCCTCCCTCTCTTCCTCCCTCCTCCTCTTCTTCCTCCCTCTTCTTCCCCCTCCTCCCTCTTCTTCCTCCCTCCTCTCTCTCTTCCTCCCTCTTCTTCCTCCCTCTTCTTCCTCCCTCTTCTTCTTCCTCCCTCCTCTCTCTTCTTCCTCCTCCCTCTTCTTCCTCCCTCTTCTCTTCCTCCCTCTTCTTCCTCCCTCTTCCTCCCTCCTCCTCTTCTTCCTCCCTCCTCCCTCTTCTTCCCCCTCCTCCCTCTTCTTCCTCCCTCTTCTGCAGCATCAGTCTTTAAGGTCTTTGTCTCAGAAACACACAGATCAGAGGCAGCAGAAGCCGCTCTGCCGGTGCCGGTGTGTTGCGGGCGCCACACGGCGCCGGCTGTGGCATCTGTCAGCCTCGCGGATGATGGGCCTGTGCAGCCGAGGGCTGCCGCATCCAGCTGTGCAGCCGAGGGCTGCCGCATCCAGCTGTGCAGGCAGAGGCGAGCAGACAGGCTACAACTCATCCGTCCGTTTCTTTCCTCTTGCCTCGTTTTTATGTGCGACTGCTGCAAACCAAAGCATCAAGGGTGCGGAGAGTAAAAGCTTTCACTCTGACGGGGGGCACGCTTGGCATTCCGAGGAAGCGCGGCAGCGGTTTGGCTCCACTGCTGAGGGTCGAGTCGGCTTTAATGGGACCGCTGTCCCAGTCAGCAGATGGGATGGATAAAAAGATAAATCAAGTGGAGGCTGCACAACCTGCTGGAAAACCTAATAACAGCCTATTTAATTGCTCAACTATATCACGGAGGTTATGATGTATCGGGCAATCTCCCGCTCAGATCTGGGAGCGCTCCGGCCCCTCTCCTGCCCTCCACAACATCCCTACTGGCCCGGGGACACGGAAGGTCAAACGGAATAGAGGTGAGCATGAACGAAATGGGCGGGAACGTCTGAAGCGTCTGACGATTACGGGTAAATATGTAACATCTCCCCAGCGGCCAGACAATCCAAAAGGTGGCGTGTCTTTTTGCGACATGATTGCCTCCAAACTTGAATAGCGCCTCCTGCTGGGGATCCCTGTCAATGGCCCAGCTTCTCAGGGTGCAGCTTAAAGCTTTAATTATCTTGCTTGTGTTTGGCTTTAGGCTGCAGCAGCAAGCTGCAGACAGGTCTCCCAACATCAGTCCAACAGCGTTAGAAGGAAGGGGGGGCTGATCAATAATATCAGCTTTATCATTTTTAATGGAAGGAGATTGGAATAACGCTCCCTCCAGACCTGCAGCGGATTGATTTTTCTCTACCGTCTCAAATGAGATCTGCGCCCTTGAAGATGGTCGCAGCTGGAGGAATGTTTGGCCGGTCGTATCGTTGCAGCGGGAACTTTCGGAGCCCCGCGTGCACCCAGGGGCCATCACAGCACCTGGCCTGATGGTCCCAGCCGGGCCTGTCTGGGTTTAATACCTGTGACCTCAAAGCAGAGCTGCTATTGATCCTTAATTCAAAGCCTCGTGAGCCTTGTTTGGATATTTCTGCTGGTCGTGGGCCGAGAAGCTCTTCTCCAAACAATCAAGCGGAGATCTCGGCTCACTCTCTTCTCCAGCTTTAGAGGCACCCTAAAGGTCACATGTGGATACCCTGAAGGCAGGAGGGTTGAAACCCAGTCCTCAAGGGCCCGATCCAGCCAGTTCTGACCTGCCAGGTAGGCACCTCCTGGGTTCTCCCTTGCTTTGGTGCCTCAGGTCCTGGGTTTGAGGCCCCCTGTCGGCAGCCAGAAGGTCACAGGTAGGTTCCCTACCGATGGAGTCCCTACAGGTCAGATAAACACGACTTGGATCGTAATGTCCAGTCTGGGATTTGGACTAATGACAGATGTTGAAACATACACGGAAATAAAAGGGCCGGAATCCTGCCGAAGGAATATTTGTCCTGGTTCCGAGCGTCATTTTGTCGGCGCCCTACAGTTCTCTCAGGCAGGCTCAGTTGTAATGAACAGAAGCCGCACTTTTCATTAGTCCTTTATGAAGCAGGTAATTTACTCATTAAGAGCTTTAATTAGTGACAGTGAACCGTGTTCCTCAAAATAAATGGACTGGCGCCACTTTAGAAGCTGAATCAGATCCATTTCCTCTTTAGAGTTCACACACGTTCTGTAATTACTCCTCTAAATTCACACTTGGTGCCAACATTCCGACCTTTTTCCCACATTTTTGCTTGATTTATTCCACTCTTATCTATCTAAAGCTCATCTCAACTGCATTTTAAAAACCATGTTATAATAAGTCGTGAGAGCTCAAATCCTGATTTATGGACTTCACCAGCGCAATGATTTATTCCTATTTTATACATTCATATTTTTTTCCATAAATGAACTCACTTTATTATTCTGAGATGGTTTATAAAGTTAAATCTGCTGTTTATTTTTGTCTCGGGTTTTTATTAAATGATTAAAACCACTTCTGAAAGATGAGTCTGATGATATTTTAATATTCCTGCCCTGTCTACACTTGGAGTCAAAGCCATTGATTTTCCCCCGCAGCAGTGATCTGCAGGGCACCGTTTGCTTTAGCTGATTAATGCAGGATCATTTACAGGAGCTACGGACTGCGTAAACAATCCCATCTGACGGTGGTCGGCTTCATTAGCCCGGAAAAACAACTGTAAAATCAAACAGATTCAGCTACATCACAGAGAGGAAACGGCTAAAAAGGATGTAAACGTGTCACCAAAGACAGATCTGATCAACGTAACATAGAGATGTAGCTAAAAAACGGTGCCGGTCCAGATTCCAGTCCAGAATTTCCAACAAGTGGAAAGTGCCGGCTGCCACAAAGACATGGAATCACATGGAATGTTCAACCCAGCAACTCCCTACTGACCCTGTTTAAGATGATTACTGTCATTAAAACCTGGAACAGAGATAAAACTGGCATATTTGAAGAAATGTCAGAGGAGGGAAGAGTTCTAAATAAAGAAGTGGCGTCGGTTGTTTTTCCTTGGTGAAGGTGCGGAACAATAAAATCACGGCACCGTTGTGTCCAAAACTGAATCAATATGACGTGTGAAACTGATAAAAATCGATTTTCCAGCTTGAAATGATGGATTTCTTTAAATTGACCCCTGCTTCTGCTAAAGGCGCCGCAGATGCTAAATGTCACCGGGGCGACGTGTGTCGGCGTAATTTAGACTCAGCCGTTATCCGGAGCTGCGATCGCCACGTGTCTTTGTCCCCCGCGTCCACCACAAAATGAAGCTGTATTAATACCGGCGACGGCAAGCAGGCGGCAAAATGAAACAAGAGAGGGAAAAAAGGGGGAAAAGATTGGAAGATTAAAGAGCAAAGGGGAGCCCAACGCCGCTGGTGTGTGGGCAGGAAGATGGGATGTGATAAAGGTGTGACACGAGCAGAGAAAAGAATATTAATGAAGGAAAGTCCAGGCTTTGCTCCTGTCCAGCACATCTAACAAAGGTAATCAGGCTTTATTGTGCCGGGCTGGATGGAGTAATGCGTTTACTGCCCTGACTCTGGGCTCCTGTCACATTAAAACTATTACATTTCACATCCTGCTGCAGGTTTAAACTCTGCTTTATCATCACAGCGGCAGCAGCGGGAATTATCGAGCGTGGAAATGTCACCGATAATTATTTTCAGAGTCTCGGCAGCTCAAAACCACAACGGAACACAGCGTGAAGTTCTCTCAGGAACCCAATTATGTGCTGACATCGACGCAGCTTTGGCCTCCGTGAGAAGCAGCGCGGGCTGGAGACAAAGGCGCCGCGTCCGGACACTTCTGGACGAAGACAGACAGCAAAGTCCTCCAGTCGCCTGATGGAGAATCTACTTTTAGTGATTTATTCCGGAACTTCCAATAGTGATGTGACATTAAAATGGGATTGATGATTAGAAGCAGGAAGTGGGATCATCAGGAGAAAATAGACTCACACCTGTTCAAATAACAGCACCCGTTAAAGCGGGAAGATGACGAACGACCTGGCGGACACGGTGAAGAACAGCGCCACCGTCTTGGAATCCGCTGAATCCGCTGTGCACCACGTGCACACTCACAGCCACTTCCTGTCTCCGTGTGAGTCATCCCACATTATATTTATCCATTTTTCCCTCTGCATCTCTTCCTGCTCCTCCCTCTGTCTGCCTCTCAGTCCTCAACTCTCAGGACAGCTGACCTCTGCTGACCTCATATTATTCTATTGTAGCTGGAAAAGGACATGGGGGGGTGGGGGGTCAAAATGGACGGACCTGGAGGAAGACAGGATGAGATATATGGACGAAGGAAGAGAGAGAAGAAGAGAGGATGGGGGAGAAGAGGAAGATTAGCTGATAAATCAGCACAGAAGTCTGGAGCTGGTGGGCGTGCCCCCCTCGGGGGGCCCGGGGGGGGCCTGAGAGGACCCCTGGGGGGCCCGGGGGGACCCCTGCAACACCTTAATTTAAGAGCAAACAGTTTAAAAAAAGGAAACCTTGCATATCTGTGAGAGAATAGCGATGAGACTTGACAGTAAAGGTGTAAACGGAGCCGCGTTTTCAGAGCAGCGAATCATTAAAACATCAGGAGTCGTGGGAACCTCAAACCTTTGGGCGTATTTATCGCCCAGGTCCACGTGTTGTGTGTTCTGAGCTCACTTAAGGGCTCCAAAAGAGCTTTCAAGCCCAACCATCGATGAAGCAAAGTTACAACACAGGAAAAAAACAAAAACAGAAAACGTTCCCCGCCGTCGTCTCCGCCAAGTGTTCTTCACCTTAACAACGCTCGCTTTTCTGCTTCAAAGCCGTGCACTCCGTGACCTCCGAGGCATTAGTCTCCATCTCCTCCCATCATAACATCTAAAAGCTCCGCTGCACCTGTGGGAGCCGGAGCGGCATTCCTGCGGGAGCGCCGCTGCACTTTTCATCTCAGAGAAAGGACAGTTTTTTTCCTCAGCTAGTGCTGAAAAATGGGAGGGGGGGGGGGGTGGGGTTGTGGACATCAAGACTGTGGCTGAGATGCAGCTCGAAGGTTCTGTCGCATCAGTCAGGCACGGAGGGAGTGGGAGGCGCAGGAGTGAGAGGAGAAATGACACAGTGGTCAGTGCATTTTAATGTCAATTAAAGGCAGCAGCCTGACAGGAGGCGCTCCATAAAGCAGGCAGCTGTGACGGAGTGACTGATAGCAAGGACGGGGCAACACCCCCCCCACCCCCCCCCCCGCCCTTCTTTCGCAGTTTTTCCTCCGTGTTGCCACTCTAAATGTCTTCCCCAACTCCTTGACCCCCGCGTGCTCTCTAATTTCTCGGCCCACCCTCAAGGCCAAAGGATGTGGAGAACAGGGATATGGATATGGCCCATCCATGAGTCACGGTAATGGCTCTCCCTCCTCTTGACCCCCCGTCACCTCACCTATCGGGCCCATCTACAAGAACCAAATGGCGAATCTCATCTGCGTCCAGCCCATTAGCTCCCCTCCAGTAAATCGGAAAAGAATAAAAAATCCGAATCACCTCATTATGCACAGTGGAATTGAGGAATTGTTTCTCGCGGAGCTGCAGATGGGCTCCAAAGCTCAGCGGGAATTCTGGGAGCCGCCGGTGCACCGACCTCTCCTAGCGCACGTTCAAAGGAAACCACGGAACCAACCATGGAAACCAGGAAAACTCTGATACGCTGTCCAACACGTGTGTTCCACCAAAACTGCTCCTTCAGCCGGTTTGGTGACGGTGTCCCCGTGTGTCCTGTTATTTTCCCAACGGATAAACCCTCCGAGGGGGGAGGCCTCGGGTTGTCCTGGTCCTGGTGTCAATCAGCAGCTGCAGCAATGGCTGTCCCAACAAAGGGCCGTCCAGCATCCGTCCGTCCGTCCGTCCATCTGTCCCCCCCAACTGTTTACATACTGAACCAATCAACCTATAATAATGGCAGAACGTTCCAATTCTGCCCGTTTATGTCACTCTGACATTTTCCTTGTCCAACAGGTTTTAGACGCTCTTGGCGTGGAAGCGGGAACATGAAGGGAAACGTGCACAGAGGGGGCGCGCATGTGCCAACACAACACAAGCAAATCCATTTTCTGTGTTTACGTCCAACATCTGGCCAGAGGCTCCGCCCACCGGATCAAACCGAAGCGTAGCCTCCGGGGGGCGCCCGTTTGCTACAGCTCAGGAAGATAACAGAGGACAACAAAGAAGTCCGTGTCCCCGCAGGTCCCTCCGTGGATGTTTCAGATGGCGAGACAGCGAAATAAAGAGCGCTTATCGGAAAATCTGGAGGATCCAAGGGTGTCGCAGGTGTCCCCGCGTCGAGTGCTGATGGCCCGTGTCCGTGTCGGGTCAGCGTGGAGGCAATTCCAACAGGATAATCCAAGAGACGGAACAAAAGGAGCGTCATCCGGCTCCGCGGCAGCCAAGCAGGGAAAAGGGGTTTATGGGAAGCAGGAGATGAAGAGGAAAACAGAATTCCTGACATCTTATTTGTCTCCGTGATGCGGAAAAAGAAAAACGTGCGTCGGGGATTCAATGCACCTGGGACAAGAGCCGGTCGGTTAATAACGTGCACAGCTGGAAACATGCACTTTATATGCAGGCCCAATCCCTTAAATTCAGCTCTCCGGCGCACGTCGGCGGGATCAGGACTGATCTACTGCTGCTGTTTTCAATCAATCCTATCGGCTGCAGTCTGATCCGGGCTGCAGATTGATTGGCTTCACTCTCTTTTCATATTTGCGCATGCGGAAATAAAAAAAAATAGGCAGGTGCACGTGCACGTGCACGGCTAATGTGGCGTGTTTCAGCTTTATTCGATCCGGAAGAGTTCAGACGACCCAGCGAACATGTGAGGTGTGAGGGACGGTTCCCGAGCTCGGAACCACGTCAAAGACAGACGCCGCATTAGCAACAGTCAGCCCATAATTCCCATTTCTCCATGACAACCAGGCGTTTGGCTGCTGGAAGCGGCTCGTGCGCAGCAGATGGCTGTCAACACGGGCAGCTGACGCTGTGGACCGATCCGTCACCTGGAAACAAACACCAGCCCGGTTCCATCCCGCCATGTGCACCAGGCTTCAGCGGAAGACGGGGGGGGGGCCCAGGACGAGGCGATCCCCCCCCCTTCCCCTGAACTCATCCAAACAAAGCTTTATTGTTCCCTCCTCCGTTTACAGCGTCATTACGGCAAAATTTATGCCTCTGATGTGGCTCGGCTTCGCCTCCAGTGCCGAGTTTGCACAAAGTAGCTCGTCCGTACGTGGCCGCCTGCTGCTCGCACACCTGGCACGCCGGAGGAGCCGTGCGAGGACGGCGGCGGCGAGATGATTAAAAATGGCCGGTCACAGGGAAAGCTAAAGACTGATGTCAGCACAGTGAGAGTGTGACAAAAGCTCCTGCAGACGACCAGCTAATCAATAAACAGCCTCTCCTGAGAGCAGGTGTCCGTCACCTCTGACCCGGACCTCACACCTCCCGATCCGGGCGCCGAACCCACAGCACAAAACAGCTGCCTGGGCCCGGAGGCCATCAACTCTCGTGAGTCCTGGCTGAGCAGGAACCCTAATGGAGTCCAGCAGCTCAGAGATGCAACATCAAATAAACGCTCCGCAGCTTCTCCCTCACTTGTACGACAGCAGGATGTGTCCAGATCGGAGCATCTCTCCCCGTCTGAGTGAAATGTGTCAGTAATACGGGCGCCGCCGCCGCCCTGCTGGCCTCTCAGCTGTAATATGTGGCCCTTCATCGCCTGCTATCTGTGGTCATCAGGAGTAATAGCCTCCCTCTTAACTGCCTCATAGCTCTGACCTTTTCAACCGCACTGAATGTGCAAATTGTTCTTGATTTTGTAGCCCATGATTTTCTCTCTGCCCCCCCGCCACCCCTCCCCCTCCCCCTCCCCACTATTGCCCCCCTGGAGAACAGAAACTATGCTGCAACACACCAAAGGACCCCAGTCGATTCCACCACAGCCCGCTCGTACATCATATCTGGAGAGTATAGATTTCTAATATCTCGCTACTCCAGCCCGAGTGATGCAACAGATATGGATTCTGGGCACATATCAGAGATTCCCGGGAATATTCATTATAGATGCACACAGACGTTTGATCGGAGGATTAAAATAGATGGCCTCCTGCACCCGGGATTACTCCAAATGGACTGTTGGGGTAATTAAGGGCAGAGCAGGAGCAATTTAGGACAGGCAGCAGCGGATTTCAGCTCTTTGATGGTGACGTTCGCACGGCTGCCATTTTATGTCCCGGGAAACTGAGAAGCAGCATTTGATCCTGGACAATCCACAATAAGAACAGAGATGGAGAGGGCTGCTTCCAGGGTCGGCCTCACCTGAGGGGCGGGGCTCGTGCTGCAGGGTGCTGATTGGTGGAGCACATCAGCAGTGTTCTGGAAATGATCCTCTTATTTGGGTGCTAAAATGCTAGGGCACCAGTTAGCATTAGCCTGTTGTGTGGCATTTTGGGGCACTTTTCCAAAGAGAGGCAAAGGCTGGTGAGAATTCCTGGACTAAAAGGTGTCCTTGTTCGTTGTGATGCACAAACCGTTCACCGCACCTGGATCCCTTCGACTCGCTTGCTGAGTGTAAATAGCCACTTCAGTGCTAACACATTGCCTTGGGGAGGGTATCGCGGGGGGGTTAGCGTTCTAAAAGACAAGCGCTCAGGGGAAAAAATGATACCCACTCCTTCAGCAGCACCCCATTAGAACCAAAGGTAAATAGAGGGATGGCGAGGGGAGGACATTACAAAAGAGTAATCAGTACCAAGTGAATATGAAAGGAGGAGAACGCCACAATTACTTTAATTACTTTTATTATTAGTCAGACCTCCATTATCGAGAATTAAAAAGTCGTCATGCTAATGGCTTGTGAAGCTAAATGATTAAGAGTCAGCCCCTCCCATTTTCTGATGGGCCATAACTGTTGTTGCCTCCCCCCAACTCTGAAGGACCACTTTGGAGCCATGTCCTGCTACCAGCACCATCATCTCCTCTCCTCATCCTCAGAGGCCTCTTTGTCATCCTTTACACCTCCAGTCTGACAGGTACAAGACCCAAAAGGAAAAAAGAAGCTAACTTGCTAACGCTGGACACCAGGGTGCTTCATTTAACCAAAGATGGGGTCTCATGTGCTAGTCGTCATGAACCAGTCATGCCTGCAAGGCCGCACTGAGAGCTCCTCCTTCAGCCTCACATTCCTCATGTTCCTTGGTCGTTAGCCTCCTTGTTCTGCCCCGTACCCCCACCTCCTCACACACCCGGTTTCTTCGCTCCTCACGTCCTTCCTGTGTCAGCAGAACTACGTTAGAATCGTATTTTTCTTTCGTAACTCTAACAAGGTCGCCCATCTTTCGATCCAGGCTGATGTAATAAGGGAAACGGGACTGAGGAATAAATGGAAGCGTTCCTGAAGAGGTGGCAGAAGCTAACAAATGTCTGTAGCGTGTTGCAACGTAGCTTGTGTGTCAGATCTGATCTGCGTCTCTGCCATCATCTGCGTCAAATAGGAGACGCCTTGGGAAGGGGGGGGGGGGGGGGCGGGGGGCGTTTAATAGAGTGGGGAGAGAAGCTCGGTTCCCCGTCAGGAGAGACGCGATCATCATCAGAAAGGCAGGAAACAACAATATTCAGGATATTCCGTTTGTGTTACGGACGGAGAATCCCATTCCGTCTCACAGGAGGAGAAACAGCTTTTTTCAGACTGTTTACAAGTCACGCCAAGATTTTTTTCTTGTTTGTTGCTTTTTCCAATCAATATTTCCTGTACGTCTGAGGCCAAATACCACTTAGCATGCTCACCTTGGTGCAACATATATACAGAGGAGGGTCATTGTTTTCACCAGCAATGCTAATCTGTGTAGCTGCGTGCTAGCGGTGAAACAGGAAGTGTCTCGTTGGCGGCTGTCCTGACGCGTCATCCATCTTCTGACCCGTCCGCATAAAACTCGGATCTCCCTCCAGTCCCCAGACAGAACGAGAACATCTAGCTATTACACGTAATGAGCGGAAGGGAGGCAGCGATGCATAAAATACTCACATTTTAAAACGACCTAATTTATCTGATGGCCGGCGCTCGAGCCCGTTTCCCGCAGGGCGCCGCCAAGGGGCTCGGTGTCATTTAGAGGTGAGAGCCACATGAGCCGAACCGCGGAAAATATTTCTTTTATTCAACGGCCGTGGTGTGATTGACAGCCTTGAATTGCCTCGACTGCGACCTTGGAGGACGGGCGCCGGGAGTGAACTTCGCTTTTTTTTTGTGTGGGTGTAAAATTGCGGCCCCGCGGTGGAATCTGGGTCCCGGAACAGCCCCCGCTTGGTATTTTCAGACCGGAGAGCTTTTATTAAAAGGCATCGTTCATTTTTGATGACGTAACAATTTGTTGACGTTATGTGGTACTAGTGCCCTGAAGCATTATGGGTAATTAATGTGAATGATGCAGCGTTATTACTAGCATACGGATTAAAGATGGCAACGCTAAATATGGGGTCGTTTTTGTGGATAATGTTGATAATAAAGCTGAAACACTCCGAGTGCCTGTGGAACAACCACATCTTCACACAGGGGCAATTCAGGGGCAATTCAGGGGCAATCGGGAGAGGGAATAGTGACAACGGTGACGAGGCGGTCGAGCTGTCCGGACGATTTTCTCCACCCAAGTCCGATTGCTCCTCTCAGCCTCGGCCTTCTCTTCTTCTCACCCTCAAAGTCACTCGAGTTTGCCTCCCCCGTCCTCCCCCGTTAGCATCCCGCATGCCGACAAAACACATGAAGGAACGCGCGCCGCCGCTGCGGAGGAAACATCTTCCCTCGGGAGAGTCCCGGCGACCAGCGTGCGCAGGCTGATGAGGTGAAAGTAATCTAAATGGTTCCCTAAGAGGCCGCCGCACATTCACTCACGGCAAATCGTATCATCACGCCCCCCACTGTGGCGCGCCGCCCCCTTCCGGAGCACGCGCCGCTCCGAAGGGGGAGAAAATGTTGAAAATGAGCCGAGGTGCCGCCGAGATGGGGTCCGCTTGCTTTGGCTGCAATTTCCTGCCCCCCCCCACTCCCCCCTCCTCTCCCAGGGGTCAGTAATTGAGTGGCAGGAATGGAAGGAAGAGCCACAAGTTGAGCTGAAGTCAAAAAACAGTTTTATTTCTCTGGATACATTTGAAGAGGAAGAAGAACTGAAATGAGAGCAGGGAGAGAGGCCACGAGAGGTTATCATGGATTTACACAACATGTGTGTGTGTGTGTGTGTGTGTGTGTGTTTGTACTCACACTGGCTACATATCAAGTACCAAGAGTCTTATTCTACTAGTAAAGTGGGTTAGAGGTAGGTGTGTGTGTGTGTGTGTGTGTGTGTGTGTGTGTGTGTGTGGTGTGTGTGTGTGTGTGTGTGTGATGCTGTCAATAACTCAATCTCACCATGTGTGGTGGGGTTCTCTGGAACTGGTCCCAGGGCTGCTTTCCAAAACTGGAGCAGAGAATCTCCTGATGCTCCAGCAGCTAAATGCAACCTCCGTGTGTCCTGAAGGTCGAGGTGACCTTGGTGCAGTCAGTGACACGGAAACGGAGGAATTGAGAGCATGTGATCTTTTGGGGATACTAAACAAGACAAACAGGCAGCAGTCCAGGCTTGTGCGGAGCCTCGACAGACAGTCAGGAAGTCGGTTTGGGTTCACGAAACCTTTGCTGGTGTTACAGAAAGACGGAATAACGGCTGAAGAGTGAATTTTCCAGTCTAAAATCCCAGCCAGAAACTTTTTTTTTCTCCAAATACAAAGGCAGAACTATGTGATTAAGATCTGAGCAGGAAAAGTGACCAAAGCGTTGCAGCTGATTAGCTGAAATTAGCATCAACATGTCTGAAAACCCCGAGCAGACAACATCAAATGTGCCTGAAATCTTTACTACACTAAAGAGCAGGGCACAACATCAAAGAAAAGATCATCCTAAAATGGAAAGATCAAAGCAACAAACTAGAATTACACACAGTTTAAATTTCAGCTAAAAAAAACACATTTTAAAATTCACTCTCTCCCCCCAGAAGAGTAATTTAATTCAGTTCTATCCGGGCCTGGACCTGCTGATGTATTCATAGAAAACAATGAGTGTTCTTCCACACCGGCAATGTGAATCTTTTCTTTCTTTCTTTCTTTCTTTTTTGTTTCCATGGGCTTTGAGTATCTTCAGAAATGTAATCTGCGCGTCCGTATTAAAATTCATGAGGACAGATAAGACGGGACTTTCATTAGTGTGGGATTCTGCTAGTTTCAAGTTAAAACCCAAAGTACTTCCAGCAGC
Source organism: Takifugu flavidus (assembly GCF_003711565.1). Classification (NCBI taxonomy): domain Eukaryota; kingdom Metazoa; phylum Chordata; class Actinopteri; order Tetraodontiformes; family Tetraodontidae; genus Takifugu; species Takifugu flavidus. The sequence goes on from NC_079533.1 coordinate 12,051,845, forward strand.
ATTTTCTAGGATCTGATCTAAGGTCGGAACACCGGAGGTCAGGAAAGTGTCCACCAACCCAAGGATGGGACCCCCGCCCCCCCAGAACCGGTTTTTGTTACACGGTCCAACAGGAAGCGAGAAGAGAGAAAACACCAATGAAATCAGGCCTCACTTTAAATGCTAGCTTTGAAAAACCCAAACAGATCCAGAAGGTGTTTGGGCCGTGGGGCGAATGATGTCTCGGGGCCCCGGAGCAGCGCTGATACGTTTGCAGGGAAAACAATGTTCAACATTTCCCTCACAGCTGGCTGAGCACACATTATGATGGAGAGAGCCCATGATGGGAATCGGCGTCCCAGGAATTGGCTCGCACGAGAAAAATGAAGCGTTTAGAGGGACACCGCGAGCTGGCGGGACGCTGATGGGCATTTTCTCAGCGTTTCCCCGAGACGGGCCGAGCGAGCAGCTGCGGCACAGCCACAAATATTTACAGCTAGCGTAGCCAAAGGATATTTAGCAATTAAGACAGGTGCGTTTGAACCACAGCGCGTTTGGAACCTGCGTGTTCAGGCAGCGTTTCGCCGCATCAGGAGGAATTTCGTTTGCTGTGATGAATTCGTGGTCGACTACATTTTGATGAGACCTCTTAGAACCTAATAAACAGGCTGTTCTTCTAGTAGGGGGGGTCATGCACACCCCTGTGGGGTCCATGAACCTGACCCAAACAACAGGTACCAAAGAAAATAGGGTATTAGGAGTAATCGGGTCTTTTTACCGAGGTTTTACCCGTAAACCAACATGCTAACACGATGCTAAAATCATGATTTTCTTTGAGTCCACCAACACCGCGGATGTTCCTTAGTTATTCTTTACTGGAGGGATGTTAACGGGGGGAGAAAGTCTTTCCAAAGGTGTTGATTGTGAACGTATTTAAGGATAGGTGGAAGCAACCTGAGAAGAGCACCGCAGCGTGTGAGAAAGAAAGAGAAGAAGAACTGCGGCAAACAGGAAACAGCGTCGTCGGAGCCGAATGCCGCTACGCTATAAAGAGCAGCTCACGTCTCACGTGGCTACGCGTCTGTAATAAATGTGCGGCTGGGGCGAGCATTTGTATGCTAACAATGCTAACAGAAAAGACTTTTACGCTCTGGAATTGGTCATGAATATTAACACACTCCTGGGGCCTCAACAAACTGCTGATGTCTTTTTCAAGTCTTCTCCACTCTGATTCCCCCCCTTTATTTTCTAATTATTTCCATTCACCCCCCCACCGCGCCTCCATCTCACCTCACCCACCTGAGCGTCTGCCGGCTCCTGCCGCCGTCCTCACCTGTCAGGCCACGGAGGATGTGATAGTTTTGGCACCTCGGAGGTGCTGGAGGAGAAGAAGCAGCTGTCTAATTGTTGTTCCGTCATCCCGCGCGAGCTCGGAAGAGCTTCCTCGTGCTTCCTGCAAAGATCCGCAGCGTTTGGCACTTTTAGTCAAATTCATGTCAAAGTCAAACGCAGCCTGGCAAACATAAAACACCCAGCGGCTTATTTTGAAGGGGCCGTCACCATGGCAACCACGTGCAGATGCCAACTGCCACTTGTCGCTCCGGTTTAGGTCCTCAGGTCCATATTGTGCCAACATTAGAAGCCCTGCTGCCACCTTTGCAAACTCAAGGTCAAGCTTTAATTTCCTTCGAAGGGCCCCGCGAGCAGCTATCGACTTCAGGGTTTCGGCCGGAATGAAACGCGCGTGCACGTCGGGGGGGGGGGGGGGTGCGATCAGTGTGCTGCATCTGGAGCTTTTCTGCCGTCCGGATCACCGGTTTAACTTTGTGGTCAAAGCCATTAAAACTGTAGCCGCGCAGAATTATGAGGTGCTTGCAAATGTCACCCAAAACAATATATCGATTGTGTGGAAATGTCAGAGAAAAGCTCGCATCGGCGAGCAGCCGGCGCGGAGAGGGGCCGCTTTAGCCGCCGCCGTCGGGAGGACGGGGGGATTAAAGACCTGAGAGTTGCGAATCTGAATGAAAACCAGCGCAAAGAGATACACCAGGCGAGCGCAGAAGCCTTTAAAATGACATTTCAGGTGATGGAGCCCATGCAGGTCACAGTCTGGGTGACCCCGGGCACCTTCGGGGGCGTTGCTCCTCCAGACCCCCTGCTGGGGGTGGTGGAAGCACGGGGCTGAATGTTGAAACCCCTCCACAGATACAATAAAGTTCCCGCCGTGTTGAGGGCTGGAACTTTGTGTCTACTTCTGACGCTGACCTGTGAATAAAGATGGAAACCATCCACTCAAATCTGGCCTTTGAGCCCTGAGGAGCGTTGAAATCCCTGCAGTTTCCACTCACACCACCAGATGTCACCAGATCTGTCTGAACGTTTGTTGGGTTAAAGCTCAACCTGGAGCGGAACCATCGAATCTGTGAGGGTTAAAACTTGATCATGGAGGCGGAGCCATCTTCACACACGCGGTGACCCGTGCTGACCAGAAGAGGGGGCCGTTGCTAAGGACAGCGCGGCAACAGAACTCTCATCTGCACCCGCATGAGACGAGGTCCAACGCCGTCCCCCCTGTAACGTGGTCAGTGGTGGCCCAGAATAGCAGCTTGTTGCATGCGGCTAACCCCCCCCCCCCCCCCCCACACACACACACACACACACCCCTCCCCCCTTCACCCCCTGCAGCGATTTTTACTCGGCTCAGGCATCACACTGGTGACCCCCGGAGGAGAGGTGGTCCCAAACAGGATCCCGCATTGATCCGACACAATTACTTTGACCCAGAATGTTGGATCAAGCTTTTGCCACACACACACACACACACACACACACACACGCACACGCACGCACACACACACACACACACACCCCTCCCCCCTTCACCCCCTGCAGCGATTTTTACTCGGCTCAGGCATCACACTGGTGACCCCCGGAGGAGAGGTGGTCCCAAACAGGATCCCGCATTGATCCGACACAATTACTTTGACCCAGAATGTTGGATCAAGCTTTTGCCACACACACACACACACACGCACACACACGCACACGCACGCACACACACACACACACACACGATCGTTTCCAGAGGTTTCCAGGACACCTGTGTTTAAATTAAATGGGTTTTTTTTAACAATAGGGCGCCTTTTGTGTAGGATTAAAGAGTAAAAGTGTAAGTTCTCATCTTATATAACAGTCAGACCTCATCTTTTCTCTCTCCTCTCCTCCTTTCATCCTTCGCTCTCTTTCTCCCGCAGCCCTTTGGATCATCGCGGCGCCTCCCTCGCACTTTTGCTCCATCTCTCCTGACATCTAGTTCAGAAGCGGGGCCTCCTGCCACGGGCCCCCCGTCCCCTCTGTCATCCTCTCCTACCGCGGCTCCCCTCTCGGTGGGGGGCATTCCCGTTTTCCCTCCGACACTCTCTCGGCTTCACATTTTCTCCCTTCATCTCCCTCCTTTCTGTCCTCCTCCTTCCATCTGTCCGTCTTCGGCAAAGTTACTTGAAAAACTCTAGTTTTTTTGGCAGCTTGTGTTCCGTTCCAACAACATTCCTAGTTTTTGGAATGTCCAGGACACCCTTTAGTGACTCCTGTCGCTGTTTAGTTTAAATCTGTCCTTCAGGTTTGGGTTCAAGTTTTGGGGGGAGTTTAGAATTCTCGATTATTTTTGTTGGTCATTAACTTTCTGTTCTTCTCCGCATTGATCCAGCTTCCGGGTCCTCCAGGGTTGTCACTCTCGCCGCTCCAGCAGACAGACAAACACACACACACACACACACACACCACACACACACACACACCCACACACTTCTATCTTGGTGGAGACTTTCCATCCATTCCCCAGACACTTCCCAGAACCCAAACCATTATGAGGACATGCCTTTCCCTCAACCCCCTTAATCTTAACCTATTTTAACTTTAAATGTCCCCAAAATGTCCTCACCTTGGAAAGAGAAATGTTTGTTATGGTCCTCACTATGTCGCACGGACAAGCACACACACACACACATTCCTGTACTGCTGCCTTTTCCAGGACGTCCATAGACCTGATCCAGTCTTTGACCCCTGACCATCAGGACTAAATGCTTAACCTCGACCCTGAGATTGACCTTTAAACAAACTTTATGTGGACGCAGACAAGCAGAGAACGGGGAGCAGGTGTAAGGCTTAACCCCTCAGAGACCTCTCAAGTTGTGGGGACCAGACAAAATGTCCTCACTTTGCAAGTAAATAGTGAATGTTGGGTCTCTTTATGTAGCTTGTAGTGCAAGAACACGCGCACGTGGCGGAAAAAATGAGGTTCCCTTCCAGTTCTCAGCCACTTTTGTCCTTCTGAAGCAAGGACAGAGCGGGAGTGTGTGTGTATGTGTGTGTGAGAGACAGTGTGTATGAGGTCGACCTTGAAAGTTTATAACGGGGAGAGATTATTTGTGCATATAAACAGATTATGATGATGGTAATGATGATAAGCGACAACTGCCTCTGAATTCAGGGAGGAAAGATTGCATCCATTTAATATCAGTCTCCATCTCACTCACGCACGCACCCACGCACGTGCACGTAAAGGAAAGCAAGGATGACGAGAGGACCTTGAAAGAGACGTAGCGATGCTGTGAACTTGCTGATGCTACAACAGGGCGACGCCGCCGTTGGGCTTTTATTCTGTCCGTCTCCTCGTGCGCTCCGAGCGTGCGTGAGTGTTGGGGAAAAGCTGCCTTTGAATGCTGATCCTTTTATCCAGAGTGGACATCTAAATATTTTAGCGCGAGTGTGGGCTCAGAGGCCGTGTTTGTTATGCGGGGAGGAACGCAACTCTGAAAGACTTTTTTTCTTTTTGACAAACACGTCAACAGAGGACAGGAAGAAGAAGAAGAATACGGAATTAAATAATGCAGAAACAGAGGAAATCAGCCATGGACTGCAACAATTAAAGCCTAGTGCGTGTGTGTGTGTGTGGGGGGGGGGGGGGGGGGGGGGGGGGGGTGACAGCCCTTCAGGAAGCAGCATTAACAGAGGACTCTTGTGCACACAAGGAAAAGACAATTGAGGCAGATATAATCATTACCTCCGCAAAGCTCAGCCCGCATTGTTCCATCAAGGACAACATGATGGTAATTTGCACCTTAATAGGAGGGCCAGTCTCCGGCGGGGAAATCTACCCCCCCCGTGGCCTTCTTTCACAAATCTCACACAGCGATTCCCGCTGTGCTGCACTGCCCCCTGGCGGCGGCGGGTGGAACCGCAGGAGAGCTGCTGGCTTTAATTGAGGCTTTTACAGGTGGCGAAAGGAGGAAAAGCAGAGAGGGAACTAAAAACTCCTGAGGTAGTCACAAATCATCCGGTGGGGGATGAGAGAGGGCTTATTATTGGCCGTCCGTCCTGTGGGGTCATTTATCAGCGCGACGCCGCTGCTGAGGACGGAAAGATGCAAGGACGCTGACCTGGAGCGCTTTACGAGCTGCTGGAAGCCGTGCGGTCCAGTGACAAATGGCCACAGTGACCCAGAGGGGGCTCACCTCAACATGTAACACCCTGCCCTACTAATAATCCACAGATGTGGAGGCGGGTGGGGGGGCGAAGGATCCTCAACACCTTGACCCTGAATAGAAGACAGAAATGGTAGCGGTCTCCAGCAAAGGCAAAATTCTATTTTCACCACCTGATATCAAAACATTCCCTTGAAAATGCAAATAAGCTAACAGAAAAAGTGCCAATGATCGAAACAACCAAAACTCGCTTCAATAACATTCCCCACACTTTCAGAGTGAGAATGAAAAATCCTAAACAGCAGGAGACGGTAATCACGCAGATTCTCACTGAATTAAAGAAAAGACACCGTGAGACCGACTTTGCTCGTGTTAATTGACGTATTCGAGCTTTTTTAATTGCTTTTGGAAACCCCCAACGTTACGACGGGGGCAACATTTAGCGCCGCCTGGCGAAAGATCACAAAGCTTTGGTGAAAAATGGCACAAGAGTCCGCCGGCGGCACGAGGGGAAGGTGAAGAGCGAGAAGACGAAGTACAAGTGTGACTTTGTCGGACACGGCCGGTGTTCCAGGCGGCCTCGTTGATCATGATCTGACCTTTGACCCCGATAGAGAAAGATAAAGTCGACACTTTGTGCAGTTGCAGTGCAAAGACAGAGGCTGGGTTCAAGTTCTAATAATAGAATATGATAAAAAAAATCCTGCATGTTAGCACTGCGGCTAGCTTACAGTTGGCCTAATAGCTAACTGCAACATTTAGCTAAGTGTGCGGCATTTTTGGAATGAAGAAATTAACTAAAAGTCACATTTTTTCTTATATAAATGCCACAAAAGAGACGACGTCACTGCGGCGCTTCGCTGATGGAGGCGAGGTTGATTTAACCCACCAGCAGGGGGCGGCATAGGGGTTAGGGCTCACTGCTGAGGAGCCATTTATCATATCGGAGACGAGTATTTACCTAAAATAAAGACACCAGAGAGAGAAACATCGCAACATTTGAGGAGAAACAGCAAAAAGTATGTGACCCCAACAGAAACAGAGAGTGTGTGTTTACAGGTGTGTGTGTGTGTGGGCGTGTGTGTTTTCAAGGGCAGCATCGGTGCTGGTGACAATAAACTTTCCAAACTGTTTCACCTCATAAATTTTCATTTAGACAGGAATCTGCTAGCAGCCCCCCGTGTTCACACAACCCTCAGGTGGTAAAGTTCCCGTTTTCCCACCTCCTGCTCCCGACAAAGTCACAACTTCAAAGTCACACACACAGACACACAAACACAAACACACACACACACACACAGTTCCCCCTCCTGCCCTCCAGTGGGGCTCTTTCAGCCTTTGTAATGTATAATTGAAGTTGTGTGTCATATTCCGCTCATTTCTGATCGATTCCCACTCAGAGCTAAACTTACCCTGGAATATTCTGTCCGAAAGCAGCAGTTTGGGGTTGGAATGAGCAAAAACTTCCCTCTTCCATCTTCCGTCCTGCAGAAATGATCCATCCAGTGAGCATTTTGTCTTAAAGTCTGGAGCACACAGCCAACACTTGGGGAACATCTTTGACTTCCTTCATAAAAAGGTGCTTTGAAAGGGGAACGTTTGTGTGTTCCTGAGCTTTGATCGATAAAAACCTCAGCTTTCCTCCCCGAGACCTCTCCCACGCGTGTCAGCTGACTGGCCACGGTTGTTTGGATGCAGGCGTGTCACACTCAGTAACCAGCGTGACTTCCTGCCGCTCTGCTAAAGCTTTAATGAGTGATTAAAGGAGCCAGACCTTGAGCTCAGCGTGCCACCACCCTTGCAGCTCTGATTGGATCTGCTATGTGGCTCAATGCGGCAGATGGCGGCGAGGGGCGGCGCCGCCGAGGTCGCCAGAGCCTTGAAGGGCGACATCTGGAGAAGGGAAGCGCTGGTTCCATCCCTGGGGCCCCGGTTCAGCCAGTAACTGCGGCCCCGAGTGATGAAAACAGGCACCAACTCTGGCACCAATGACCTCACGGGTGCAAGATGGCGGCCAGACGCTAGCGAGCTGAGCGCTAACGGCAATAAAGACGTCGCAACGGTTTCTTTTGAACAGTTTATTCATCGTCCAAATTCATATCAGTAGGCTTGGAGAAATAAAAGGTCTTTTTTTTTTCCTTCTTTTTCTTTTTTTTTTTAGACATTCTCTTCAACAAAAATAGAACAACTATTTACAATCACTCGTAAAAAATACATAAAAAGCGTATGAGTAAAATCAGGGTGTCTTTCTAAAAGACATAAGTTAGGACAGCGACGACGAGCGAGAGACAAGAGCGGACCTGGAGCCGCCGGCCGAGTTAGCGCCTCTGTACATCCCAGCTTATCCTTGTGCGTTCTAATGCCGGTAAAAAGCGTCCGAGAAGACGGTCGCCACTCTCTTTATTGCATTCCAAGTGGGTCCAACGCGAAACGCAGCGAAAAAAACCTGTTTAGGAGTAGAAATGGATCCGACGCGTCGTTTACGCCGTCGGAACCTTATAGGCTGAACATTAATACTGACGTCTGGCGAAGAGGTCGGGCAGCGGAGGAACGCTGAAAAAAGGATTCAAATAAAAGAGGAGGAATGAGAACAAAACACACGGTTGGCGAAGAGCTGATCTGGCATCGGACCAACTGGTGGAGTCAAAAGTCTCCTTTGTTCAGCTCCAGCGGCCCAGGAGGCAGCAGCAGACGGCTACAGGCGGGAGCGCCGACCACGGATTATGGCTGGATTCGGATTCCTCAAAGACCCGCAGACAGGAGACGGGCCCAGCTCAGCGCCGGCTTCCCTCCGCGTAGCAAAATACTCAAAAAAAAAATTAGCTTTATAGAGGACTCTCTCGTCTATACATTAATTTACGGCAAAGGAACACAAAAATAGACGTAGAAATGCGCGCGTACGCCGCGTATATATTAGCATCCATCATTTCAAGTCTTTGGCCAAAAAAAAACAAACAAAAAACACCCGAAGAAGCACTGCGAAAGAGTCCAGTTCCAGTCACACCCCTGCTGCACCACAGGTAAACACTATTTGATGCTAAACATTTAGAGCAGAACCTTTAAATACTTTACAAAACGGACTGTGAACAGGACGCCGGCCGGGCTCGGGGACGCTGGTCCGTTGGCTTGTTTTGTTGCTTTTAAATACGACAAAAATATCAGGCGGGTCGCTCCCGCTCCGCTATGAACACATTTACAAGGTCCGCGCCGCCCTTGAGGAGTCAGGACGTTCGGCGTGCACGTGGTGCGAGTGCACAGTGTTGATTTCGCGATGGGGGGGGAGGTGGCGTTTGTTCTTCAGCTCAGCTCAGAGGAGCGTAGGAGTGCAGCTCCGACCTCAAACGTCCCGTATTCTGGGATGGATAACGGGACCGGAGTGTGTCTGCGGCAGGGCGCGAGCGGGGGCCACGCCCCCCCCAACCCTTCCCGCCTTGAACCCATCAACACAAAAGTATCTGTACATGATCAAAAGTGTGGGAGGCATCTAAAGAGACACCCAAATTAGAGTGGAGGTCCTTCGGAGCTCTAAAAATCCCCTAAAATCAAACCGCTTGTAGAAAGATGATTGACAGTCCTGGGAGGCGGTCGGGAGGGTCACGTGACCGCCTGCTCTGGTCCCACGGTGCATTCTGGTCAGCGGTGATGTCACACAGGTGTGAGGGGCTCTGATGTGCTCTGAGGGCGCCGGAGGGCTGCTAGCTTGTTCCGAAGCCTGACGGCGGCGTTTGCGTCTACACCGCCGACACCTGCTCATCTGCAAAACAGGAGAAGAAGAAGTGAGGCCCGTGTGAGGCTCCGGACGTGCCCGTACTTCAGGGGGGGTGAAGGGAGGGGTACCATCATCGCTGTCCGCCAGGTCCTGAGCGGGGAGGCAGATGCTGGCCGGTCTGGAGTGTCCCTGCGTGGAGCCGCTGCTCCGGTCCTCCTGGTGCTGCAGCAGGCGGTTGGCGGCGAACCTCCGGGCCTCGGCCAGGCCGCCGGACGCTCCGGGGCTCTGCAGCAGTTTGCTCCTCTGCAGGGCAACACTGTAGTCGGGGGGCCTGAGGTGAGGAGGCCGGGGGCCGAGGCCTCCGGGCCCGCTCACTACTGCGTCTGCGAGGCCCAGATCCCCCAGAGCCAGACCCTGGTAGCCTGGAGGAGTGGGAGGGGGAGCTCGGTAACGCTCATCCTTGGCAGGGGAGGTGACACAGTACACTGGATGCAGGCGGGAGGGAAAGGAGGAGAGGGATGGAGGTGGAGGAGGGGGGGGGGATAAAAGAAGGAACAAAGGAAAATAATGGAAGGATGAAATCGCCGTGGCGATCAACAGAAAACAAAGATGAGCATGCACCAAATAAAGTAAAAACAATGAGCGGGACATGCAGCCGAGGGTATAAACTACCCCCCCAGGCAGAACCGCCAGCTCTGTCCGCAGCCACATCGTTAATTAGCTAAATTTGCCCTTAACGGCCGAGCTGCTAAATGACTGCTGAGGTCAAGCAGCAGAACGCCGCAGGATTTCACTGTAAACATTACTGACGCCGCCACGGCACTATTTTCTCTCGTTAACCACAGAGCAGAGCGCCTGTGTTTACGGGGAATCAAACTGGCAACCCGAGCCCTCACCTATGAGGCCCTTCTCTGTGCTTGACGTCACAGTTTTGTAGACGTGGTCTGTGCTTTGCCCGCCTTCCTCGCTGGTTGGCGAGGAGGGATGCTCCGCGGTGTTTCGCCGCTTTATCGTGCCGTAATTCCCCTCGTAGGTGTCGGACAGCGAGCTGGACGACGCCCAGCTCTGCCGCGACTGGTTGGAGAGGTCGGAGCTGGAGTTCCTGGAGTGCTGCTTGGCGGCGGCGTCCTCGTTCATCCACGCCTGAGTGGCCGCCTCGATCTCGGCGATGGGCCCGGCCAGCTGCGTGTGCTTGAACCCCCCCAGGTGCGCGAAGGCCAGCGGGTGGCCGTGGATGCCGTGGTCCCAGGGCCGGCAGGAGGAGGGCGGCAGGCTCTGGAAGGAGTCGTGGGAGTTGGAGGAGCAGGAGGTCCAACTGCCGCGGCCGCTGTCGGCCACGGAGTCCAGGGAGGCGTGGTCCGGGGTCAGCTCCTCCGTGGAGGCGGAAGAGGTGAAGGTGGAGCCGCGCGGGACGTGGCCTCGCGCCAGCGGCGAAGAGTTACTGCGGACGAACACGGGAATTTAACGATTAGCAAGGTCGGAAAGGTCAAACGGGGACGACTCTTGATGCATGAAGCCATAAGCCGCGGTTCAATATGGCCGACTTTTAAAACAAACTCATTTGTTCGTCTCCACCATAAATATGAAGCAGAACTTGGGTTTATTGGGCAGAGGAGAGGGTGCAGGGGGGCCGCGTTGGTTATACGAGGCCTCTGTTATAACAGGAGGCGGCGCGGCTAATATAATATCAGGAAAGAGGAGCTATGATTGGGTCTCAGCGGCTTTTATAGTCGCGTCTTCGTGAGACAGAAGCAGCTATAAAGCGACTGCAGACAGTAAAAAGTGTTGTTCGGATTAAAAATCAGCCAGTGTAAAAACTGATGGAGGGGAAAGGGTAAATGTGGGCGCTAATAAACATCCAGCATAATGACTCCCCCCCCCAGGTTCCCCACCTGGTGCTCGGCTGGCTGTAGTCAGCATTGGAGTGTGTGTACGTCGCCGCTGTGCCGTCCGCCACCGCGGTGGGCGTCGGCATCGCCGCGCCGGCGGCGGTCCTGTTGCCGCTGCTGCAACGGTCGTCGGGCCCCGGAGCCGGCATGGAGTCCACCGAACAGATGCTGGAGCGGGAAGAGATCTCGCTGTGGCTCGAGTCCGAAAGGTTGTCAGCTTTACTGGCTGGGAGGAAAGCATAACCTGGAGGACAGGCAAGCAAGGGGACAGCTGAGACAAGGAGGAAGAGCTCATCAAATGTGTATACACAGATGAGGCAGCATGGCACGAGACATATCTGGGTGCTACCAACTGTTCTCTTCTACCTGATTTTGACTTTATCGCAGTGTAAACTATAATAGACACGCTGTGTGTATGCCGCCCCCTGGCGGTCAGACCTGGTAACGCAAATGCAGCGTTTTAGATATCGACTAAAAGGAAACAATGGCAGGACATACCTGAGCTAGGGTGAAAACAAGTGATCTGCTGAGCAATTTGTTTCACTGGGACTGTGGGAATGTGGCAAAACGGTCACGTGTTGGCGTAAACGCCAGGAAGTACAATAACCTCGAATAGGACGGAGAACTGCGGGACACTTTCACAGCTGCGGATGAACTATTGAAACCACATTTTTAATGAAAATGGCACAAATACGATGGATGAAATGGGTGAAACCGATTCAAGAAAATCTGCCTCTGTTAACAGCAGGTCAGTAACACAAACGGACAGAAACGCAGCAAAAACTGGCCAAACTTTGGGCATGTCGGCGTCTCCAGTTCTCTGTAATTAAGGAAGAACGGTGACATCACAGCAAAGGCTGAGGAACACTTTCAAACACCAACAAGTCTGAACAGCTCCACACATGAAAGCTGAAACTCTCTCTTTTCTGAGGGGGAATCAGATATAATTCCAGAAACAGCGTTCCTTGATGGCTCATGAACAGAGATCAAAGCCAAGTGGTGAAAATGGACCAAGCAGCATATGGTGATTCTAAACACATCATCCATGATGAGCAGTGCATTATTGATCATCTAGGACATTGAACAAGACTCAAAGAATACAGCTGCTTCTGTGGCAACACTGAAGATCCATCCTGGAGCTAACAAACATCTGCAGACAGATGAGGGAACAAAGCAGCACATAATTAATGCGACTCTAGAACACTGCAGGATAGAAACGTACGAGGACGGGAATGTCTCAGCTGCAGTTTATATTAGCTGCGTGTGGGTTGGCTGACGCAGCAATGGGAGCGTCCACACTCGCACTTGCTCGAGTTTGTGTTTCTCAAGTGAAATTTGGGGGCAGCACAACACAGTTTTGTGTCACCGTTGCCCGGAGACGTCTTCCTATTTGCCGTGTGGCGGCTGAGATGTTTGTGTCTGTCAGACAGTATGACTCCTGAGGTGTCTGGCCCTGCAGAGCCACAGGAAAGGGTTGGGGCTGACCGACCTCTTGGCCCTCTCCTCTTCCTGTTTGTCCTCTTTTGAGGAGGGCGGGGCCTCTGTCTTTATCTCCCCACCATGGGAACGAGGCCGGACTGCCTTTGGTCTCTCTTTGGACCGGCTCCTTTCCCTCAGTGCTCTGAATGGTGACATCAGCCTGGTCCTGATGGGGGACTCTGGGGGTTTGGGTTTGAATTTATGATGCTGGGAGGAAGGTGGGGGACTCATGGGTCCCACACCTGGCTGACTGGGAACACACCCAGTGAGAGTCATTGCATCTGTTCCCTGTGCCCTGGAGCTGGAGCTGGGTGGCCTTAAGACTACCTGTGCTCTGTGGTGGCTCTGCTGTCTGGATCTGCCTCTGTTGTCCTGCCTCTTTCTTTCCCCTCCACTTTCTTTCTCTCCATCTCCTTCCTCCTCCTCCTCCTCCTTTATATCTCTGGGTCTTTCCCTACTGTTCTGCCTGGTTATCATCTGGATCCTTTTGTGGAGAAGAGCCCCACCTATGCCGTAGCTGCGTAGGCTGACGGTGCCGGCTTTGGTGCTGGCATCACTGGTCAGTGACGAGGACGATCCTGACAGGTTCATCTGGCTGGAGTTGTGGGACTTGGCAACTCCTCCAACTGGTAAGAAAACAGAAAAAGATTATTACATTAGAAGGAATTCTGACATAGTTTGTGAGCTTTTAACGCACCTTTGCGTGGGGAACCATGCGGCGACACTGTAGGACTGGAGTGAAGGGAAGAAATGAGGGAAACGGCGTCATCGGACGGTCTCTTGGAGCTCCACTCCTCTGATGAGCTCACTGGAGGTTTCTTAACCACCTGGGGAGAGTTGGAATCTGAAGGAAAAACAAGAGAATTAAAGTAGGAAATGAGAATAACGCTAATAAATATCATCATACAGCTGTACGCACTAGGAGTGCCCGTGTCCTTGGCAGTGCTCTTCTTCCGTAGGTGATTCAGCGGGACCTGGACCTGAAGCACTTGGGACACCCTGTTCTGAGTTTTGGCTGAAGGCAGAGCTGACCTCAGTGACACCGGGGACATGTCCGACTTTGTGGATCGCCTCTCATTTACGTACTTAGACACTGAAACAACAGGATGATTAAAAATCTGTTATATTTCTTGGGGCAAACCTCCAGATCTACAGTGTATTATATACGGTGTTATTGCCACTAGGGGGCAGTAAAACTCGACAACTTGTGTTATTTTAAGCGAGGCGGCTCTTTCCCTTTTTTGCTGGTGTTTGCACTTGTACATTGGCCCAGTTCTAACACTACGGCTGAAATTTATGTGGTACAGGTTCATTTATGTGGTACAGGTTCAGGGCTAAAGGGCTTTTGCTTCACTCACAGGTGCTGTAGGAGGGCTCACACAGCAGGGACATGACTTGGTGCTTCTCTTCGTCCGTCTCCACCGTCAGGTTAGACAGGTACTGCTTCACCTTTCTTGCCATCTGAGCGTCTTCGTACAGCTTCTTGGCATTGAGCAGGGAGCTGCGGCGCACTCGTTTCTTATGGGCGCCGCCCTGCACGTCCAGCATGTTGGAGTTGGTGCTTCCTTGACTCAAGGACCTTACAGGGGGAATTTAAAAGGAACGTGGGAGGAAATTTAAACAGGTGAAATGTGGGGAAAAGGGAATAAATGGAGGAGAAATGAAGGAGATGCACACAAGAAGGACAGATTGACAGACAGAAAGAAAAAAAACAACAACAATCAATTCAATCACGAATAAAACAAGCAGACGTACTTTCAAATACATCTCCCACAACAAAATCTATACATTCTGCCTTTGGGTAACGCATCGCATTAGACCATGCAACTGGGATGGAGGCGGCTCTTGCTTATGTCATGCGGTCACAGCAGCAGCTCAGATGGAGGCAACAAGGGTTAGAAAAACAGCGCACGGAATTCAATCCACGGAATATTACACTGGGATGCGGATACCAACACAGAGCAAACGCGAGTCAGATAGTATCTAAAAATATTCCTGCATCACAGTCGCACATAAAGGCCCCTTATTCTCGACCTTTTATCAAGACAGAATTTGTGACCAACATGCAATCTTTGCCTATATTTACTGAACCTTGCTAGGAGATTTGGTTTTAAATGAGAAACTCTGGGTAAAAACCAGATCCTCAGTTTGATTTCAAGCTACTATATGACTCAAATATACATTTCTATGGACAGTTAATAGGTCATTGATGGTCTTTAATGTATGGTTGATGTGTATGGGCACCGCAAATGTTAATAAATAGAGACAAACAGGCACAGGCAGACACGTGTAGGCTCGGATTAGGGACGGGGGAATGCATGCAGAGCTTATGGTGGTGGTGGGGTGAAGTGCAGGGTAGATTTCATTTTCTGCCAGTCCAGAGTAAAATGGGATGAAACCAATACCATGACAAACTTACCCTAAACTCTTCCACCTCTTCTTCCTGCAAGCAAGAGGTGTGAAGATCGAAGCGTGACTTAGAGACAAGTTCAGGGGTCGGGGGTGGACAAGACTATGTTGATGTCATGCCGCAACACAACAAACGGGAAATGACTGGAGATGAGGGCAACACCACACATGACATCTCCCCATAGCAACCCAGAGGGGGTGGATTGTGCGCATGATTGTTTCAGCTACTGCCCGTATTTATGAGGAACCTTTGTGCACAGACGAAGCTCTGCATTAGTCTATAATCAAGTCTGTTCTGTTGTGGCGATGTGAGCTTGTAGTACACAGTGAGGGTCTGCAGGGGGCAGTCATGCACTGCAGCAGTGATAAAAAGTGACAGACAACCCGACTGATACCAACTACACGCTGGGGTCAGTATCAGTTCTACCTCCCGTCTAGTTAATCTGCAACTTGTACTGCCAGAACAAGAAGTGAGTAAGCACTGATGGAACCAGACCTTGAGGGTGTGCAGGAAGGATCCCGACAGACTGGTGGACTACAGTGTGCAGTGGTTCCCAGTATGCTCATATTGTTAGTAATTTGAACTAAACTTGTATTCTGCACTCTGGTGCTCAGGTTCAATGGAGAATTCTTTAGATGTGACACCTTTAAGGACTATTTGAGGTGATTAAAAAGACCTATACCTGTGTGCAAAGCCCAACCGCCTAAAAGTAAGGTAACGCGAGTATATCTCGAATTGTTCAGAGGATTCTTGACATTAAAAAGCAGCAAACCTTTGTCTGAACATGAGAGCTGGGTCCATGTTGGCTGAGGTCAGTCGCACTACATGTCTGATCTCCTTGGCAATCATCCTCAGCTTCTCAAAATTCACCAGCCCATCGACAGTGGAGTCATTGCCTGAGATGGAAAAAAACAAGCGAGAAATTACACATTTACGCACAAACCATGAGGTCCAGGTTCTGTCAGTTTTTACCAGAGATACCTTCAAGATCACAAAGCTACTTCTGAGCTAAAAGTTCAAAGTGAAGAACTGCTCATCGTTACTTTCCAGAACAAAGTGGTTTAGATCTTGTCAGGCTGGGTTATTGGAGAATTTTTAGCTACTTTCTCTATTAAAACAGTGTTCTGATAGTGTCCTTCCTAATTCTAAACATAGCCGTATCTTTACAAGAAAAGCTTTGGGAGGAAGTCTGGGTGGGTAGTCTTGATCTGACTCGGTGCGACACTTTAAAATAGCAATAAAGAAACCGTTGGAGAAGTAAAACTAACAAGTGAGACTGAAATTAACACAGAGGAGGCTTTGGACAGTGAAACAAGCAGAACTCATATCTGAGTAGCTCTTCTTAAAGAATATCTTCTGCCCACCTTCGTGTAAGAAGGTGAGGTCCTTCTTGACCACCGGGAACAGTGGGATGATGGGCGGCTGCATGCTCTGGCTGCTCAGGATGTTGCGGTACTTGGCCATGTTCCTGGAGGGGTCAAACACATCCTGCAGGTCCCCAAACAGCTTCTCGTACTTGCTGGGCAATTTTTCCCACGAACTTCGCAGACGGGCCACCGGTGCCAAGTTCAGGCCGCTGCAGGGGGGAGCAGACAAAGAGGATGAGAAGGACCAGGTAAAAACCAGGAGGCAAACACAGCAAAATCAGTCTTTATTTCTTCATTCATCTCTTTGCCCGCGATACTTCCTCTCCTTCCTGGCTGGGAGACACCAACCAGTATGCAGGGTAATTGACATTATTTGCATAGAAGTGGTGCAGCAGCTGTGGAGAACAGCACAGCTTCTGTCACCTGTGTGGTTATGCAGCAGAGAGCTGCATGTGTGAAGACACGGTGCTGCCAGGAGCCATGTAGAGAGAGACACAGCTGCTCTTAAGTGCTTTTTAAAGAGCAAGCGAAGGCTCGGCGTAATGCAGAGAGCCTCCAACTGCACATCTAGGTGTAAAGAGGACTCCTGATCCAAATATAAGAGGAGGTGAAGTAAAGAAAAATCAGTGATGCAGATATAACTGACACTCTAGACTCTAAAGGTTCTATGAGGCACACTGGGCCACAGAGGGAACTCCATTTGTTATTTTTGATTCATTACAGTAAATGACCCAACACGCAGCAATAAGGTGGAGCTCTTGTGTTTCTGAATCCCATCATGCATTAGCATTGTATAGCAACCAAAAAGAGATTAAAAAAAATACTGCTATTAGTTGATTGGGTCACTAAACCTCAATGAGAGCATCCAACAACCTTCTCTGGAAGTTCCTGTGCGGACCGACCTGATAATGGCAAACATGGAGTTGAAGTTCTTGCACTCCCGGCAGTGCAGGGCGATCTTGATGAAGTGCTTGATGGTCTTCATTCTCTTCAGGGCATTGGGTTCTTTCAGGATCTCTGAGGCCACCCAGAAGGTCTCCTTGTTTATCACCTCTTCGAATTGTTTCAGATTACCGCTTCCTATCGAGGTGTCCAGTTTAAACAAGTCATCCACATACCTAGAGGGAAATGGATTTTAATTATATTGAACGCAGAATTGGAAACTTCTGTTCTCAACGATCACAAAAGCAAGCTTGAAACCACAAAAGTTACATACTCCGTAGACTCGATGTTCCTGAAGAGGTCAAAGTCTCTCATGGAGAGCTGAGCTGCCACCTCCATGGTGCTGAGCTGCAGCAGAGAGATCTGACTCTCCCTGAGGAGATCCTGAGCGTCCTCGTCTGAACACAGCGTCTCCGTTTCCATGTTGTTCTTCAGGTAGTATCTGCAGAAGAGGACCATGGGAAAAAGAACACATTTCAATGAGTTCATGAGCGTGGAAACAGCTTCGTTTCAAACAGATTTTATCAAACTTTATAATAATAATAGAAATCCGATTCCAGCTGCCCGATCTAATCTAAAGCAAATATTTCAATGTGAGGCCCCATCATTTTATAAGGGCTTTATTAGAACTACTGTGTTCATCCTGCTCCTTCTGCATATATATGCTAAAGAAAAAAGATGAATGTTCTTCTCATTCATATTTTATCTAAAAGGCTACTTTTTGCTGTCTCCCATTTAAAAATGAGCTCGAGCAAAAAGAAATAAATACTCTGGTGACACTGACAGATTATAGCCACGTCGTTCCTCAGGGTGAAGACGTGGCGAAGCAGAGTGAAAGATGAGGGGACAAGTGGGGTGGGGGGAATAATATTTCTCTTGGTTTAATCTCTCGGGGAGAGCTCCCAGCAGCAGAATGTCTCTCCTGCCTCATTCTGAGCATCTTAGGTCTATAAATTGAACCCCTCTGTCATCCACTTCCACTCCAATGGAGCTCTGAGAGGTCTTAACTGAATAGAGTTCCCTGTAGAGCCACGGGAGCCAAGTCGTGGCACGGATGTGACCCTAACCTGCTAGAAGACCAGAAAAGAGGCAAGAAGAGGAAAAGAGGACTGAAATTGGCTCCCAAATGTCAGTAAAGCTGACAGTTGAATGCATCTTGCATTTTAATGTGAAAAGGGGGACAATTAAAGCACATCTCATTCTCAAACATATACAGTTTAACCTTTTTGTAGCTCACCCTGCCTTTAAAGACTGAAGGTGAAAAAAAAAAAAGCAAACATTACTAAACAGACGTGGATAAACAGTAGAAATATGCAGAGATTTGCATGGCTGTCATTGTCTGAGACAATATTTCAGAGGGTCTGTTATCTATATCCTTTATAGGCCTGCGTGCATGCATGTGAGAGTGCGTATGAATAATTCCAGACATGCCATGCTGCCTGCAGACACCCCTGACAGCAGATGAAAAATTCATACAAACCTAGCTGGGAAGGGACTGACGGTGGGCCGTAGGAGGGAGGAGGAATGTGTGAAAAAACAACAACTGAGCCTTTTTCAAAAGGAACATCGTGGCTGCCGCAAGCCTGGATGTGATGTTTAAAACCCCCGTTTCTCACCTGCCGTTGAGCTGAATCCGATCAGCCAGTTTGGAGAGCTGGTCGGGGAGGCGCCTCTGCTTTATGACGCCCTCTGGACTGACGGACACCTCGCACAGGGAGTAGGTTTCGGGGGCGGCCACGAGGCCGAACTCATTGACGGTGTGAGCCACCACATCCTTGGCGGTTGTGTCCTTGCTGATGATGATGTAACAGCTCTGCTGGTCGGCTTTGAACACCCGGATGACCTGGTCTGGGATGTCTGACCGAAAGACAGAAACAGGGGAAAGGTGTGAGGCTGGATGAGTTAGAGGATAAAATATACAGCATGTAAAATACACGTGATGGCATCAACACTTTAGCAATAATCTAATAGCAGTCTTGAACTTTATTTGGTCTTGAATCTAGTTTTGAGAAGTGTAGATTGTGCAAACATTTTCAGAAAGGATACTTAGAGAGATGCCCAATTTCCTCCAGTAGAACAGTAGCAACTATCAAACATTTTGCATGTAACAGCATTATAAAATGTACTTTTCTACAAGTGTTTGAGCTTATAATGTTATTCAGGGTTGTTTAAAAGCTACAAATGCAACATGTAATAATCCAACAAGACATAAACTGCATCATCTGCTGCCTTGAATGATATTCAACAATAACAGGCAGAGATAAAATCTCCAGTTTCACCGTGTACTTGATATTGAAGCTGCTGCACGTGACTCAGGCGGCGCGATGAGTGTTGAATAATACAAACATTCCCCCCCAAGTGAAATACTACATTAAACCTCCCTGTGTATCACAAGGGAAGAGACCATGGCCCATTAACCATCAACAGACAAGGACGTCCATCATGCAATTGAAAATGGAGGGAAAACCACAAAGACAAGTGGAAACAAAATAAAAAAAGAATATTCAGACATGCAATGAGATGTGCCACCTCTAATGATACGCAGATCTGTCCTCTGCATGATTCGAGATCCTCTTCAGGTGCTCTCTGACAACAATAGCTGCACAAGTGCATGAGGCAGAGGCACAAACAAAATCACTGCTCTTAGTGCAGCTAATACTGTTAGTGAACACTGGAAATCAATGGATGGTGCCTGCACGTGGTTTTTACCCCCCTGAATCAAGACAAAGGCAGTGCTTTTGCTTTCCCATGCAGTGTATTCCATAACTTCAGCTGGGTGTCTCTTTGTTCATAAGGTATTTTCAATACGTGTACATATGATTCTTATTTTGCAACTATTGCAGGATGTGAGGTTTTCTGACCTCTTAAGAGATTGGTTGCAGTTTCCTCCTCTTGGTAGTACGTGGAAGCAAAAATGCTCAGTGTCTCATTAGCTTTGATTTGTGATTATGGAGTGGGAAGCTCTTGGCTCTGTGGCTCACTATCATATCTGAAGGGCTTAATCATATTTAATCCTCTGGATGCGCTGCAACCTGACCTGCCCGCTGGAGGACAACCGACGCCCACAGAGCCAAACAGACAATCAATTATCATTGCTTATAAAGGTGTCATTTATTTTCTTCCCCATCTGAGAATTTATTCATGCAGCCAAAGTAAAAAAACAAACAAAGTAAAATCACTACAATGGGAAAAAAGCCAAAGTGCTTAAAAAGTGACACAGAGGAGAGGTACAGTCTGTACGTTCTGACTACGGAATTGAAGGGACGTATACTTACAGTAGAGTCCCAAAGCTTTGGAATGCAGAGGGGGGAGAAAAGAGACAATTCAGTGAATAAGGCAGGAGGGAAAACAGCGAGCGCAGTACAAAGAAAAGCTCCAAACTGAAAACACTGATGCAGAGAAGAAAAGCTGAGAGGAGTTTTATTATAGCTTGAATCTGTTCCCTTGATCCCAGAGAGGCCTGGTATGACTCATCGTGTCGGCATAAAGACATCTGTTTAAAATCAGAGCGAGAGGACGAGACGAGAACGAGTAAAATTCGACAGAAAGAGCAGAGAAAGAGAAAAGGTTCTCATTCAGTCCGTTCCACCGCCTCCATCCACAGCAAATACACAGCGTTGCTGCTGCAGTTCTGCTTTAACCGATCTTTAACCGAATGGTTTCTATGTAGCCTTGTTGAGTTGAAAGGTCAAACAGGATTTTAAATTTGTGAATTTGATTCTAGAAATCCGTTTCCTTCTGCTTGAGGCAGACACGAGGTTTGCTTTTAAAAACCAAAATCCCACCAATGAAGAATTAATGTAAAGATTTAATCCCAGGACAGACAGCATTACCGTACAACAACCTAGAGGGTTTTGAATATTGCCTTTTTAAGTAGTACAACACATCATCATTCACTGACAGCAGGTCATCCAGAGTAATTACATGCAGAAGAACTTTGGTGAGATTAGAAACTCCACAGAGGATCTGGGAAAGAGAAGGATGTTCTTTCTATGCTACTAAAACTAGTGGGAGGCCAAACGAGTGAGGGAAGCTTCATCTAATGTGAATGATTAATGAGACCCGGTGTGTGTGTGTGCGTGTGTGTGAGAGCGAGATGTTTAAGTGTAAAAACAACGTATGTAAATGAGAGGCGTGTACGTGTACACTGAGCTCATCGATTACCAGGGGAATAAATAAGAGGCTAATTTCTCTCTTCGTTTCCGTCCCAATTTTCTTTCCCCTCACCATATTTCAATCACACAAATCCCGTCCTTTCATGTGAAATAAGTGCAGAACGCCGCCGAGCAGAGAAGAAATACGCAGGCTTTGCAGTCCAGAAGGTATGTTCCTGTCAGACGTACACAAGTCTGCAACACTTCAGAAAGGAGGACCCCCCCAGGTGCTCTCGCTCCCTCCCTGCCTGCTGCAGCCCTGCAGCTGCCGAGTGGATGTGTGTTCCTATGTCAGCTCGAGTGAGAATAATTGTTTTTCAAGAAGAGCGACAGATAAAAGAGGAGAGCTGGTGTAGGTGAAAAGGGAACCCATACTACACTTGGCCGAGGCTGCTTTATGAGATTGTAGTCAAGGGTGACAGGCTGTCTCCAAGCCTGTGCACTGCACTCCTTCACTGCAAGGACGGATTTGATGCTCCGAAAAGTTCAAACTTAATATCTGTATAATTATGAATAAGCAGTAAAGAAAATTTTACCCAAACCTGCAAACAGGTCGATCACTTCATGGTTCACAGTCTCCTCTTCATTGAGATTTCTTACCTGCAGGGTTGGAGAAGTCGAGGACGCTGGTGGCCGGCTGCAGCAGGTCGGGGCTGCTGGACGACAGGTTTCCGGGGATGGGCATGATGGCCACGCTGTGGCGACACTGCTTGGTGCCCACGATGCTGTCGTCCTGAGACTGGACCATGCCGCCATCGCTGCAGAGCAGAGCAGAGCAGAGCAGAGCAGAGCAGGGTTGGGGATCAGTGGAAGCTCGGGAATAAAGCAGCCAAATGAGGAGCGGTGGGACACCTTGGCTGGAATAATCTCATATATCTGCCAATGCAGGGAGAACCTGCAGCCTTTTCCCCACTTTCATTGTTTCATGAGACAAATCGGTGCACGGCTACTTCACAACCAGGAGCATTCATGGAAAGAGATGCAAAAGTTTGCACAGCACGAGACAATGGGATTAATGAGGGTTAGCAGAGACACGGAAGAAATGAGACGGCAGCACATACGGTGTTGGCCATAACTCTGCAAGCACATTATATTATTATTAAAAGTGAAAACACTCTTCCTCTCCTGTTTTTTTAATTCACGTAACCGTCAAATCTACATAGAGTATGTGTCTGGCTGCCACTCTGGGACATGCAAATATTGACCTTTACATTAATGGCAGCATCTGGCTGCCCAGAACTGCATAAATATACTAATGAAAATGGTCATCAGATCCAACAGAGCTATTGTATTTTTGAATAATAAACGGAGTGGTCCTGAAGGTGCCTCTGCTCACAGTAATGGCTGCCTCCCTGGGAATTCTTGAGTTAAGTTTGAACCTTTATGCGACCTTTAAATACTGAAAACATTAAACACTGAGCAAAATGGAAAATCCAGCTGGCGCATCGAAATATATTTAAATTTTTTAATAAAATTGACCCTGAGTGAAAGGTATAATGGCGCCAAGTAGGGGCTGCAAGTGGATATCAAAGCATTTTATAACCATTAGATTTAAAAAAAATTTTAAGTATAGAAAGATTTTGTTTACCGGTAAGTCTAAAAATTCAAATGTATTTCTAATGATCAGACACTGACATTGAAACACTGTGGTGACTTGTGGTCGAGAGCTTGAGCGAGCTTAAGTCTGGGTGTCTAATGTGCACTAATGTGGTCTTTCTATTAACACAGTTGAAAGCAAAGGCTCAGTAGCCTCACAGTGACTAGTCAATAGAGGGAGGGAAGATGGACGGGACAAGATAGCGCAAAGAGAAGAACAACGAGGGGGTAATAGGTCTGATTTAGACAGAAGATCGTGATAAAATGATTGCAAAGAGTCTGTCAGCTCTACTAATCCGATTCTAGTTTCCAATAATAATTCTGGACGCTAAAACAGGAAAAGTTTTGTCAGCATAAAGTTCAGTTCTGCTTATCGGACGTTTTGCTCGGATCAATCAAGGATGACCACTGGAAGAATGATGACCAAACATTAACGATGGTTTAAATATGATCAAATACACAACACACTGACTCTAGAAAGTGGGATCTATGGATTAGCATGAAACCTGTAAATGAAGCTCTGGAAAGTTCAAGCAAGTGGACGTGTGTCTGTGGATCCCTGCTGACAGGCGAATGTATGGTCAAATGGTTAGTAAATGGGAAGTTGTGTAAGAAGTCTTACCCAAACAGGCCCCTGACGCAGCAGAGACGGCATCGGAAAGTGTGAAAGCGTGAAAACAAAAGAAAAAATAAAACCAAGCAGAGCTCTGTTGACTCAGTCCAGAAGCACCGAGGTGCAGCTGAGTGCTGAGGATTTTCATTTGCATCCGTTTAAAACAACCAAACAACAACAAGGTGAAGGTAGAGGACAAGGGCCACAGTTCAAGCAGAAATGGGAACTGAAAAAAGTGAGGAGTAATTTCATAATGAACCTCCAGCTTCTGTAGGATCTGTCGAGGGTGATTATGCCAGAGTAGACTGCTGGCTACGCTAGTTTCAAAATGAAATGACTAAATCTGAAAGATTTTTGTGGATTGATGCCTGAGCCACAATAGCAAGGCACCTGCATGGATGGTACACAGGAGATGACAGTTCTTTATGAAGGTGAATCAGTGCTGCAGTAAAATGAGGACGTCTTGATGAGCGAGTGTTGGGACCCCTTCAATAACACAGTTGTTACAGTGATACACATCATGATTTAATATCTTATCAAATGTCAAAGATGTGGACGGGATGAGAATGGCATCATGGGGTTACCTCTTTATTGTAATCTTGATAAATCAACTCCAGATCACGAGACAAAGCGACCAAAGGCCGGAACCTTTGTCTATTGCTTTCCGATCCTCTGTGTGTAAATCACTCTGATTGCGCAATATGGGATGTGTGTAAAGCTGCTTACGGGAGCTAGGAGAACTTCATTTGACAGCAAAACGGCTGCTTTATAGCCCGAGCGTCCTTGTTGCTTAAAATCATTTTCAAAAGTGTAGCACAATGTCAGCCAACTCCTGAAAGAGCTGCTGGTGGGGTGGCTGACCTCTGTGGGGATAAGAAAGTGTCTAATATCTTATTATTTCAACTCTAAGCTGGGCGAGCACAGAAGGCCACTTTAAAGAGACGCCTGCCGTCAAAGTTTCATCTGAACCGGCTACATGAAACCCGAATGAACCTAATCATGTCTGTGCTCGGTCCTTTGAATCAGACACCAAAGAGCGGGGCCAGCGGGGCCGACACGCAAGACAAAAAGCGCTGACGGCCTTTGTTTGGGTCAATAAACGGATGCAGCACAGGGGCGTTTACAGCCACGCATCGGATCAATAGGAGCGTGATGTGGATGATCTGCACGCAGCTTTTGTGGAGGTAATCGCTGCAGGGCTGGAGAACGACTGAGTGGAGACGGAGAGCAGCCAGGGATGCGGGAGACTGCCTCTCTGTCAGAGCGCCTGGGCTTTGCAGCCTTCCCAACAGTTTGCTACGTAATTAACAGGGCGAGAGCCACGTCTCTCTCTTCTCTGGCGCGCCGACAGAGTGTGGAGTTTAATGAGGCTTCGGGAAGCATGAAAAGATGAAATGAAATCAGGCTCGTATCTGTGCGTCACGGCTGGAATATTGAATATGAGCCGCCATCTGCAAAATTGCTTTCAATTGCTCCAGATGCTGCGGGGACAATGGATGGTTATGGATGACGAGGACAATGGTTATTTGATGAAGGTGCCGATGATGCCTTTTATGTTCTTGCGACTTAGATGAATACAATCTGCTTTCTTGCATTTGAGGGTGGGGGCATCATATGGTGCACAAGTCTGGGCCGGTGTTGATTCAAATTGCATTATACGATCTTATATTCAGTGTCACTTTCACTCCATTTGTCTGAACTTTCAACAATAAAAAATCATTTTTAATTCTATAACTACATTAGCAAGCTCACCTGAATGGTTTGGGTGGTAGAATGCTGAAGCGCGTCTTCTCCAGCATCTTCCTGATCTTGTTTCGACCTCCCGACACAGTGTTGGCCTTCAGTTTCCTGTTGCTCTTGTGGTCACTGGGGAACTCCATATCTCCAGGAAGGTCAGGGATGGAAAAGCGGTTGCCTTTCTTCTCCTGGATCTTGGGTATATGAGGACCCCCGTTCTTCTTTTCATGCATCACCCTGCTGAGGAGCTCTTTGAAGACTGGATGTGAGGCAGAGCAGAGGACAGAGGGTCACCATCTGAGCCCATTAGCACGGGAGAGTCAACGGCGCTGTGAGGATGTGCTCACCAAATATGTTGGTTTTAATGGTCAGTGAGAGGTGCGTGTTATTTCTGAGGATGTCAACAGCTTTGGTGATGGAGATGTTGTCAAAGTTCTGGCCATTGACCTCCATGATCTGAGACAAGATGGAGAAAAAGACAGTTTGGTTTTTTTTTTTTTTTTTTTAAACAAACTAGCAACACCAACAGTCTGAGTTATTCAGTTTCACACTTGATGGCAGGAAAGGGGAAGAAGACTGCTGCTCTATATTAAGTAACCGAGAGATGAGCCAGCAGATCACATAAGTTCTGAAACAAGTTATAAGTTACTTATCAATTTATAGGAACAGAATTCACCTGATATCTGCTTGGTTGCCCTGGTGGTCACAGTAAATTATTATTCGAAGGGATAGCTCATATAGCAATACGAGCATTGTCAAGACGAGAATTTATGGCTATAGTTGCAGGAAGTATCTTAGTTAAAAAAATTAAAGCACATATATCAACCACTATATTACTGAGCTTATTACGTCATCTCACCTGATCTCCCCGTTTGAGTCCGGTTTCTGCAGCTTTACTTCCTTCTTCCACCGAATCAACAAAGACGCCGAATCCCCTCTCGCTCCCTCCCTGCACGCTGAAGTGGAGCGGCGAGTCCCTGGACGCCTTCTGTAGGGTGATCTGCCTTAACTTAGCCTTGGCTGCGCACGCTATGTTCAGCAGTCGCAAATGGCCTTTCATTTTCTGACAATGGGCAACGGATGGGGAAATTATGACATTATTAACTGTGTAATGTCGGTTTGCACGTGCAGCTAAAGGTGTCGAGTGAAACACAAGCTAAGCTGAACGGTGTCTTACCGTTGTTTCTAGAAGTTTCTCAAAATCCTCCAGGAAACGTGTCATGGCTGGGTTACCCTCAAAGTCATTGAAATGGTTGTTGACCCACAGCAGCACTATTCTTGTCACCTGCGGTCACATTATGCTTCACATGAGCTCTCTCTTATGTTGCACACACATAATGAAACAGTAGTAGCGGCACAAGCCTGTTTTAGGGACAATTATAGAAGCAGGATATGATGTTTATAATGTATGTGTTGTGTCCACAAGGCCACAGCAGCGTTCCTGGCTCATTACACTGCGATGCTGTCTAAACCTGACTGTAACTAATGTAAAATCGCTGTGCTTTTTTACATTTCTTTCTCATTGTAATTGTTTTTCTTTTGAAACAGTGAAAACATTGAACATGTACGTGTTTTTATTCCACAGCTGTACGCTGGTGATAGCAGCAAAGAATAAATCAACATGCTTATTAAGTGACAACTTCACCACTCTGTCCATATCCTGCTGCTTTCAACTGAATTATTGCAAGTAAACCTCTGCCTAAAAGGGCGGCAGATTAAAAGCCTAGATGGCAAAAACATGAGGACTATTGACAACACAGAACTAATCTTATGTTAAAGCAGTCGCAGACAACAGGAGTGTCAACCTGGCATAAATTGCTGGTGGACAGGGGGACAGCTGAGCTGGCTCAGCTTGTATTGATCTGCACAGCAACACTTGATTTATTTTTTTATCGACATGCATAAATACAAATGATTAGCATTGTTACACCAAGCGTACAGAACGGTTGGAAGGCTCCAACACCCCGGTATACAAATGCTGCTGTTCCACACACAAGCGCCAGACTTTTCGTCATTATTCTCAACTCAGTAAACACACACCCGCCAAAAACAAGGGCGAACAAACTCACCGTATCCCGGAGGGTGTCCACCTGGAACCACTCAAACAGCTTCTTGCCAACGTCCATGGGGTTTGACAGGAAGGTCCTGTAGGTCAGCAAGAAGTCTTCGATGTATGTGGGGTCCACTACCGATGGTTCCTCCACCAGGTGCATGATCAGACGGTCTGGGGTTCCCTGTTGGTGGCAAAAAGGCATAAAGCCATGAGATACAGGAAACATTCCACACATGCATGTGTCCCTGCTGACAACAGATCATGAACTACAGAGCACCGCAGAGGCACAAACACACGCACGTGAATAAATGGATTAGATTTATTTTTCTGGATGAGTTGACTTTGTTTAGAATGAATAGAGGCACATTCTGTCCAACATACAGAATTCTAAATTTGTCGATGTCACAGTGGATGTTTCTGGGGGGAAATGATTCATCAGACAGGGAAGAGAAACTTGAAATGGATCCAATTTTGCCCACTGCAAGAGGTAAAGTTTAAAACCGAGAAGAAATGCTAACACTTGTGAATTGACTAATTTGAACGGGCCGTGTTTCTTCAAGGCAGCAGCAATCCTGCTCTGATGTGGGGCGAGAAATTCATTCAGGCCCATTATGTGATCGATACGTACTCCATGAGCCTTGGGAGAAGGATCAAAAGGCATTGTGTTGCTTTTGTAATGTGGTGTACAAGAAAATGCTTCAGCAAACACTAATGGCTCCGAAGATGCCTTTAAACAATTAAAAAGAGCATAGGCTCTTTGAGAGTGTTGCTGGTGCGGGTCCATTGAGGTTGTTCCCAGATCAATTTGATGGATTTTATTAGATTTAACAAATTTGAAACTTTGTTAGAAGTTATTTTTAAGGAGGGCTGTCATGTAAATTGTGAGTAAAAAAATTGTGAGTAAAAAATGTGATCAACCCTGAGGATGAAAAGTTAACATGGTTCTATCTTTAACAAGACTCAATGTATTTTTAAACAATAAGTTCATCGGGAGTTCAATCCCGCATCCCGATTTTCTGTTTTGTAGCATATTTGCTGGAGCTTAAGGTAAATTCTGAGACAATTTCACTATTTCAGAGGAGAAAAAATACTTCTGTGGCACATAAAAAGACCTCGACATTGAAATCACTAACCTTGATGACAATGTGTCCTTTTCTGGTGCCACTGCGGTCGAGCTCACGGTGCTCTTTCACCATCACGATCTCGCCCTCCTCCTCCACTTTGTGCGTGTTCTTCTCCACATGGTTGAGGATACGCCAGTAGTCCTCCTGGGCGATGCACACGAACTGGTCGAGGACGACATGAGGAAGGCGAATGAACTTGTAGTACAGCCCAACGCTGCTCCGCACCATGTTCGGGTACTCAATCCACACCACAGGTGCATGAAGGCAGAGTGGGTGAGGCATAGGAGGGATGAAACCACAGCGTCCAGCAGCTAGATTTTTAAACTATTCACAAATCTAAAAGCTAAACAGGAGTAGATCAACTCCCGTTAACTAGCCATAAGACGAGAGCTGAACTAACTTCCCATTGTATCACACAAGCAACAGCAACAGACATGATTCATAACAAATCTGTCGCTATGTTACTCGCTGGCCTCCCCTCTAACGAGTTGATCATTACTGCATATGGCTCACGAAGCCCCTCCTCTGTCTGTTCCTCTCTATATAAAGACAGGAAATAATGTGGCCAGTAGAGGAACCAGGCAGTGTGAATAAAGGTTACACAAGTTCATGCAGAGAAAACTACAAAGACTGCAAAAGCTATTTGTGTTTTGATAATTTGTTATAATTTGCTTCTCAAGTTTAAATAGATAAGATGCTGCTTCGCGTCATTAAAGCCTTCTTTACCTGGCAGTCGTCGCCCTTGGTGCGGACTTCCCCGTTCATATACTGCTTGTCCAGCGAGGGAGAGATTCCAAAGCTGTTGCCCATGCACAGAGTCTCCATCCTACCGTCTGGGTAGCTGAATTCTACTGCCCCGTTTAGGATGACATACCACAGATCCAGCTGCAGAAACCAAACACACAATCATGTTAACGCTTTTGTATGCTATATGTGATGGTATGTAAGGAGACCCTCGGAGCCAACTCGGTAAGACGGTATGGGAACGAAACCAGCTATAGGATATATACTGCCTA
Organism: Takifugu flavidus; assembly: GCF_003711565.1. Taxonomy (NCBI): domain Eukaryota; kingdom Metazoa; phylum Chordata; class Actinopteri; order Tetraodontiformes; family Tetraodontidae; genus Takifugu; species Takifugu flavidus. The sequence goes on from NC_079533.1 coordinate 12,081,396, forward strand.
TCTCTGTTTTTCCTCTGGCATCTGTGACTGGCAATTCATTACCATTTATCACCCTGTCAGATTTGATGCTGTTGCATGGAACCAGCCATGACAGACCTCTGGCACTCAGGGATGTGACTTCATTAATAAGCTTTGAGGCAGGTTAGCTGATGAGGGGGTTAGCCTACAGTGACTCTGAACTTTACACTTTCTAAGTGCAAATTAGACTTAGAAAGATGTCACCTACAGAAACATATAAACTCTAGGATGTGCCCTTTTTCCATTTCAATGTTGCATTATTAGATTTGGTCATTCTTACCAATACTTCTGCCTTGCTCGGGTATGTGAATGTCCTAGGTCTGTGAAACTTTTACAGTGTCTAAAAGTATAACTAGTCACTATATTCTGTGAGGCACAGCTTTCCCCAAAGTCTTATATTCATGTTTAAACTGTTTTCCGACTCTTTTCAATGCCGCTCTGACAGTAGTGATGAAGTGATATCTGCAAAAGGTACTTCACCTCCTGTTTGTTGTGCAGGATGACGGTGCCAGCCTGCTCCACTACCTCAAACACCATGACGCTGCACAATTCTCTGCGCACAGACATGGTCATGTTGGCGAAGGCCGGCAGCTGGTGCATGAACTCCAGCAGTTGCTCTGTTCAAGAAGCAGATGACGGAAAGTGAAGATACGACACAACTCCTGATGTGGTGAATCGCAAGTGTTTTCTGTCTGTCACTGCTTCAGCCGAGCACATTTTAAGTCATAATAGAATGCAGTTACCATGTAATAAAATTTTCAAAACTGGACGAGGAAATGGGAAAACTGCATGCCATCAGATTTACCAAATAACTGCTTCACTGGCTTCAGACCAAAGGAAGCACTTATGATAATCACAATAAAATACGACACAATAAATACATTCAGATGTTGTATAACAGGTCAAACAAGAGGATGTGGATGAGACATGCGATAAAACACTCACTGAAGTCCCTATGAGGTATCTCTTACTTGTAAAAGAGGTCAACCTTTGCTCTTATTGGCCTAATTAGGGGAGTAAATGTATTTGTTTCTTTAAGCACTTTGACACAGCAGGCTGTGTATTAGCTCTCTAATGTGGTCACCTTCCTATCAAAAGACCCTGGTGGGCCCAGCTAATGAGGTCATCTTTCCTGGTTGCCTGCATAAAAACACATGCTGGTCGGCCACTGGTGTTTGGAAAGCACTGCGATCTGTCTTTTTGTGTATCTGCCTGCGCTTCCACTTGAATGATAGATGATGTCTTTGAGGGGCTGTGTATGGCTAAAAATAGTATCTGTCAGTGCTCCTCAAGTGTGACATGCAGGAACAGACTGTACCAGGGCCTCCTCTCATCACAATGCAGGATATTTTTACTGAAATAAAGTGAGATATTTATGGTAGACCGGAAGAAAAATAGCTCTAAATCAGACTGACCGATGTCGTCATCGTTGCGGTCCACGGGATCTTTTTCCAAACACTCGCGGACCAGATCTCGGCCCAGGAGAGTGTCTGAGGCTCTTTCCAAGTCCTCGTCCTCCTCTTCATCTTCTTCACTGTCGACTACAGCCTCTGGAAGTCCAGAAAGGTCCACATCTCCGAGCTCGCTCTCTGTAGCCTGATGGAAGATGACACAACATGAATTATTTTCATCTTTACTGGAAAAGTGCAGATTTATGTGGAAATAACTGGAATGTAGCACTTTTCTTCTGCTGCTGACAGATTTTTTCTAGTACTTTGGAGAAATGAAAGTCATCCCACGTGCAGCCTGTGCCTTTTCATTCCCACTCACATTTACATTGTGCTGCCAGGCTTGATGTAAACAAAGGAAAACAAAAACAAAGAATTACAGGATAGGGCCTGGAGATAAATGAAGAATGGGACAGCTATGGTGACAATACTTGTGACTAGAAATTAATAAGAGAGGGTAGCTGATGGGAAAGTAAAGGAAGGAAGGAGAAGGAGAAAGGCAGACATATGAGAGTAGGAGAAAGGACATGTCTGAGAAGTTTAAGATATGGCTTAATATGTGGGACCCTGAGAAAAGAGTGGTGGTGGTGGGGGGGGTCAGGAGATAAACAGTCTGCTGCACTGACAGCTGAGACCCACGGCTGACTGGAGGGTCGGCCAGCTGTAAGCAAACAGAGCTGGGAGAGCTATGAGCTGATGGGATTAGATCTGTGTGATTCTTATCTAATCTGAGGATGAAGAGCTCAAGACGATGGTGTTAAACTCTTCTCTGTTTGACCTATTTATGTCAACCTGAAACTGTTTCACAGTCTGCTGGTGGGCGGACACCGTTTCGCAGGCAAGGAGCTTGAAATGTCATAAATGATGGCACTTCTGTTTATTTTCAGAGAATTGGAGATGGTTGGAATTTGTATTTTTTAAACTGCAATCAAAAATGGGATATTAGCATTTATTAAGATCTGTTTCTCCCACAAACCTGCTGATTAATTTTGTTACCAGCAGTGGCCATTGATGTTATCATCTCATTAACTTGCAGATAACTCATTACTTTCAAGCTAATGGACCACCTCAGTTCCTGTGATTAGTGCTAATAATGCCAGTGGTGTCAACCATGGATACTCAAAGCTTTCACAAGTATATGCGACCTATGTGTTAAAGGAGAATCAATACCCAAAGGTTTTGGAATATATAAAGCACTGTGCATAAACATTGGAGATCGGGGGATCTGCGGGATTATGAGGCAATGTCATCCGTCTGGTTAAAGATTATTGACTTACAGCTACTTAGATACGCCATGAATAAAAGTGGCATTCACTTTTCCCGAGCTACTGTTTGCCAAACTTGTCACGTAAGAGTCAAGCTCACGCAAGGCGACAGAGAAACATGTTCTGACCTTCTGCCCTCAGAGTAACTCTATTACAATGCATCTTCACAAAGAGTTTCAATAAATTATATTTTCATTTTAAAGCCATTGCAATTCTTTTCATCGGTTCTATCAAAAGAGACCACGTGTGCAGTAGAATAGCAGGCCGTAAATAAAATTCTCTAATAATGGGTCCCAATGCTGACACACAGAGCTACCTTCAATACTGTTTCCCCTTCCATACCGGTGTCACAGATATCGACTAATCCTTTAAAGGTTAAGTTAATTTCCTGCATGTGACCTTTTCCCCGCAGTAGGAAGTGCAGAAGGAGTCAGGATGCAGAAGCCATATGTAATAATTAATCCGAAACCAATGATTTTAAAAGGTTGACAACATGTTACAGACAACAATTGTGACAAGAGGTTGTTACTCTATTAAACTTTCATTATTACCTCTGCCAAGGAGTTTATGCTTGCCTTGGCAAATGTTTGTGAGCTCGCAGAAATAAACAAAGATGTCTCGATGGATCTACTTGGGGGGGGGTGGGAAACAAGCCAGGCAAGAACCCATTAAAATCCAGTGCAGAGCAGCAAAAACATTGTTTGCGGTGACTCTCGGGCTTCAGGTTGGCTGTCTCCAGAGTGCAAATGTGATCATCTTATCCAAGAAATGTTTTGACGCATGCTTTTGATGCAACGTGGCGCTCACCTGGTAAATATCTGAGAGACTGCTGCTCCCAGAGTCACTGGCGATGCTGCATCCAGACTGACTGGGAGGCACGTGCATCACCTGCTGGTGGGCGTGGTCTGTTAGGTGCATCTTATTGAGGTCACCAGGAAGCTGTACAGACAGACAGGCAGACAGACAGGCAATGTAATTAGGTTACAACATAAAAAAACACCCATAGCTTCACAGGATTAGACATAAAGATGTTTCGCAACATAAAACTGAGCAGCTTTAAAGAACAAAAGCAATTCGTGCTCATCTCAATCCGCCGAGTTGACGGAAAAACAGACTTCACATCACATCTCCAGAACAAATCTCAAACTTCTGACTGTCGCATCTTACCAGTTTAGACCCGGGGAGCGGCAGAGTAACAGAGGAAGCCCTCCTGCGACAACGCACAGACCTACAGCACACCTCCTCCATCGATTGTCCAAACACAGCTGCACATCCAAACCACACCATGCCAAACCAGAGCCTGCGAGCAGGGTGAGGCTTGGAAGAGGCATGGTGCCGACATGTAATATTAAAGACACGAGTCTGGGGGGGCAGCCCCCCTCACTACAGGCCTCTGTGAGAGTGCAACCCTGACCAGCACGTTACCCTCCCCCTCTTCCTTAAATCTATGGGAACCACAGTGGTGAAGGGCGGAGTCTGCAAAGTTTAATGGCTTGTTCGTAATGTGCGGCATATTAAAGCAGAACAGTCCATTCAGCAGGACCGGGGGGGACCCTAAGATGTAACAAGTCTCTCAGTGATTACGGGTTACCTGCTTTTGTAAACTTGTGTTGTGTGTCAGACTACTTAAAATTAAAATCAGAAACACGTGTATGCAAAACTGTATTTGTTGCCAGAGATGTTAACTGGCCATTTATATATGGCAACCTCTCACGTCAAAGCAAAAACAAACTTGGGGACCGACTGTGTGTGCAGTTAACAGCCGCAATGTCGAGGGAGCGACAAATATCAGTGCACCACAGTCGATTTGAATTATTAAACAGTATAAATATTATTTTATATCGCATCTGCATGAACTCTCTGAGGACGGCCTGCTCGTGAGAGTATTCTATACACATAAAATCTCACTTAATTATCAGCATATTCTGGTGTTTTGCTTTCTCTGGCACTCAATCGCTCATATTTAAAATACTAATCACACAATTAGGAATGCTTAAACACCACAATCACGCTGTAAAATCGCACTACAATTACAGTGTAACCAAAAGAGCGTTTTAGAGGAAATCAATTTCCCCATTAGATGTGCCAGTTTGATATATGTGGGATTCACTTATGAAACTGGAGGCACTATGGACCCATCGTAACTTTGGATAAATTGAACTTGCGTGCAACTGATCATCTTTTTACCGTCATCTGAATAGCCTCCTGCTGACAAATCACTTCCTACTGGTTTGTTATGTCTATATGTGAATAGGAACAGACAAGAGAGTGATTATGGATTACATTTCAGGTAAATACATATTGATCCCTGTATGAAATATTAGCCTGCCACTGCCCAGAATCCATTTAATACACATACATGCAAAGATAAGATTGTGTCTAACCGCAGATCCAAATCCTTATCAGGCAAGGTCCTTTTGTTAAATTGCCAAGATTATTCTCGTAGCTTCTATTGAGTTCCATTTAAATGTTCAACTGTTTGCATTAGCTCATTTTTAACATTGAGCAAATTGGTGATGATGGGGAAAATGTAAATAATTATGGTGGTCTCAAGGCTCCTATTCACAGCACAGCATTAATCCTGAACTAATCCTCTTTTTTCCTTTTTCCACCAGGCTGGTTCCTGGTGGAGCAGGTGGGGGGTGAGGGTTCTCCCATCCCCCTTATAAATCAAGGATGAAGGAGACGAGATTAAATATAAATGTGCACGTTTCCTGCAGCTGTGAAATTCTATCATGTCAACCAGCGGGCAAGGTGGCTCTGGGTGTCATGTCAGCATCAAACAATCACATTTTCTGGACCACTAAGAGGAAAATAAGTCCTCAAACAAGAAAGGTTTCATCACTCATTACACAGATATTCAAAGACATGAAAAATCTTCAGGAAAACTAAATTACCGTGTCAAAAATTTACCACGTTTTATGAGAATTGTTGATTTCAATGGATCTTTGTGTCAGGTCAGAAATAAGCCACAAGCAAAGTGAGGACCTATAAAACCCAACTGCGGTTCACACACTGGGTCCAATCCTAACTTTGTGATTAATTAGCTGTGGGCCTAAGTGCTCTGTTGCTCATAATTCCTCAGTGGTAAAATGGGCACTAAAAAACAGACAGGCCATTCGGCCCCATAAACGGGGGACTGGGTTTCCCAAAGGCAGTTCAATGGTGGAGGAGAATCTGTGCTACATCAATATGTAGACGGACACCGTTAAGAAACATTGAAAATGTTAATGGATGAGGTCAGGCCTATCGAGGATAATGATGTGGCATCGTCTGGTGAAGGGCCCCAGAAGGAGCTACGGCATTAAAATACAGAGATGGAAGGAGGGAGCTGTAAAAGCTGAATCTGATTATTTTTAGGAGCGAACTGCGGCGCCCAAAAGTGTTGGTTCCAAACTAGCGGGACACATTTAAGAATACAGGTGATAAAGGAGAATTATGAATAAAATGAGGTGAACAGATGAAGAACCCAGGGAATAAATCCATGCAGAGAAGAAAGAAAATGTGTTAAGATGAATGAGGAGAAGGACAATCGACTCGGCAAAGTGAGGCAGATGAACCCCGAAGAGAATTGATTGAAATATGCCAATAAAATCACACTGACAACTTTAAAGCTTTTTTTTTTTGAGTGAGAACAGGAGTTGTAGGTTCCTCACAAGGTCAGAGAGGTGTCGATACAAATGGGGTAATGCGGTATCTGATCTGGTGTGTGACATAAACACGGTAGGCCTGTAGATGTCAGCAGTGACAAACGTCCCAGAAATGTCTTCCTTCCAAGTAACACAACCACGCGTCAGGCTGTGTATTACAGTAAGCTCCCATATTATTGAGAATTTTCCTGCTCCCCCAGTCATTCTGTCTCTCTGCAGCTGATCTTAACTTAACTGGGAGGCATCTTCAATGCCTCCAACTCATCCCACACCTCCTAAATATAACTACCACTTTCCAGTTTATTTGGCTTTGCTGTGGAAGCTTTGTTCAACATGAAGCTCACACTTTTGTGTTATTTTTGTTCATCCATCGCGTCAAACTCCAGTCAAAAGCATTGATGTGAAGTGAAAGGCATCTCGCTGAATGAATCAAGGCCACTTGGAACAGTGGCGTTAACACACACACAGAGACTCTGAACAATATGGAGTGGAAACTACTCAAACACACACATCCATAACATTAAACAGATGTCAACTATACAATCCTTGACACAGTAAAACATTCCACGAGTTCACTGGAGAGAACCGAGCGCAGAGCCACGCAACACTTTTGTACTGGTGAGCTCACGGATGATGGATTAAAACCCAGTTGAGGGAGACAAATGGGGGCTTGGAGAAAATAGGGGAATGTCCCTGAGAGACATGTGGAGCGGGTCAAAAAGGGAAACCGGTGACAGCACAGGAGACACTGGGTTGACTGTATTACTGTCCGATTGTGAGTAGGACATGAAGATGTGCTGTAAACTGCTATATGTTCTGGTATCGAATTCCTTCTCTTGGGATTTCTGTCTTTTTTTCCCCTTTAAGTGTTGTTTAACATTTGAAATCAGATTTCTGTTTGTGGAGTGTAAGATTTTTATTTTTGCCAACGTGAGGTTTTCAGGAGACCAAATGTAAAATAACTACAAATTAAAGTGAGCTGCGTGGTAATTGCAAAGACTATGATGTCATCATGTCAATTTAAACTTAATGCATAAATGCAACTAACGGACATTTTAATCTCACTTATGGGAACCAAAACTGCATCCTGTAATTTGGCAGGAGCTGGTTTTTGAGGTCAAAACTGGTAAAGTTTCTAGCGTGGAAAAAACAGCGGCTGGCAAATGGATAAACAGGCATGAGTTGGCTCTGAATGGCTGTAGCTGTGCCAGCATTGTGACAGAAGGGCTGCTGGAATGGTGCTGACATCCACACTGCCAAAGGCCTCTGACTTTTGCCCCAGTTGTCTGAGGATGATGGAGGAGGGCGACACAGAGAAACACGCACAGAAATAGGAAAAATAATAAAATTAGAAGCCGCCAGCGTGAAAAGGAAGAGTGCGGCTGTCAGCTTTAATGATTCGTCCAGAGCTTCTGGTGCATAACTGAAGGACGGAAATGGGAGTCAAAGATTAGACCACAAATCCAAAATGTTCAATTATTCTGAAAGTGAAACAAATCTGTACATAAAGATTGGTGGAACATTGTCATTGTTATTATGATTGTTATTATAACAATTACAATATATGCAGCATTTAAATTAATCTCTGCTTTTAGACCAAAAAAACCCCTTTTTTTAAAAAAGAAGTTTAAATTGCTGATTCTTCCTACACAATATTTTACCACTTACTAAGTGTCTGGAGGACTGGAGGTGTTAGCAAGCTTTACTAGAGATCCCTTGCAGTTGTTAACTTGACAGTGTTGGTGTGTGGCAAAGAGCAGAGCATGTGCTCTGAAATGGTTTAGCAGAATTGCCACTTCTGGGAGCACTGAGTGGAAAAGTAGAGTGGAAAACTGCGTTATTTTTGTTATGTATGATATAAGTTGCCTTATTACAATTATGTATGTTCTTTTATTCCCATTTCTGCTCCCAGTTTCTCTTTACTCGTCTTAAAATGGGGAATGTCATCAATACAAAGTACCTACATATGATCAGACAGTTACCACAGCTTCACAGGTTCAAACTCATTTCTCAGCTCTTTTGTTTTCGCTTTAACTGTGTGTGTATGTGTGTGTTGGCTGTCTACACACATGTGTGTGCTACAGGAAGGCGTCTGTGTCTGGGCCCCTGAGGAGAGTGGGCCATGGCCAGGTCTGCCGGATACAGGAGGGAGGGCACACTGGGCTTTAATACTGAAACATCTCGCACACATTCTAACACACACAAACAAAGCCACCAAGCAGACACTTTATTACCTTCTGGCTCCCTTTCTGTTAACAGATGCTTCCTGCCCTCCCGTCCAAACTGCACAGCTTCAGCACCACATTGACACACGCAGTGTTTCCCTACAGGTTGACCTACAGGCCAGGTGGAAGGGCAGACCCGCCCTTTGGTTCCTCTCTAATTTTATTTTTTGTTATTGTTGGATCCTATTTCATTTTGACTCAGCCCAGACAGAGAGAGCTACAATCTCAGTAACAAAGTTAGACAGAAAATGAACACTGCCAGCCAACTTAAACTCTGCGGTTTAGCAACATTTTCTTGTAATTTTCTCGAAGAATATGTGATGGGATCACAATAATACAACAAATATTCTAAGCTGCAGTGAGTTGAATGTTAATGTTTCATCTCTCTCAAATGTATTGCCCATCGTACTTAGCCATCCAATTTTTATGGTTTAAATGTCTTTGAAAATGATGAAGTAAAGAGTCTTTAGTTGGGCAGGCAGAGGAGGGGGTGTGGATCAATACCCTGAGATAATGGGAGCAAGGGAAATTGGGGGAGGCTGCACAATGCATCTGAAATATCAGCACGCGTGTGTGTGTGTGTGTGTGTGTGTGTGTGTGCTCAGAACAGAGGGGCCTGGGAGGTGGAGTTTGCATAGAGGTGGGGGATTGTATTTTTACTGCACAGTGTGACAAAGGAACACAAGTGCCGCCACACATTGAATCCATTTATCCCAATAATGCTTGCCAGCAATGCATTTCCATGCATGTAGGGGTTGTGTGGGTGTTTCTCTCTTAGAATTCAGCCTAGGAAAGCTAATGGGTAATAATTACGCCATTCAGGACACAAGACAGCTGTTATAAAACATTTCACCCTCTTTACAATTCAAAATGCACTGATTCCCATCACAGCACCTGGGAATAAAGGGCCAAGTCATAGTCTTTGGTATTCCTCATTCCTCATTTTTAAGGCTTCTTCCATTGTTTTTGTGTAAACTGGCTGAATAATATTTCGAGGCTTATGGGAGGCAAGTAAGGCCTGGCCTAATGCAAGCCATATCGATCATTATCACCCCTGCTTCCTGTGAATATGATATTCTCGACCTCCCCCGGCATGCTAAAAGCCCTCACCCAGATTCACCCCCACCCACACATATCTTTGGACTCCAAAGCCGCATTACCTCGACACCCCTGAGTAGGTCCGGTCAGTCTGTCAATCAACCTGTCTGCAAGCTTGAGGTCAGAGTAAATCTGCCAGAGGCTATCGCATTACATCACCACCTTAAGGTCATCTTCTTTGCATATTTCTTGGCTCCATCACTGTAGACACCAGGTTCAGATACCTCTAACATGCGTTGCATGGGGCTTAGTGACATTTATTGCTATGAAACAATTATACAGAATTTAAAAAAAAACACCTGGAAGCCAGGCGCACCACTTGATTTCAGGTAGCGTGAGGCCTGCCAGAGAAGAGGAAAAACTGGGCTTTTTTCCTCCATGCCCAAACACTCGTAGTTGTTATCTGAAGAGCTGATGCAACGGGGTGAAAAATACAATTACGTTCCGACGGATCAAATTTCAAAGGGCATTAATTTTAAAAAAAAGTCAATTCTCACTTAATTATGGTGTTTAATCATTGGCAAAACACCAGCTTGGACTCCTGGCTACAGTTTAGGCAGCATATCATTATTTTCAGGGTTCAATAACTTGTAAGGAAACCAGGGAGATAGAGAATAAGTGGTTCAAATTATCTAGACATATCAATTCTATTTCAGAGCAGCACTTATTTGAGCCTGTATATCTATATAACGTGTATATGACATATAGATATAAAAGTCTCTTCTGCTGCAACATATCTGCTTATTATTATTTCATGTGAGACATAAGTGGTCCAAGGTCTGGTGCTCTTTGAGGGACGCCAAACATGCCTGGCTCATAACGAGTGAAGACGGGGGCGGAGGGGATGAATGGTGACAAAAATGCTCAAATAATTCAGGCAAGTAGATTATAACACATTTAAATAGTCCGTTTGATTTTATGGAGGACGTTATATTGTGAAAGTTGCCAATAATTAGCCACCTGCTGGCTAGGGTTAGAGAGAAAAGGCAGCCGCAATATGTAAACAGATCCATTTATGGACCCAGATGATAAACCTGGAGGTGTGAGGATGCAGCAGGCTTTAAAATCAGTCGGTGCACTTTATGAGACAGGAAGCATCAAAAGTGATGAGTGGTGATGCAGTGCAGCAGCAACAACAGAATCAAGCCGGCAGCTATAAAACAGACCCCATTACTGGTGTTTAAATAATAAATGTGGCGACGCAAAGCATGACAAGAACAACTTGTAGAGCATAGACGCCTCTCGATTATAAGAAATGAGAAGGAAGAGAAAAAGGAAAATGTGAGCTTTGACTGAAAGCAAAGGGAACAGAGAGATCAGTCACTGGACACCTCAGCACAGAAGTGAAAGCTTGGCAGAGATCGGGCCCCATGTTGACAGCGGGAGAGACAAAAGTTTGGAACCAGAACATTTTGACAAGTCTTGCTGCAGCACGATGACGTGGACCCGGCTTGTGCTCCTACGGGATGAGCGGGATGTGATTTAAAGGGACAGCTTCGCAATAAACACTGAATAAAAAAATATCATAAAAGAAGATGTCGAAGGCCTCTTAAAGACATCAACTGATTCCTCCTGCAGCAGATGGCTCCTTTAAAGTTATTGATGTAAATATATTTAGACATGAATGCTCTGAATAATGGCCCTGCCAGCCACAGGGAGCAGTCAGTGGCCTACATTTAGCCACATAGGCAGCATTTCAATATCTATTTACTGAAATTAGAAATGAGAGCAACCATAGCTGCAGATTGGAGCAATGCTAACTAAAAAAAGAGAAGAAGAATAAACAGTTGCAGGGAAGCCTGGAGGGTTATTTCCATGCCAATCACGGGAGAACGAATGAAAATAACTACCTCGCACGGAAACTGAGCAACCTTTCTAGCGGAGAAAACTCCATTCACGGTATTTAAGCAGACGTCTGGTGACAAATGCGCTGAAGGCGAAGCTGCTACTGGCTGCACTGACGGTGGACCGGCTGGTGAATTATTTGGAGACAGCGAACAATTACTGATCTCCCACAAAACAGAGGCCGACTTCAGAGGAAAATAATTGGATGCCACTCTGAGCAGAGCGAAAGTCTTTTATGGTCTGAAACTTTCTGCTTCACGGGCACTCTCTCACACTAATGCCTTTTTCTGTCAATTTTCTTTTCTCTTATTCCTTTTCCCTCAGAAAATTTCCAGTCGCACTCGAGCATAGCTCTCCATCTTCCCTCCTTTCCCTTCACTGAATGCATCCCGAGAACCTTTTCACAGGATTAAAACCTCTCTTTAGCGCTCCTTCATACGCTGTCAACACTGTTTCAACTGTACTGCCGGACATGTTATCTAACAGGAGGAAAAGGGAAACTTCATTAACCTTTGCAAAAGGTGGGACCGTCACACAAGCCTAGCAATTAACCATAAACTTCAAACAGAAAACTCTGCAGCTCCATCAAGAATAAATGAGCAGGACTCCTGCGGCAGAGAGTAAATTGGCCTGTAATTTGTCAGACATGCTCATTATGTTGGAAGGTAAACAACATCAATCAGTAAATACTTTAGTTAAATCCTGATTTAGGGACAGTAAAGGTTTGAAAGGCCAAGTGATAAGCTTCCCTCCCTGTGCAGATGGTATTAAAATATCCTTTTGGACTCATATTTTCTGCATTGTCATCTAATGTGATGACTCAAATTGATGTCAGATCTTCCTCCATCCTCTACTGACGTCCTGCTGACATAATGTTCTAGGACTGAGAGTCATAGCTGCTGCAATGGCTGCATCCTTCCAGCTTGTACCAACACATATGCATTCCCACATTAGTCACATGTGGTCCAAATGAAAGCCAGGCAGTGACATTAGGACCTTCACAGGTAGGGACAGATCTATGCATTATCTGGATCAGATCAAATTACAGTTTTAAAGCAAGCGAGGTGAGTGTGAGGGTGCAGAAGGCCTGTGTGTGAGATACAGTAGGGATGAACTTGACAAACTCACTGCAAGCCTTTTCGTCTCCCAAGACCTAATTATCACTGATGGTATCGAACAGATATGCACACATAAAGACGACACGCATGCATACACGCGACAAACATCTGAGAGGCTACAGGCAGCCAGACAGGCACTCCCAAAGAGACCAACAAAGAGGGATCTATCAATGTTCCCCTAGAACTAAAATGATGATCCTAACCCTGCTGACACGCTGTCGCCCAGCTGATTTGGTCCTTCTTTTGAATGCTAACGGATTAAACATTAATGCTCTGCAACAAGCGACGTAAATAATGAAATGTAACTTTTAATACTAGTGCAGGAAATAAACTAAATTGTCTATGTAGACTGTTAAAAGAGACAATGGGTACAAATACAAAGTAATAAGAAACACAGGATTATGTTGGGTGGATAAATATTCATAAATATTCATCACAGATATGTAAATCAAGTTTAGGCTCTTTCATCCACACCCTCTATCCCATTTTCAGCATGCACGCAGACAGACAGACAGACACACACACACACACACACACAACACACACACACACACACACACACACACACACACAGACACACACACACACACACAACACACACACACACACACACACACACACACACACACACACACAGCATGCGATGCCAGAGGCACTGGCCAGAAAAAGGATTACGACATCGCTTACTTTGGAGGACCACGGCTGCAAGCAGTTGGCATAGCAACGGACCAGGAAAGCCATTTCCACAGGAGGGAGGGAGACTGTGAGGGGAAGTTTCCCCTCGTTCAGTCAGCGGTTAATAAAGACGAACAAGATAAATGGGTAAAAGAGGGGTGCAAAAGCCAACACTGCTGGGAGGAGAGGGCTGTCTAGAAAAATCCACAGTGTTCAAAAAGGGAGACTGGAGGACTCTGTCACAAAAGCTGGAGGGAGATCCATCCATATGCCTAGATCTCCTTAAGCATAAAGAAACTGCAAAAAATCCAAGCTTAATATGTTCAAAAAATCCTAATGAGAGAATATAGACCATTAAAACTAATCCAAAAGCTACCAAATTCAGAAATTTAGAATTTTTTGGTATTGTAAGGTAAATTCAAAAACTCATTCACCCATTCAGTTCCCCTTTTACAGTTCTCTTCCGTGCACGAGCCCGTTCTGGGTAAAAAGAAGGGCTTGTCTGAGCATCTGCAGCCCCCTGGGAAGAAGCCTCGCGGCTGGTGTAAAGTCACCAAAACATCCCCTTTTCCCCTCACAAAAGCCTGGATTTGCTCTCTGCAGCTCCGGTATCCTCCCAATTCACTATTTGGGCTTGAAAACTGCTTTCTCTCTCTTCTTGCAACTCTTTCTACAGGGATCCAGCGATGCATGCTCTTGCCCAGCGGTGCAGCTCCATGGTCAGGGCCAGTGATCCTGCTCCCTTACCCCAGCATAAGCTCTAGTTCCCTGATTAGCACTCGCACATTGCGCCGAGGCACATCCTCCCACTCTCCCTCTCGGTGGATAGGATGCTGCGCTGTGGAAAGCCGCCTGCTAATGGGAAGCGGTGGAAAGTGAGAGAGAGAGAGAGAGAGAGAGAGAGATGGAAGCAGGGGGGGAGGGGGGATCGGGGAGGGAGGAGAATCCAGCTGAAAAAGTATGACATCACCTGTGCCAGAGAGAGAGGGAGAGGGAGAGGGAGAGAATGGGAGGGGGCACGGTCTAAGTGAAAGCGAGAGGGGAAACTGCATTAGATGGATTGGCTGCCGAGCAGATGTGGGTGAGGAAGGCATTGATGGAAAGAAAGGGAATAGCAGAGAGAGGGAAAATGAGGGAGCATCTTTATTGATTGGTTAGGAACATAACATGGAGTACAGTGAGGGCCGACCCCTCCTCTTAAGGAGCATAAATTAGACAAAGGGTGGAGCAGGAGGAAGACAAGGAGGAGGAGGAGGAGACGTAAGCTGGGAACTCCAATCAAATGCAAACACAGACGCTGGGAGGATTTTAGTGAATGTGACCCTGCGACACAATAGCACAAAATAATAATGGGTCTGCCCCTCCCCTGTCGCCCCACGTCTGGAGACGCTCAGACATCTGACAATCCAACAAGCCCAGGCCACGGGAACATAAACACAGAAATGAAAAGGTGTCCAGAAACATGGGTCAGAAATGTGTTTTCTCCAGGTGAACCTTGGAAATCATCCCTGCACCTGCCTCTCTCCCCCGCTTTCTAATCGTTTCCCGTTTTCTCCCGTCTTACATCATCTTCGCTTTGAAGACAATGATCTTTCGGGTTCTCTGCTCATCTCATTTTCTCCTTTTTATCTGCTCCAACAATTCGGATCCCTTTTTCTACTCTCATCCTGCAATGAACCAGGATCTCCGCACACCTCTCTCCCCCGCGTGCGTATGGGAGCAGAAATACACCTCCCATCTAAAAAAAAATGACATCATCTTTTTACTCCACAGCCAATCGGATGCAAGCACATGGAGCACTGCCTTCATGAGAGCATTATGTACACAAGACAGGCAGACAGAGATGGGAAATTACAGAGAAACAGATGTGCAAAACGACTGATATGTTTTATTTTATTTAAATAAGAAAATCAAGTTTGCAAAATAGTGAAATTGAAGGTTCCTACCAGAGTAGCACCTTATTACTGCGTTGTCCTAGTGTCAAACCGGCAGCAGCATATTAATGCAGATCTATTAATATCCAACGCTAAGGTGAAGTTATTAACACTCAGAGGGTTACAAGAACACTTTGATTAGATGCTAAACAGATAATGTGCTTGATGGAACTATATAAAACTGGCAGTGTGAAAAAACTCAAATGGAATAAATTACCTTGGATCAGCATATGAATAGCTGTGACTCAAAGAAAACCAGACATGATAAAAAAGGTAAAAAAAAGACTTTGGACTTAAAATAACACTAAGAAAAGAAAGAAACATAACATTGTCATAGACCACTATGTTGTAGCAGTTGAGAAACAATTAGCAAGGGGACGCATTAGAAGTTCAGATAAATACTTTTATAGTCAAAATAAGCAGATTGTGGATTTTCCCTCCTTTTGTATACACTTTGCAGAGAAGCATTTACTGTAAAACTACTTCAGATTGTTGGATATATCTGCAGAACAGAGTGCAGGATGCACGTCATGCAGGAAACGCTTCCTGGAACAGTCCGTCTGCGACTGTCGCCGTTCGTGAAGCATGTGCGGGTTAAGTCAGGCAACACTGACAAAATGGAAAGAAAAGATTTGAGGGTTTGATTTTTAAAAAAGATAAAAAACATGAAAGATTAAGGTTTCAGAAGAGACGACCTAACCCACAGAGTCAACCCAAAAATAAATCTACGTGCACATTACAGTAGCACATCTGTGCTTGAATTATGCAAATTGAATCTTTGTATGTGTGTAGCTACTTAGTTCTTCCACTATAATCAAAAAAAGATTGAATTACAATTGGTTGAACACAGACACAATCAAAACAAAGATTTCCAGGCTGCAGGCCAGTTGGACAGTGGTTTTTATAGGCAAACCAGAGCCACAGTGCCATCGTTCCTAAAATACAACTAATGTAGGAGAGATTAAACACTACTCGAGCTCATCAGGCCCATCTCCACAGTGACAACAACCCTGCAGCAAAAGAGACTATTTGCTTTCAAGCACAATCACTTTCACTTGACATGTAACGTGACAGAAGCGAGCACAAGGTTAAGTGTCTGAAAGCAAATCTCTCCTGTAATCTGCTGGTTTCCTGACACAGTAGACAGGTATGCAAACCCCGCACAGGCGTGCACATTCCTGCAAAACCACACAAAGACACAATTACACAGGCGGATTCAACCTAGCAAAAAGGTAGAAAGGAAAAACATGTATATTTCAGTTAAATTGCTAATGTGTGGTTAAGCTGCTATTTAGCAGCAGTGGTGAGAATGTGAAGATTTGTGTGGATTCTGCAGAAATCCCTATATACCCTCTCAAAAGGGTCGTGACCACAACATCAGGATGGAAGGCTGGAGAGATGAGGAAGGCAAGGAGGAGGAGGTGAGGCAGAAAGGAATATTAAGAGGCAGTAGAACATCTTGGACCTGCTGATGTAATCTCTAAAATTAGCAGCAATAAGAGCCGCAGATAGTGCCCCACTGGTACAGTGCACTGCCCAGAATACTGTGCACACACACACACGCACACACACACACTAATGACAATGGCCTCGTGTTAAAATTTGAGGACTCCGTGTTGGGTCGTTTATTTTCTAGTCATTAGTCTATTTACGGACCTGTGAAGCCATTTGATTACGTGCTCTGTGCATCGATGATGAGGCTAGCAGCAGGGCTGCAGCAAGACTGGCGACTGAGGGTCTGTGGTTTCCTCAGTTGTCTGAACGCCGAGAAGTGAACGCAGTATTTTGAGCCTGACTCACAATTCCAGGAAGTAAACAAGCCATTGATTGGTGCATGATGGCAGGATTTGTTCCACACGCCAGGATACTGGCTGACTCTGACATAGTGCACATCTGCACCAAAACACATCACTTCTCAGTAGTAAAATAAAAGTCTTTAGGGGGATGTGTACTATTATAACCTGGAAATTGCATGAAAATCACACAAATGCATATTGCTGTGGTGCTATTTTCGTTTTAAAATATCTCTTACCAATGACATGGTCTGAATCGCCACGTTGATTACCATATAAAATGCCACATTACATCCAGGTATTATTATCCTGACCATCTGACTACCCTCATCTGACATAGTCACCTCTCTCTCCTGTTCATTGAGCCTCCAGTTAAACCAGTAGCCCTGACCTTCCTACACCGCTCACCTTTCCACACCCGTCATGCCCCTCACTGTCCCCACCAATCGGTTTGCTTCGTTACCTGACAAAGACCATCTTGCGGTCTTCAACGCATCTTCCTGTTTTCTCCCTGAAACCCTCATTTCCTCCTTTGCCAAGTCCTGGTTTATCTAATTATTCTATTACATGTTTGACTGGTTTGCTACTGGGATTAGATACCCCTGCCGATTTGCATTCTGACTGACCAAGTCTATGAGCTTAGGATCGAGCCCTGGCTTCATTAAAGCGGAGAGGTTCAGAAAGACAAAACAGATTTAAGTGTTTAAACAGAGGAAGGGAATAACGAGTAGTGGAACAGATCTACATAAAACCCACCGCAGCTGAACTTCTAGAAATGTATTAAAATGGTCGACACACCCAAACACTGACAAAACACATGGATCATGGGAGCGTTCCAAGAACATTTTCTGCACGACATGAGTCAAAGCGAGCGAACAACACTGCAGAGGTCACAAAAGGAAGAAATGATCTTCACAAATTAGTCCAGTGGCTGGTATAAGACACGTTTCCCTTTAAGAATAGGACGGGACCAGCTGAGCCATCTATTCTGACTGACAGTCTTCAAACCAATTGTTAGGCTGAAACATGCTGAAAGAGCAACTGTTTATTTACATGACCAAAGCCCGCCAGACACCAGACTCTGTGCCTTATTGAACAGGAAGCTCGCAAAACCACAGCTGCAGCAATAGTCGCTGTGTTTCTGCAAGACTGCTTCAAAACAGCTCAAAGGATGCTGCTTCATGCTTGGAGCGAACGCAGCAACTTCTCTACCACAGGGCTCTGCACAGTATGCAAACAGCTGTGTGCCAATCCGTCAGCTCCCCTTATGTTGATTCTCAGTGAAATATTCCGTGCAGATGGCAGAACCTGCATCATGTTAATTTAATGATCCTGGGGGTGCCGTAAAAGCCCTTACAGCAGGTTTCCCCGGCAAGGCAACCGGGTCCATCTATCCATCTCGTCCAAGGAGGGATCTGATGTCGTAATGAAGTGACTTTGTCTGTTTGCCTGTGTGTCTGCACAGTGTGTGCACGTGTGTTGTATGAATCTAAAGTAATTACTGATTCCCAGCGGGCCACAAGGATGCGTACGTCTCATATTGCATTCATACGGGAATCGGGTTTCTGGATCAATGGGAATCAATCAGGGTCATCAGAGATAATAAAATACAACAATAATCCACTAAGCAGTTTGTTTTTTACGATTTCATTTTCGAGGGGCCTCGATTCATAGCCGAGGGGACCTGATTTAGACCATGGCCGGCCATCAGCAGAGGAAGACAGACACCAGATACAATGCACTGCTGCTAATGCATTACTGATGTTGTTACAGTTTCATTTAGCCCTTTTCAAGAAAACATTCATGAAGCAGCCATTGTTAAAAGGGTTCTCTTCCAGCATGTGTGTAGATTCCATTCATGGACAGGTCATGGTCAGGGGCGAGAGGTTGCTATTGTCAAAAATGACAACATCGGGGCTCAGGGTTGAGAAAATATCAAACTCTAGCACATGTGCCAAACTCAGTCCTCGAGGGCCACGATCCTGCTGGGTTTTCTGTCCTACCAGGCTGAAAATGCATTCAGTGGGATAGAAAACCCGTCAGGATCGTGGCCCTCGAGGACTGAGTTTGAGTCTAGAGGTTGTAATATACACTGAATGAATCAATGCCTATACAGTATATTACTGTCAGGTGGTTTCCATGAGTTATGACTTGAAAAATTATTCAAAAAAATCCCTCACAGTCTTGAAGCATGTGAAAAATGCCATTATTTACTATTTGAGTGGTGAAATAAAAGTCAGATATGGGTGGTTGTATGATGAATGTTCAGTTTCACTCTTCAAAAACAGCTGCAAATCTGAGTAAAACCCCAAAAAAGTCCCTTGGATGGCTTTTCTCAAACCTGTCCTGGTTCTGTCAAAAACCGTGTGTTCCATTTGTCCGACCAGACAGTTGCTGTTCCCAGCATGCATTTGTTATTTCACAGTTGGCTCCCTATCTGCCACCCACAGCCCCACGTGTGGCCTCAAAATTACCTGCTCTTCCCAACGCTGCCTATTTCCAAACAACAGGTGCCTGTCTCAGAAGTGACTCACAGACACGTGCGTGCACATGTTCACCGGAAAACCTGGTGGATTTGGCTAAACGAAGCCGACACGGCGTGTCAGTATGAGTGCAGATGGTTTGGAGTCTCATCCTACCTGATTGTTGACATAATCCTGATGTTAAGATGCAGCAGGAAAAACATGAAAAGAAAGAAGAAAAAAAACTATTTTTAGTCAAGTGCCTGCTACCATTTTGTGCTCTTTAATGCTTTTCTTTATAGAAAAGAACCTTGCCAGCCTAGCCTAGCTAGCTTGTCCTAATGGCTTGAAGCAATTTAAAAAAAAAAATAAAGAAAAATAGAAATGAGAATTGAACAAAAACACCATAGAAAATACAATTCATACAAAAGTGGAACAATCATCAATAGACCAGCAGCATGTAGTGCTGGCCACGGCCACTCTATTAAACACCTTTGTAACACCCAGGAGAGCGTTACGTGAGCTGGGGAAGTTGTGAGTGTGAGGCAAGCGTGTGTTTGTCACTGGAAAAAACTGTGGTTAAATGTGGCTTCTGGTGATTAGTCAAAACTGTAACTGACACTCCACTGATCTTATCAGTCGAGACAGTGGAGTCACCCTCGCACAATCAATCGTGCATGTTCTGAACGTGCTTCCAGGTTTAATGTTGTCTTTAGAGTTGATGATTTTTTTCCATGTTTTATTGACAATTCTCATATTTCTGATGAGACTAAATGACATAACAACAGTAGTAGTTTAAGAAATTGACAGGGAAATCTTCCAATTTCACGCGGCTGCCAAAGCTTGTCAAAGTACTGTATGTGTTTGTGACTGACTTCATGTTTTGTGATTTAAAAGACTACAGCAAAACCTGCACAATAAACTGATTGCCAACATTTGACTCTCACCTTGGTGTAACCAGAGGGTTCTTGGCCATCTGTGATGAGCTCCCGCTCTCCCCTGGGGTTAATCCTCCTGAACCGCCGTCTAGACCGCCGTTGTGAACCCTCTCTCTGCAGAAAACTGTCGTCCCCTTCGCTGCCGTTGTCCACCTGCAATGCAGCGTTAAGACCCAGCTCAGAACAACAGCTCCGGTGGACTGTCCTACCAAAACCTTCAGGTCTGCATGCACAGCTAACAGTCCGAACCTCCGTTTGTGAGCACGGCTCAGAAAGACTGCGCATAAGTGGTCCAGACTTAACGGTGACTCCGACATCATTCAGATTTATACATTTCTCCTCTGTTGTTAAAGAGTTCTGCTTTGCAGAATCCAAGTTCTGGGTCTTGAGATACGAGTTATCCTGGATTGTGTTGCCGGTTTCATCCTGCACGGTTTGGGAAACGGCACCGGGCTCTTTTGCTGGCTCCTGGTTGAACATCCAGTTCTTCCAGATCACAGAGAGCCGGTGCCAGTGGAGAACACTCATCCCGACGCGAGGACGCACCCAAAACAAGGCATAAAAGGAGGAAACACTGCAGGAGGGCAGATAGAAACACTACAGGAAAACACTTTCACACAATCAATGAACACGGTAGAAGTCCTGCATCCAGAGTATGAAAAAGTTCCAAAATCCTGCGAGATCACAAAAATTAAATCCACTGAGGCGATGAACCAGAGTTCAAACCAAATTTACGAAAGAGACGTCTATGAATTCCCTCTCAGGTACGGTGAAATCCGTCCTTTTCTGTTCAAAACACTTCATCTGCTCAATAGGTAGCTAGCGGACTGACTCACATGCTAACTCGCTTTGCCTCTCGCTCCGTCTGACACGCGCACAGGGCGAGCGCCGAGCCTCCGCTTTCCTCCAGGAAATCGTAAATACACAAATATCCTCAGCAGGCAGACAAGAAAAAAAAAAAAAAAAAAAGCATGCCGCATAGATTCCGGCCATTCAATTCATTCTGCTGTTGCTGCAGCAGGAATTTGTTTTCTTTCTTAACCACTCATGTTAAGTAAGTCAATACTCCTGTTATGTCACTAATGACAGCATTTAGAAAATATTCAAGCTATATTTGCTAACCACGAGAGGAGCCAGTGACTCAAACAGAGGTGGTGTCTGAGCATTATCAAGCAACGAGTTTCAGGAATTCCTCTTGGAATTGATTTTCCTTCATTATTAAAAGGAGAAAGTCAAATCGGGAAAAAAGGATTGTGATCGCAGAGTTTCACAAACATATTTCCTCTTTTGAACTTGACCTCTCTGAACTCTGGGCGTGCTGGTGGATTTTCCAAAAGAGAACACTTCTGCCACGGCTCACGCACTCCAGAGACATTGTTTGAAGGGCGAGAGTCGATATCAATGCGCTTATTATGGAAAAGTGTGACTTTGTCCGTTTTAACAGGCCTCTCGGGACAGCCTGAAGGCCATACACGCAAGACTCCGAAGGGTTAGGGGACGGTCATGCTTCACGGTGGAACCATATGACTCTCTGCATGATGTATACTTGTATGTAATAGACATCGCCGCTTCCTATCCTGTGACTCTAAGCTATTGAATAACTCCTGCATTTCTGACAATGTGACCATATTTCCTGTTTCCTCAAGACTTTAAAAAACATGTCCGCTTCTCTGAGAGCATCTCTTTGTCTGCCTGCTAGCATGACTCCCACTGAGCATTTGTTGCCTTATTTACTAATTTATTACCCTCTTCCCTATTACTTATTTCTTTTTATTGCTCTCCATCTCCCACACATGTACAAACAGACCCTGTCAGTCTGCGAGTGTCATTCCCGGTCATCCTGTGACTGGAGTCATGACGATAACCACAAATTTAACTCCCGCTACAATCCCCATGGCCCTAATTAGCCGATTGGCATCGTTGCGGTGTGACTAACCCTCGGCCCCTCTGCTCTTCTGTGTGTGCACGTATAAGAGAAGTTTGTGTGCCTGCTCTGTGTGCGTGCACTTCTGATTCCTAAGCTTTATTTCTGTGTCATACCAAAAGTGATGGATTATTACTGCTCATCTCCTCCTATTAATGATTCCCCAGAATGAAAAATGCAGTTAAATCATTATATGAATCCTTTGACCTGAGATTGCTTCAACCTCCTCGTATAATAATATGTAACTGGAATTATCGACGCAGGGATGGTGTTTCATTTATTGCACATCCATTGACAGCGCTGGATAACAGGAACTCCTCAAGGACAGTAAAACACCATGATCGCCCCCTGGTGGTAGGCTGCAATTAAAATTTCAAGAAAGCCTAAAATCCTCCACAATAAAAAAGATTGATTCTGCCTAAAATTCCACACATTTGACCTTTCCTCCCATTATTTGCTCTAGTACACTGAGGTGCAGAGGTGGAACAGAGGAAGATACTGACATTAAAATTAAAATTAAAATGACAACAATAAAAAATAGGCCAGCAGCGATCGGCTGGTCTGGGTACTTTCAAAATCTGAATTTCCAAATTATTTTAGTGGAATTTTCTATACAGTACAAAAACAAAATCATATGTTCTTTTATTTTACCATTGGGGAAACATAAGTGCCTTTAAATTGCTGCACTTTTCAGAAGAATCACCGAGCGTGTGAATTGTGTACTTCATATTGTTGTATTTCAGTGGGAAAACTGAGATTCAATCAGGATAAACTGTTTTCCTCAATAAATCCTCCGATTTGAGTGAACAGAGGGACCTCCTGCTTAAAAACGATAAGCTTTTCATTGTTTTGCCCGCTGCAGTGATGACGGTTACAGAAAAATAACATAAATCTGTCCGGTGAGTGTTTCTAAGAAGTGATGTCTGCAGCTTACCACAATCATTTCTGACGGCTCCAACGTGATGCATTCACAGCCTCGTCTGCCCCCCAGCTGCCTGCCAAAACTGTAAATTGACACAAAACATGCAGTTCCAATTAGTTTTGTCAACAGATTCCATCATAGTTGCATGTTATTTAAGGAGATGTCCTGCTTCTGTGGGAAAGGTATAGCTAATGTGCTGGTATGTAAACTTTTATCTTTAATAACCTATTTGTTTCCAACAACCTATTTTGCTTTACTGGCAGCACAAGTGCCGCACAACAGAAAGCTTTGTCAGGTTTAGCTGGGGTCTGCTGGGCTGCTGATAAATGGGGTAAAAAGCAGCTGATGCTGCGGCGAGTCCACGTGTCCTGGTTTGTACTTTACCCGTGACAGGAACCACTGCAGAACGTCTCACGTCACATTAACTATGTGCTTAGTGACATATTCGGAAAACAACCTTGTTGTCGGGGTCCTTTCTACCCAATCTGAATGATTTAGATAGAACAGGAAGATAATAAAGATGAAATCATCCACCAAACAGGAGGTGCTTCACTAATTTTTTTTCAAAAATAACCAATTCTACTTAATGACTTTAAGAATATCTATAATATAATGAAATACTGCTAAAAAAAAAAAGAAAAAAAAAGAAAGCTAGCTACCCAACTGATCTGGGTCTGGAGTCACACAAGGCACAGCGTAGAGCAGTAAAGACAAATAAATAAGTAAATAAACATTGTGACAGATTCCACTGGATCACTCACTATTGGTGGTGACCCCTGTGAACAGAGGTCCCTCTCAGCCTTGGACCAGCTGAAAGCCACAGTTCAGCATTGTTTATGCACTGAAAGAGCGTCTGTTTTTAATCATGGTAGCGTGTTGAGCTGGCCAACATCCCACTTACACTAGAATTTCTCCTCAAGGTCCTCGACACTTCAGATCTCACCCTGGAAACGACCATTTTACCTCTGGTTTGTAATGTTTGGCTCGGCTCATCTTTCTTTTCTGCTCTCAGTAACACCATCATTAGATAAACAGATGCTCGGCCTCTTGAATTGCTGCATTAAAAAAGGTTTGTCTTCATAAGGTGTTCTGATAAAGGAAAGAATAAAGAAAATCTTCTAAAGTGGATGAACATGTGTTCTTCATGCAGACGAATCTCTCGAGAGGCAGAAGAGGAGGCATGAAATGAACGTTTTGGATGGATGGGTGAATATCCGGAGTGAACGGGGTTGGGGAAAAAAAAGAAACTCTTGGAAACCTGCCTCAGATGAAGTGGTGCCAACATTGCTGCAGATTAAATTTATCTGACACTTTGCTGTCACATGTACTCATTTTCACAGTGGATCCACGTGTCCCGACTCCCAGACGGAGGAGATTCACCTGAGAGCACGTAGTCCACATGATAAACCGTCGCTGCTTATGGTCACACAATTAAGGCTAAAAGGATTACACCCAGATTTCTGCAGGAAAGTTAATTAATTGCTAAATGTGCGAAATAATAACGGCTTTCATAAAGTGCACTTATCAGTTCAATTTACAGAGTAAAAGCCATCACTCC
This sequence comes from Takifugu flavidus, assembly GCF_003711565.1. Taxonomy (NCBI): domain Eukaryota; kingdom Metazoa; phylum Chordata; class Actinopteri; order Tetraodontiformes; family Tetraodontidae; genus Takifugu; species Takifugu flavidus. Next base: position 12,106,269 of record NC_079533.1, read on the forward strand.
TTTGTATTTAATTGTTTTAACTCCTTTTATAAGAGCCAAGGTGCACTTGGATTCTTTTTCTCCAAAATGAGTTGATATAAATTGTTTCCCTCTGTGACTGGACTTCAAGAGCGTCAGCTGCAGAAAGAATTCCCATTTCTGCTTTTCGGTCCTCCATCAGTCAGTTACAACACCTGGTCCAGCAATACGAATTCCCCACATTGTTTCGCAGCCTTGACACTTTGTCACAAAAGGCTCTAATTATACACAAAAGGGACTTTTAACACTCATGCACCAGAGAGTCTTGAGAGTCAATTCTGCATTTCAGAGTAAAAACATCATAACTTTACCAGCACATCTTAAAAAGTGACGTGTGTGGAATGCACACGGCTGGACTGGGACCTTTCTTGGAGCCCTCCGCCCCTGAGGTCAGGGCAACTCTGACACATCCCTCCACACTCCACTGAGGCGAGACGCATGGTCCCTGTCAGCGCCGCAGAAGGCTCGCCGAGCCTGACTTCTCGCCGTGTTCGGGTCTTTTAGCGTGGAGCGCGGCGAGACAGGTCGATGCAAACAGAAGGGATGAGCTTTCTGTTGAAACAGAGCTGGAGGTGTTTGTGTGTGGACCCCAACACGTTTCACCACAGCTCTGCACGTTTCCCGACTAATGCAAGAATCAACAGATTTTAGTCAATACCAGTCAAACGTGGTCATGCGTGGGTGTGTGTGCGCACGTGTAGGATTTTCTGGCTGCACTGAGATCTGATATGTTGGTATAGTCGGCTTGTTTCAAGCAGCTTGTGGAAATAATGAGCGAAAGAGACCTTAAACTGCAGTCTGCTGGTTTTACCCAGACAAAAAGGACGTTGGTTTTAAGATGAATGAACATTAGACACTACTGATCATAAAACACAGGCTCATTTGGCCATTTAATGCACCGTGATTAATATTTCTGAAGAAGCGGCGCTCTATCACACTTCAAGTTCATGCAGATATCAGCAATATCTCATGATAACAAAACATGAAGAAAAAAAACCTCACTTTAAAAACCCGAAACTCCCTCATGACAAAAATAGCTGAACTTCCTCTTTTCTTGGGGGGTTGGAAACCCAAAGATCACTTCATCTTCAACACAGGTCTCGAGACGCTGCTGTGATAATCGTGAAAACTTTGCAGGATTGCAGCAGGTGAGGATTTCTGTTTCTGTCTCCTCTCTTACAGAAGCATGCTGGTGGCAGGTTCATGCCCCTGCTCCGGTGACAGCTGTAGGGCCGGTGGCAATAAAGCATGACAACCGACACTAAAGGCCACACACACTCACTTTGTGGTATTTGATTCATCCTCTCTCTCTGGTACTTGGGAAGGATCCATTCCTTTGTTTCAGATATGCAACTGTTCACATCATCATAAATGTAAAAAGATCCATGTTAGAACAACAACACAAGGTTGTAAGTGGAGCGGGGTGGCCTTTAAGGTACTAGGAGATCGAAACACTTAAATTGTTTATAGCAACATTGTAAAAGTCAAACCATGCAAAGGTTCTCCACCTGCAGTAAATCTAAATGGAAATGGGGATGAATTCACTTACTTATCCTCATTTGAATATCAGTGAAACAGAGTGTTACGGTCATATCTGTATGTGTCTAAATAAATGAGGCCGACCAAAAGAGCACTGTTGTTTTTCCTTTCCTTTGCTACGTTTGTATAAGTTGCTTCTTGCCATTTAAATAAATATAGAAACTGTGCATTTGAAAAACCTCAAGGTTGATCCCATGAATAAACGTCTTTTTTTTGTAAGATTCAGAAAACTGTTATGCAATGGCTGACTCTTGACGATACATTGGGGTTCCATTCTAGACTAAATAAGGATTTAATTCCCTTTGAGCACATCACAAAACATTTAATAGGCTGTTCCTTGGCCCACTCCTATCGTTCCTGCTGAAATCTCTCCAGTAGTTCTCCTATAATCCTGTCTGACACACAACAGAGGTGTAAACCTAAAATTGTTCACCTCTTTGCTGAGGTCATTCTGATCCGTCAGCAGTCGCTATTTTTGGACTACGATCAAAGTTCACTTCAAACGTGGAAATCTTGTGATCATGCGCAGTAAAGCCAACAGAAAGTCTGAGAAGATCTGGGATCCCAGTTTTCCATCATAGTCATGAATAAACACTGAAAACGAGACGACTGACTCATGTGGACACGTTACAGACTGAAGGACTCTCCAGCTCTCTGTTCCATAAAACAGACCACCAACGTGCACAACAGGGACTCCGAGGAATGGCGTTATGAGCCGTTCAGGAACACTACAATTCATTAGCGAAACAAGTGGCCGATTGATGAAGAATGTGAGCCGAGGCCCAGCCAGCTGCTTCACACGCAGGTCAAACATACACAGCTGATGGAGAGATAACTGGCCAGTCACAGCGAAGCATGCAAGATAAACAACCAACCCACTTCAACCTCAAAACAAGGTGGATTCAGGAGTAAATTACATCAATACCCCCAAATTCAAAGCTGGATTGGACCTCAAATGTGATTTCAAGATGAGTCAAATGATGTTTTTCCACACATTTTTTTTTTTTTCCCAATTTGCACATCACAGTTGGTTGTTGCGATGGTGTTGCCACTGAACTGCACAAACAAGCGCAACGTCCTGTAGCTGTGGAGAGACGTCGGCACGGGTTCAGAGGAGCCGCTTAATACATTAACAGACTCGCCATTAATCATCCACAGCTGGTACTGGTCACTTCAGTAACAGTGGCGGCCACAAGCGCAGAAACTGCCACTGTTGGGAGTGTGTTTTCAATAATGGCGCTGATAAAAGCCGTTTGAGATAAGACCCGTCTGAGTCAAACAAATCTGGGAAGGGGTTCAAAAATGTTAATGGCTGCTGAATGCCAACCTGACTCTGGAGTGAATAATATGATACAGACCAGTTTAGTCTAATAAATAACATGTGCTCCTGATATTGTGGCGAATCCAAATTAAGATTTGAACCACATTATTTACGTATATGGTTGCTGCCGTTTCTGCCAATAAGCTAAAGCTTAACCTGCACGGCATCTTTTAAGGTGAAGATAGTTATTGTAAATATGATAATGCGGCCCAGAGGAGCCAGCGCTGTGTTTTCCACTGCTGAGGGGCCCGGCAGTGGTAAGTTATTCTACTAAAGTGCCCCGGGGAGTTTTGGCTGAGGAGTTGGTTACAAGAATGCAGGAAATGAAGCACGCTGGCTTCAAAAAGACGCAGAGGAAGAGAGAGGGAATTTTGAAAGGGTCTTGACTGAATTAGCCTGTAATCACTTACAGTGCATCCGAAGAAATGTCAGAGATTCTCACAAACTTCAAATTAACCGGGAACTGGAATTCTGGAGCTTCGCTTCTTTGTATTCCTTGTAGGTGAAGTATTATCCAGCATATTATCCACAGTGGAAAGGAGGGGTGTTAAGCGTTCCAATGAATCCGAGTGTTCAGTAGTCCGGAATAGAAATGAGAAAAAAGAAAGTAGAAGTAGGGAACTGTCAAGCCTTAAAGTTGGTCCTTAAAATGAGGGAGGAGTGCGAGTGTGTGCTCCCCTCCCGCTCTACTACGTTCTCTGTCGGCTGGCTCCACAGGAGTGTGCGTGTGTGTGAGTGTGCGAGTGTGTGAGTGTGAGTGTATCCTGCTCATTTCCTGCCTGGATGTGCTTTTGGGCTCCAGGCGGGCAGGCTGCTCAGGAACACATGGCCAACCACTGTTCTGCCAGTGGTTCCGCATTCCACAAATACACACACACACACACAGACGCTGACCCTTTGTAAAGCCCCCCACCCCCAGGCAGTCCAACTCAGTGACATACATTCAACCTCCCCCACACACCCCAACTGTTGACTGACCTACACTGAAATGCAAACACACAGAATCAATAGCGGCTGCCCCGGGGTTATTGATAATTGGCAGTTAATTGGTGTGGTGTGCTGTGAGGTAACACGTAGTTCCACCACATGGGAGGCTTTGATCTGTCCCCTTACCCCACTTTTCTCAGCTCTACAAGCTCACCTTAATTACCCGTCTCATGAAAGGTGTCCAGCATGCCCCTGAATTAGGATACGACACATTTATAATACATCTCAATAACTAATCAGTCGGCAATTTGTTTTGAAGGTACTGGCTACTAAATGAGGTATCAATCACCGATCAAATGGTCTATTTCTGGATTTATTGCATATTTTCCTCGTCACACCTGTACTGGATATAAGTTTGATGGCTGAATGTTGGCAGAATGCTCTGAATTTAAGATACTGCCACATCAACCCACTGATTCAGGATTAGATTCCAATCTCTCATGACACAAAACCTGTCATCCTTGTCCTGTGTGCATCATGACAAATCTGACAGGAATGGGATCTAAAACCTAACCATGTGGAGGATAAACCACATGTAGCTTCCTGCACTAAAGCATGTGACATGTCACCAGACCTGCTCTTCTGGTCTTCATTTAGCAAGCAACCCCCCCCCAAAAAAAAAAAATGATTCCAATCATAATAACTGATGAGCTGCTGCTTTTCGGATGTTTCACTGACCAGATTTAAACAACTGTTGCTGTCCTGCTTTTACACCCATTGTGAAGTCTCCTATTGGTAACTACTATTGTGTTAGCCCCGTCTTTAACAGCTCTTATTAATAAATGGTTGAAGTCCTTTAGGTCATAAATATCTCAGAAGGAATGGCATTTATGTTGTGTTTAATCATTAAAAGCAGAAGGTAACTCTCCCCTGTTTTTCTTTCTGGCACGTGGTGCTCCTAAGTCCCGTCCAAATCCAACAACAGAGGGTAGCATACAGAGCTGAGGGATGGCTGTGGGCAATTCCTTTCAGAGGATTCGTCCACAGCCATTAATTTCATTGTTTAAACAGGTGCAACTTCTCTTTATAATGATTTTCTGGCAACTCTTTTTTGGCATTGCGAGTGATCTCTGGAGGGGGACATGAGAAATGGAGGAATCGCCCCCCAACTCCTCCTTTTCTGGACTAACGAGGACACAAATGTTCTCCCCTGCCAAGATATGCAGAGACCAATAATGTGTTAAAGAGACAAACTGGATGAAGCAGTTACTGAAGGAACAGGTATTAGAGACAAATATTGGAATGAATAGTCTCTATTAGTCGCAAGTAACAGTGGTATAAATTTTTAAAGCACTCTCAACGATTAGCCTTCTAAGCTTAGCAACCTTTACTTTGGACCTTTTAGTGCTCCAGTGATCCTTGTGGAGCTTTCAGGGCTCATTTGATTTTACTGCCATGTTTCCAGCCATTTTATGAAGCTTCTGAAGGTCTCTGAGAGCAACTTGACATTAGATTTTTACATATTTAGGTTTGATTAAGCTCCTTGAATGTTCCTTAACAAAAATGTACTGATATTAGATTCCGACAGAATAAAACAACACCTCTCAACTCTTTCTTCCCATAAATTGCAGCTTTCTCTGTGGGTGTTCCATCAACTGTTACTTACCAGCATCTTGCCAAGTACATGTGCTCCTTGACAAAGACTGATCCTGAGAGGAGGATGTACCAACATGTAGCGATGCTGTCTGGGCTGAAACACAGTACAAAACCACAAGTATTGACTCACTAAGGCACAAATCACTGAATCTTTTAGCCAACATATAAAAGCTACTGGAATGCTTTTTGAATGAAAAGTTTCAAAAAGAGATTTCCTTTCATGCCACCTGCTAAATCTTAAATGGCATCTTAAATCACATGATGTGTGTCTTTTCAGTACAGTTATAGGTTGTATTACATCTTAATAGTAATAAAATATGCCATCAGTAACTGATGATCTATAAATAGTGACTTGACCTCCTTCCTCTACATACTGTAACATTAAAGCTCGATCATAAAAGGTTTGGATCAATTACAAAATCAATAACAGTGTTGAAAAACAGATCAACTGCCTGCAACCTGCGAGTTTTTGCACTTACTAGAAGAGGATGTGGTTGGCACCGTGTCGCTCATATCTAGCGGAGGTACACATTGACCTGAGACAGAGGGGCAAACACAAGATCCTTTAACACCAGCTGGACTCTTCATGCACTTTTACCTCTCACGGTCTATCGCCTTCAACCACCAGAACTACTCAATGATGTCAAAAAAAATTGAAAATGAAGCAACATCCAAGTTCTGTAAAATATTTTGGAAAAAATGAGAGGGAGGGTTCATTGACTCACCTTAGCTGGTGTTCTCGAAGGTGCGAGAGGACGTCCATGTGATACAGGTGACAGTAAATCGTGTGCAGGTCCTGGATGACAGAAAAAGTCACATCAGTTTTATATATGACCAAAAACAATGAGAGCCCACTCACAACAAAAGGAAAACAGTGAGCTTGAAATCTTTCACGAATATTCCCTGCAACTTCCCACAATGCACGTATGCCAAGGCCTCAGAATACGCTGTTTACAGTTGGAAGAGAAGAAAAAGCTTTTAAGAGGCGGGCTCATTGTTTACAGTGTGTGGAATGCGTTAGCGGTGAGTAAATCGAGCCGCGACACTTTGACTAAGCCTGTCAGGCTGCCCTAAACACTGCCTGTCAAACTGACGGCACTGAAGCCAGACAGGCAGTGAAACAAGCACAGATAGATCCACTCACAACCTTAAAATAGTCCTCTATCAGAACCAGCTGTCAAAACATTAAGAAGCTGACTACAACGTGTGTGTGTGTGTGTGTGTGTGCGAGTGTGCGTGCATGGCTGTGCGTGTGTGTACGCTGGGGAGGGCTCTGCAGGATGGAGCTAACAAAGAGGCTACTGATGCTACTGCTTCAAACAGGTGGGTTGCAACTAACGCTAGTATAAATAGAACGGTTACACACTCTTGTGAAAGCCGTTGCCTTGGAGTTAAGCATTAAACTACAATGACCTGGATGGCTGAGAGCCTATACCAACACGCCAAAGAAGGAATAATAACTGATCCTCTGGAAAATCATTTGGGGCTGGATGTTGCAACTGTTCCCAGTCTGTAATCACGCCGCAATCTGGGTTTAATGGCTACAACCGTTTAAAAAATCGGGAATGACTCATGAAACTCAAACAGAACTCACTGAAAATGCCTCAACAAAAAGAGAACAAGACCAAGCAACTGCCTGAACATCTAACCAGCGCTTGATGCGGGCCGCTGCTCATCAGAAAGAGCTGTGAAATCTGCGTACGCATTCCGAGGCAGAGACGCTGAAGCGGGCTGGCATGAAAGATTCTGGCCCGCACCACCCAGGATGTCGAACTGTATTGACACAGATCACGTTGTGGTTAACTGGGTTAGCGAGCTGCTGCAAACTGCTGCAGTGAGCAGTCCTGTCATGCTGCTGAGCGAGCACGTGCATATGTGCACGTACAATAAGGCCGCAGTGGTGTTGGCACATACAGACCCGAGACATCTGCGGCAGCCGATAATGTAAAGGAGGTTATATGAAATACCTGAGTCAACAGGACATGACGATAACGAGCATTTCGCCACCGGGGAAGATACAGAAATTGACCTGTGTGACAGGAAGAAGACGAGGGAATTCCCCAAATCAGCATGTCACCCAAATAAACTCACCATCACGCTGTTTGTCACGGTCCATTATTGTAACTACCACTCCTGCTTTTATTACAACTATTAGAACTGCTACAAACCAGGCACGGAGTGTGTAAAGCCGTGCCTGGCTCATGCATCGATTGGCCTCCAGCAGGTGATCAATACACCCAGACAGACATGACAGGATGTCCGAGAAGCAGATCTCTGCTTTAGCGTCCCAAGTGGTGGTCTCCCAGAGAGAGGAGGGTAATACGATCGCTACTACGACCGCGCCACTCGCTCTGCGATGCCTAACGACGCCCCTTGGACTTGAACGGAGGGTGTGGTGGCCTTCACGAAAGGATTCAACATCTTTTACGGCCCCAGTTTTGGGTTGTTTAGGAAAATCTAGCGTCACTGTAATAGAATTTCCAAAGAAAGATGATTCTGCTTTTGAAATCATGCACTTTATTTTACCATTCCCGAGCCCACCTGCATGTAATTGTCCCAGTGCCCCCCCCCCCCACAGGACGGTGCTGAGCTTGTGACCTTCGGCCTGTCCTCCCTGGAGGCTCGTATGGTGACCCATTGACCCCATCTGTGATTAGAGCATCATAACCTCCAGAGGCATCCATTAACTCGCCACCAGCTGAGGCACCAACATTTAGAGTGAAACCAGTTCATTCTAGTAAATAGCGGAATAACCCTTTAGAATTCCCATTGATAAGTGCAAGTATCACAGCCAAAACCCCCCAAATTTGCCAAAGCGGCAGTCATGGGTTCTCCGACTGAACTGGCTTCAAAAAAAACGCGAGCAGAATTTAAATTTAGCTTCTACCCTCAAGAGTAATAAGGTCGTTTTGAGGTGGTATTAAAAAGTCAACTCTTTGAAAATAACTGAATCAGCCCCTTTACAGGACGAGAATAATCGTAAAACAAATAAACTGCTGTGTGTGTGGCGAGACGGCGCGAGTGTGTGTGACACGGTGCTGCTGCCACCTTCAGGCAGAATGTCGAATGTTAAGAAATGATGAAAATATAGTTTAAGTATATGCCTGTTTATATTCAAAGCACATTAAAAAAGTGAGAAAAAGTGAGAAAAAGAAGAGTGAAAAAGAGATGTGAAAACAGTTTCCACACGTGACCAGACCACAGAGGGCGACTCGGAGCATCACGGGGGAAGTTTATGCATGAGGAGCGTGCATGTGTGTGGCTGGGTCCGCTTCTCCTAAATCACACGGGGCAGCAGAGAAACTCCTCAGACAAAAGCGGCTTGTTGCCGGACAGAAGCCGCTGTCCTTCCCACAACATTTCGCCCTTTCCCATCAAGAGGCGGCTCACTGACCCAGCACGGGGGCGACGTCAATGCGCTCCTACACAAGCGTATAAGAAAAAAAACAATCCTCGAGCAGGAGGACGACTTGGGTCTTTATGGCGTTGCTCAACACCTCTGGTTTCTAAAATAGCCGTTTCAGAAGGGAACGGGTCAGCTTCAGTTTCTCTGTGTTTCACATCAGCCTCCAGCAGAACGGACACACACACCGATGCTGTGGATATTCAACACAACATATAACACAACATAACAAACGTACGGGCCCACACGGTGCCTGCAGTGATAGCATTTAACGCTTCAGTTACAGGACTGAGGAGCCTCTCCGTCAGCCTTAGGCTCTGTGGTTAAAAGGAAGCCCTAAATGGGCTAACAAAGACTATAATAAGATGATATATAATAAGACAAGTTCTTCACAGTGGGAGATTATTAAGAGGCGCTTTAGATGCAAAAACTACAGCTGTGGAATGATAGTCAAATTCCAAAGGATCCCTGTGTTTATTCACATGCGGCGGTGCAGATATAAATGTGAGGGAGATTAAAGGTAGAAGAGTTGGAAAATAGCGTTGAGTGTTATGCAGTCCATACCCTTTTAGAGGGAATGCATCTGGTCTCCGCGGCAACAGTCAACAAGCCAAGAAGCAAAAGGCCTTAGCTTCCCCCTTTGGTTAAGTTGAGTCACATTTAAACCAGATTTAAAGGGAAAAACATAGCTGGAGTGGTGCCAGAGAGCCCTCTAATGGCCCGGTGGCCCTCCAGGAAATGCAAAGAAGCTCGGCATCAGGCAGGACTTCAGCTGTAATGTTTATGAGGTCGGGTATAATCCTGCGGTATCGCCGCTCTTGACAGGATCATTAACCACACAACATGGAAGCTTAACGCCAGGGCCCTATCTCTGCCCGCGTTACCTCTGTCGGGGTTTCAGATGCATTTACAGCACTTAAAGCCCAACTGATGCTCACAGCTGAGCCTCGGTTCCACTTAACAAAGGGATGGAGCACAGGGCGAAGGCTGCTGGTGCAGAAGGCTTGATTTATTTGTTTATTTGCAAGCTTTTACCACGTCGTTATCCCGCACAAATCTGATCAGACTGCAAAACGTGGGCGGCACTCAGAAGCTGGATAAGGTCTGCACGGGGAAACAAACAGTGCAAATCCTGGATCCGTAGAGTTTCCACAACGAGGAGCGAGCTTCGTAAAATCAAAAAACAGGCTGGTGACGACAGTCGTGATGCTGCTGGGGGGGGGGGGGGGCATGGAAAGAGGGAAAAATCAGAGGCAGAGTAGGGGGGGAGGCGTCAGACTGATCCAGATGAAGATATTTATAGTCCACTTATGAAAATCATCAGCAAAATGGGTGAAATTGTAGGAAACGGCAGCACGAAAGAGTAAAAACCCAGAAAGTTTGACTTGATTGTGCAGAGGTGCATCACACGGTCCCCCAAACTGAAGCCTTCCTACTTAAATCTAGTTTTCACTGCACTGTGCAGCAGAAAGTTCACTCTCTCCCTCTGATTTTCGGACTCCTGCTTCTTTTCTTCTGAGGGTGATGGGCTCAGAAAGCAGCGCAGCCGTTGCCCTCGATCCGCCAGCCAAACCAAACAGAACATGCGCCGTGTGTTGCTGTGCCACACGCACAAATGGAAAATCTGACCCTCCGCGTAATCCTAGCTGCACTTCTTATTTTTTCTCCTCCTTTTTTTTCCTAAAAATGAAAAAGGTAAAAAAAAAAAGGCGAGCATAGGAAGCTCCTGTCTGCAGCGTTTATTCTTACCATCACGACACTAAACATCCCTACGAGGACGTCGGGTGAATAAAACTCAAACCTTCACATCAGAAAAACAAGCTGCATCTGCCTCAGCCGTCTCATTGACCCAGATTTTGTAAACTGGTTGTAATGGTTGGCCCGAAATTCTTGCATCTTTTACCCTGCGACGCTTCAGAAGACGCTCGTGCTGCTAAATTTAGGCCGCAGAAACAGCAAAAAGGAGTATTAATGAGTAGTGTAGCTAAACTGCGGCTGCTCCGGCACACACCCACAGGCAGGCTGTCAGCTGGCCAAACTACCCAACACGGATATCTGTTCAGGCAAGCACCTTCTCCTTCCCTCGCACTCTGCAGACAAGGAAAGTAACCCCACGCAGCAATGGGAGAAATGTACCCGCGTTTCCTGGTTTAAAACAGAACCAAGTTTCATTACACGTTTCATTCCCGACATAACAGGTAAGAGATATCCGGGGTAAAGGAAATGAGGAAGTTGTAAAAGCTGCTGTCTGCGAGCAGCAACATTCTTTCTTTAAACAGATTTAAAAGTCCTAAACTTGCCCGTACTCTGACTCCCATTGCTGGTGATAACATGAGCACGTACGTGAGCATGTACGCGAACATGCAGCGACACTCATCCTGTAATGTGGATGTGTTTGCACAGGAAATGTCGCGATGAATCAACAGCGGAAGCTAACACACCGTGTCGGAACTCAGGTTGCCCAACAGATAACAGCGATCTTACACCGACACGCCAGCTTTTACTGCCTTCAGGAAGCGGCCAGGGTCGGCTCTACTGAGAGGAGGGTCCAGTGCGTCGGCAGCTACAGCTAGCACGTTAGCACCAACGTGTGCTGAAAGAATTAGCCAGACAGCTGCTCCTGAAAATGCTAGCTACAGGTTTGCCTCTTTGGAAATGAAGCATATTCACGCACAGGGTCAGAAAGGATGAGATTTGGCATGTGCACGTGTTTGTTTGAATGAACCATCCTTGACCTCAGTGACCTTAAATCTTGATTTGTTTACCATGTTCAGATCTGTCAGAGATACATTGTATCTCTCACGCCAGCCACAATCATCCGTCCCACGGCGGCGCTGAGGTGGAGCTGAAGGTTATGAGCGTGTAAACCCTGAAGAGAGACACTCAGTAACCTGAACAGGGCGCAGCAGGCCGAGCTGAATGAGCTGATGTATTCCTTCTGCTTTCTCAATCGCCACGTTTGAATGGATGTTTCAATGCAACTGTGCCGTCAGAACAGGCGGGAATCACATTCCCGGCATTCTAGAGGTGGACGCTCCGCATTCCTTTCAAACTTCTCGGTGAAAGGAGGCGACTGAACGAGTCGCCGTCTGATTCAGAGAACAATGAGGAAGAATTTCCTGAACCTTGTTTTCCAACAGGCAGCTGGGTTCTTGCTGTAGAGAATCCGGGCAATGCCGCCTTGCGTCATTCCTCACATTTCTGGGACTCCGCGGGCAAAACAGAAGAGGCAGGTAGCAGCCGAAAACAAGAAACCGCACGGGATGTTTTCCAGGATGCATCTCCTCGTGTCTCGGTGGTGCCGGGTTACTGGAATCCCACCGCTAGGGACTCCAGCCCGGCCTCTGAGGGGTTTTTACTGAGCAGATCTTAACCGTGCACGCCGCCCGTCGTTGCACGGCGAGAACATGTTTTATTGCTGTGACAAGAAACAACAGTATTCGAACCCTTCAGAGACAATAAATCAGTCAGCCAGACGTTGAAGTGGCTCCTTCACATTTTGTGGAGCTTCCTGAATTCAGCGAGAGCAGCCCTCAACGTTGGGAGCGTTAACGAATGCACTTTATGGGATAAAATGGCTCTCTCCCCACAGGTTCTGCCTTGGGGAGTAAGATTTGGGCAGAACATGACGGGATTTGGAGGAGGACTTCAGTTTCATGGGAGGAGGATTTCAGCAGCGCCCAGCTCTCCTTTTACCGGAGCTTTTGGTCCAATTCCAACATCATGTTATTAATTGACAAGCCACAAAAACAATTCCCTGCAGGACAGCGCGCATTGATACTTCCTCATTCACATGAGATAGCCTTGAGGAAAAGCAAATGATCCGCTCTAAATGTCCCAGTAATCCCGTTGCTGGCTGACTAAACTATGCGAGCCGAGTCCACCTGTAGCCTCGGTCCACATTCCCAGCACACGGAGCAGCTCAGAGCTGACTAGATCTGTCTGCTCACGCCTGCCGACAGGCGTGGAATGCAGCTGTGCATACTATAATCACACAAACGGGGGGTGCGTGTGGCGTGGACGCACACTGGGAAGCGCAGGTAGCTGACGGAACCCATGTCGACGGGGACTTTTAGAACTTAAATTAAAAAAGGTAGCTTTGCTTGATCGGCGAGGGTTCAGCGCTGGTCCACCCACACGCAGGCTGCCGTACCCGTTTCTTTGATCAAAAATAAACACAAATATGATGGAGTTCATGTTCCTTCACTTTCTTTCAATGGCTGCAGTGGCAGCCAGCTTAAACCCACGGTGCCGGGTCATCATTTCCTCCGTAGGTACTAATCTGCTGTAATATACGCTTGTTTCTAAGGAAGTGTTATTTCAACAACATCCTGCACGTCAGAGTGGTTGATGGCTACCAGTCACGATACCGGACAAGCTTTGCTTTCCCAAAACAAACCGGTGCCGTCTGCGCTCTGCCGCCACCATCTTCCCATCTGAAGATTTCGCTGGATTCCTCTGCGCGGCAGATTCACCGACGCTCAATTCAAAATTCTCCCTCCGATCCCAGGGATCATCGCCCCACTGTTTGGACGAAGAGTCCCGTTTCCCCGTCCCTGTCCCGCTCCCAGCCCATCTCATTCCTTTCGCTCCGTTCCGCCGCTCTGATTAGACGTTAGGCTACCATGCAAATTTCCGGCCTATGAGAAAAGCAAAGAGGATGCCGGTGTGACAGGAAGTGTCATCAGGTCGGTTTCAGACGAACAGCTGCCTGGCCCACAACTCTGCCAACGGTTTAAAACCCAATGCTGAAATAGTCTTGAGCAGGAACCAAAACGCTGCTCTAGACACACACCGCTTGCGTGCATTTGATTGTACGTGAAACGTTAACTTAAGTTACCCCTCGGGCCCCAAACGAGGGTGAGGGCGTCCGACTGGTTCTGAGCTTGCATGTGAATGAACACACAGCTTTGCCCTCTCTTACTACAGCTGCACGCTAATGCTGCAGGAGCCCGGCGGAGTGGACAGTGTTAAACAGAAATCAGCGGTGTTGTGCGACGCCCCATGTGCTCGACATCAACACCATCCACACAAAAGAACCCGGAATGTCTCCCACAACAAAGGTCCCCTCATGGTGGTTCCACCATCATTGTGATCAACATCTGCTTCCTCCACAGTTTCAGGACGCATCTAAGTAAATCCTGCGCCGGATCGTATGTAAAAAGCAATAAATATATGGCTGCGTCAGCACAGAGGGAGCTCACACACACTCACACCGATACCGACCACACACTGGTCAGCTGAGCGGCTCCAAAGCAGCCATTCAGCACTTACGTCTGTGTTACTATGTGGCTTCGTGACGGCTGGAATTCCCATAAATGTCCGGACTGTATCGGAGCAGCCCAAACCATAAATCACCGGGCACAAATTCCCGTCTGTCCGCAGGGCGCTTGAGAAAGGTGGGCAGAGGAGGCAAGAAGCTTAGGTGGAAACCCCAGGAAAGTGGGAAAACTTGACGAGGCATAAAACCTGTGGCCGGAGAGATCAGGGACGCGCACGGAAGCCGTGCACCTACACCGCATTTGCATTTTCACAGAGAAGAAAGCACAGATGAGGACGGACTTTGTCTATTTCAGTACAAATCCACAAAATCCCCCACCGTTCGACAGCATCGCGGCCGAATTTAAAGCTTCATTTTTAGGTGGGGTTTGGTACAAGCACACCCACAATGACTCAACAAAATGTATTTTTTATGAATCAACGCCGCGGTGGTGAATCTAGCCGTTCTCTCCGCGGTCTGACGCTGACATAAAACCGTGAGTAACGGCGTCCGGACCGAATGTGCCGTTGTTGTGGCCATTCAAAGTTTGCCAAAGTCGTCCCGTACAAACACGGGCTCAGCTAGCGTGGCGTGACTAAGCCTGCGGCTGTTTATGTACTGTGTCTTCATATTACTACATCCTGTTTAAATGAATCAGAATCATAAATGATTCATTGGTGGTAGCTGCAGACCACAGCGAGCATTGATTGGATTACTATCGAACCAGACAGTGATTTAATGGCACCTCCTTTAGTTCTTATTTGCACATATAAGGTGTCTTTTAATGGCAAAGGGCTGGTTAGTAATTATTATTATTAGTAATATATCACGAATAGCAATGGTGGCTACTAGGAAGAACTGCGTGGAAAAGCTCAGAATTCAGGTCCAATGAGGCTGGATTCTGATTTTAAAGGAGAGAGAAGGCTCTGTATCCATGAAAACAATTGAAAAGAGGACGCATTTGCATGGGTTCAACTAAATTTAGCTCCGTTCATCAAAGCGCTAC
Source organism: Takifugu flavidus (assembly GCF_003711565.1). Taxonomy (NCBI): domain Eukaryota; kingdom Metazoa; phylum Chordata; class Actinopteri; order Tetraodontiformes; family Tetraodontidae; genus Takifugu; species Takifugu flavidus. Next base: position 12,121,399 of record NC_079533.1, read on the forward strand.
CTGTCATATGCCCGATTGCCAGATAACACGTCTACTTCACAGGCACGCAGTTTATTTGTGGACTAAACACGCTTATTATGGTGTGTTGGAGGGTGCACAAAAGCCCTCTATGAAAGTGTGAAAGGGGCTTTCTACCAACCATGCTGCCACAAACAAACAGAGGATCATCCATTAAAAAGGTGCCTTTTGAATGGCATCGAGGCTGGGTGGCTTTAACCCCCCTTCCTCCGTATTTTGGCACCCTGATCGTGCTTTGAGAAGTGCTCACTCCAAAACCAGCAGCAGCAACCGAATGGGGAAGGGAGCTGGACGGGGCCGAGCTATTTTGGGGGCAGAAAACGTAAGTGAAGCAATGACAAACCAGCTGTGTTTCCACGGCTTCGCGACTGGGAGGAGGCAGAGGAGAGAAGAGAAAGTTGCAGTGATTCAATTTAAACTGCCCTGATTCAAACTGGAGTTTATACAAACCATTTCCTTCGGGTTAAACACGCACCTCATGATGGGGAGCTGAGATGTGCATGTGCTCTTCTGGCTGGAGACAATGTGGTGCGCGGAGTGCACAAATAAAGAGAGATTTCTCCCAAATGCAAACATGTCAACCACCAAAGTGTGTGCATGTGTGTGTGTGTGTGTGTGTGTGTGTGTGTGTGTGTGTGTGTGTGTTCAGACATGTAAGTCTCAAAGGACTTATTAATTCAACACATATGAAATCGTGTTCATATGCGTCGTGCACAGACGGAAATCCATCTAACCTGCTAACTAATTATCCTCCTTGGGGTGGCACACTGTTCACTGAGCGGTGCCCAGTGTGTAATAATCAGCATGTGACTGCACGGAAAACTCCCAAATCAAATCATTTTAACCACAAACAGCTTGTTGTTAAGTGGTTTCAGGTCAGACTTCGCTGGCCTAAGTGTGTTTTTGCGTCAGAGAGGTGAAGCAACAGCTTCTGGCTAACATTAGCAAGGTAACGCTAATTAAAAGACACGATAGATTTGTTTACCTCCGCTGTCCGCAGGGAGGGCGGTTTCTTCAAGGCCAGTTTGAAAGAAGTTTCCGTGGCTCCAGTCATTTTCATAACTTCGGCTCAAATCCAGACACACTCAAGAAAAACCCCGTTTTAGCGTCTCCGGGTCTCCCTTCAACTGAACAACCTTACGTCCCCGTAGGTACTGTCATCCCAGAGCCGAACAAGGAGGTGGATGGCGTAAACTCTGAAGGGGCTTCTTCTTCTCCTCCTCCTCCAGTGGAGAAACAAAAACACAAAACAACTAAACTCTGAACTACTGCGTGTTTAAAAAGGCGTTGGCAGGACTAACTTCTGACAGAAGTGCGCGACGGTTAGAAATATGTACATTTTAAGTGAAGAAAATCCACCTCAGTAGCAAGGATCCGTCAGATCCAGGAGTTCAGATTTAGTCCCTCCTCTGAATGTGGCGAGTTGACGACATCTGTCTGACCGGAGACGGTGATGCATTGAAGGACTGTCGGAAATATCGCCGCTTGTGGCAGGACTAACCTTTGAACAAACGCAATATGACTGTTTTGAATTAAATATCGAGTAGTCTAGCCCATTTGAAACTAAAATTGCCACACCCAAGGGGTTCAGCATAATGAGATGCTACAGCTATACAATCGTTTATTTTATTTTTTTGCACTGTAATTTCATTACAGGAGTGTACAGCGATTTCATTTAAAGAATTATTATTTAAATAAAAGTACACAGACTGGTCTTCCGTATATATAAAAAAAATCCTATCAACAGTTTGGGTGACAAAAAAGGACCTAAATAGAGCAGCTCACTTACGACGTCATGTGTTCCAGTTTTCGTTGGGTTTTGAACGCCACGTTTAAATGAGCTTTAAACTCACCACGGAGTTTTTGTAACTTATAATCATATTTTATGGAAATACGTGGGAAATTTAAGACTCCTTGGACGGTGCTGACTGCTTCCGATGTATTTGCTTTCGCCAGGGACGCCACTTCCTTTATTGCATAACTGCGGCGTGTTTGCTCATTGTCTTACCTACCGTGCTGCGTTCACGGTAGGGTGGAGTCAGGCAACGCCGGTGAATTAAAGTAAAGGTGGGTCAAATGTGTCATCCAGATGTTGGAAACTAGCCGTCCAATCGGTTTAAAGAAAGATGCTCTTTTAGAAGACAACTTTCACAACACTTTTTTTTTTTTTTACAAAAAGTACGCTTGTGAATGATTCATTTTTCTTTTTTAAACTGTTGATATATGTTGTGTAATAACTCCCATTTTCTGACAGAAACACACCGGGCGCATTTAAGGTATTAACATCGGCATCTTTATTGCACAGCATTCCCATAAAATTGGGAAAAAATAATGTCGGGAGACGAAATCTTGAAAGACGTTCTGTACAAACACATGGAAATAATCTCTGTACAATGTAAATAAACCATTAAACATACGTGAGCAACTAAATAACATTTATATACAAAGAGGGAACATCAGATATAAATTCCTACCTTGTACAAAACGCAGGCTGATACATCGGAGCAAGTATTAGGCATGTATATAAATTCTACCTGCAACACCAGCTCCCCAGAAGCCAGTGATGCGTTCAGGAGCTCTATTAAGACTTACAGGGTGCGATCTGAGTTTTCAGTGTAGCATATTCTAATTGTTGCTCTTCCCAGAGAAGCAAAAATGATGAGTGCTGTTTCAGTGTGTGAAAGTTTAAAAGAAAAAAAAAAAGTATAGTGGAGTTGGTGAAGTTTCTAATCGCGTATGTTATTGACAAGTTTGAATTTAGTTTATCTGTATGTTGTTTTGGTTGGAAAAGCATATGAAGAACTAATAAGATCCCATTTTTCCAATTCCAACAAAAACAATGAAACTATTTCTTGTGGGTTTGGGGGGGAGGGGGGGGGGGGGGGGGTCCATAAACAGGAACACTATAATCAACACAGGCTCCTATTTAGCAAATTGCACCCTGGTTATCACAAAATCATCCATCCGTTACCGTCACAGGAGGACAAGCAAATGAAGGGGGTGGGGAGGATTTTGTGTGGATTCGTGAGTACAACATTGACAGAAACATTTGAAAAAAATATAGTGTCAAATGATACGCCACAAGGCCTCTCCACAGCCAACACTGAAGCCGTAAACATTGTACTGTAAAAAGGTGGGGTAGCTATAAAAGTGTGAAAATATTTCAGCAATTTGGTTTTAAAATATCTCTGTTCGAGCCTTTCGACAGTAAGGGACCCTTCAGACTTTACATTCAGCAAAACCCCTTCTCTTAAATATCTTTGTAAGGAGCCTCCTCAAAGGTTTAACAGCTTTTCCTTAACTTAAAAATAAAACAGCATCTGCACAGTCGACACGAACATTCCTCTGGTGAAAATAACTTAAAACACCTCAGGGTTTCCTATGGTACAACTATAAATGTTTGTGACATCTATTGCCCATACAAAGAACTGAGGTAGAGTTGTACCTATGATAAGAGTGTCGAACCATTTTAAAATAAGCCTTCGAGTCGCAGAGAGCGCCGATTCCTCCGAGGTCATCCCCAACCAGTTTTATAAGGCAGGAATACCTTGTCATTTAAAGGAAAATTCACTGGAGATTTTAACACGTAAACAAATGCATTGAAGTTACTAAAATGTCGACAGTATTGTCAATGAAATATTGTTTAAAAATACACGTTTCCTTAAAATAATCACTTGCTTCATGTGGTGAGGAAAGAAAACAGAAAAGGAAATTAAATCCTATTTGTTATTATGCATCCTATAGTTTCTTTCTCATTGGGAGAAAAGGAATTTTAGTCTTTGGTGTCCAAAAATTAAATAGTCTTGTTTAATTGACACATTCAAATATCAGGTCAGGGAATCCAGGACTGTGGTCTCTACCGCCCTCTTGTGGCGAAACCTGAGCACTGCGACACCGAAGCGGCTGAAATGGACAGAGGAGCTCTCTCCGGTGGTGCTGGGGTCAGCTGCCTTGCATGGGTGGCCGTGTTGGGTTCAGCGTGGTCGGGCTGCTCAGGAGCTCATTACGGTTACAGTCTCATAGTAAAATCTGGGCCACATAGGGGGAGTGGGTGCTGGCAACTGCAGCCAATAGGGGAAGGTCACTGGACTCGATTCTGAAAGGCAACGAGTAATCAGTCAATTTAGTAATACCCCCTTGCAGTAAAGAAATAAAACACATTTTGAAGCCATTCGTGATGTACTGGACTGAGCAATATTTGCTTACCCCAACACCATGCCTAATTCTTTCACATGGACTCTCGTCTGGCCTTTCAAGTACTCAGCAAGCATCTTACTCTTAAAGTAGATTTCCTGTAGACGGTCCTCAAGGTGCATTATACACTAAAGTAGAGACACGGTTGGTTAAGCACACTGAGGTGTTTAAAAAAAGACAAAGGTCGCAGAGACGATGAGGCGAAACATACGAAATTAGGCGAGAGGTTGAGTTTGTAGAGCTGGTGAGTGGACTGTAATAAACTAGACACCAGGCTGGACACCAGGACTTCCTTCCCCAGTTTGTTGGCCTCAGTGGCTCGTCTCTGACTGCTGGCTACCTGCACCGTCCACTTTTCCGTGTCTGCTATAATGCAGACGGCCTCGGCTATGGGTTCATCCAAAACGGGATGCTGCAGCGGACAGAGTTGCATGTTTACGCAGGTGACAAACGCTCTTCGCCTGAAATCGTGGCGTCTGTGGGAGCTTTTATATGTATGCAAATGAAAGCCAGATCACATCGCTTGCAAAATTCTGCATGCAGAAACTTCTTACCTGGACTGCGTGGGCTAATTCAGCCGTGAGGTTCTGTCGGAGCTTGTCGTCGCTTTGCATCCCGTGTAGTACAAAGTCTGGCACGTAGGTGGGGCAGTAGCCTCCTAACAGAGATCGACCGAAGTTGGCAACGCTTGGCTTCGAGTAGTTCTCCACCAACTTTGCTCTACAAATGAGAGGCGGGGTCTGAGATATTCGTCCATGCTGTTGCTGCCACTGGTCCAGTTCTTTTAAAACCCGTGAATAATTCTTTTAGGAATGTTTATGAGTGAAGGCGTGTGTCCTGGACTTACCCTGGGAAGGGAACCAGCACTTCCTCCTGCCAGTCTTCCGTCTCCTCGCTCTCGCTGTCCCCCAGCGCGCTGTCCGAGCTCTCGTTACGGGGTATCTCCCAGTCGTTGATGGGCAACGCTTTCTGCTTTTGGTCCCCTTTGCTGTTGCCGCTGCTTCCATCCTGAGGAACAGGGAGTGAGAGCAAAAGACCCCCGTGGTGCTCCACGGAACACTTCTGGCAGCGGCAGCCGTCAGGCCGGTCTGTAGAACCACATCTGCACCTGTCCTCCGGCCTGGCCTCGACATCCACACTATCGGGACCTAAGCAGAAACCCAAGCCCTGACTCCCGTCGCCTCCCTGTCGGCTGTGATCCCCAGGACCACCGCGCGGGGTGATGCCCGAGGGCTCGTGCAAGTCTTTCTGGTCAGTGGTGCTGTTCTCTGGTTGCTTCACCACATCATCTATAGTCCTGGTCTCCACAGGGTTCTCCGCACTGAAATACTCGTCAAAATGCTCCACACAGTTGGGGTTCCATGCCGGCATCTTACTAGACACCCTCAGCAGGGACGGAGCCCCCTTGGTCTGTTTGCTTTGGTCCTCTGGTGCACCGGTGTTACAGCTTTTTATGTCCGGTCCTCTGTCCTGATGCAGCAGCAGATGTTTGTCTTTGAGTTGTTTCTTGTGCTTTCTGAAATCCTCCTCCACCTTCCTCCCGCGGCTCTCTGTGTCCGACTCCGGAGACATGGAGGCTCCGATGAGGAAGGTGACTTTTGTTGCTGGCTCCTCTTCTGTCAAATCCATGGGCCCCGTGGTCGAGCTCCCCCCCATCACGGGCACTGGCACTGCGGCGGCCAGGCCCTTATCTGGGGGCTTCTTCTCCAAAGAGATCCCCAAAGTCCGTGAAGCCAGCGCTCTACTGAACTGGTTCCCCGTGCCCGTTTCCGTCTCGGCCTCGGCACCGTGGCTCTCTGCCGCAGCAGGAGCTGGAGTTGCTGAAAGGGTGGTAGATGCAGATGGGGCAGTGAGATTCAGTAAGTCCCCTTTGGTCTCCGTATCCAGCACACAGACCTGTTCCCTGGATGAGGCCGAGCCAACACACAGCACGGTTTCCAGCCGGGCCTTTGTGGATAGTGGGCTGTTGGATTCCCTGTACAGTTCTCCAGGTTCCCCCTCCTCTGCCGTCCTAATAACAGCACTGTTTTCCTGGCTATGCGTCGTCTGAAGCAGGCTGCTCCGAGACCCTTGGCTCTCACTACTGTCCTCCTCGTCATCGTCCTCTTCATCCTCGCTCGGTGCGTCTCCGGTGCTGTGCTCCACCTCTGTGTCCGTGTACGTGCTGCTCAGGAGGCTGTTGTCCGAACGGTAGCTACTGTCCTCCGGCCCAATCTGGTGCTCCTGGGTGGTGGCACCTTGGGATAAATAGTCTCCACTGGGCTTATGGACGGTGACCAAGACATAATCCGACTCCTCCACCTCTCCTTTCCTTAACGAGGTGGTGATGAGAGAGCCTGGCATCACGATAGCTTCATCCTCAGCACTGTCCAGCATGTGAGTCTCCAGAAGCTCAGAACAACGAATGAAGTAAGTCAGGACATAAAGGAGCCTTTGAACCAGTTCCTGCCTGCGGCCGACCACCACTGTCCTCGAGAGCCGGACCGGAGACCCAATAGATCCATACAGGTCGCCTGATAAAAATAAGATGTGCATATTTTACATTTGTTTAAGACTGAAGGCAGGAAATAAAGACGGAATGGAAAAGCTTTGGAAGCATTGGAAGGTTCGGTGTTACAGGATAATGTATCACATAAGTAAAGCAATCTGATGGTTATATATGAAACAGTGGATTAAATATATACACACAATATATATGTATATAGTTATCTGAAATCAGGGGTAAAAGCAGTAGCTGTTGGTTTTTCCCAGCATTTTTAGGATTTTGAGATCTGAGTATGCAATCCCACCCATGGACACTAGAGGTCCCCATAAGGTTTATTTTGCCACTACATGTGAGAATCTTCATGTTGACTCAAGATGTGTATCTGTTCTCACAATATTTCTCACGTAGGCTCTTCTTAAATCACTCAAGGACCTGATATGTTTCCACGTGCCACCACAGACTGATAGAGACTGAAGGCTTTTAACTTCAGAAATGTTCATGCACGATGCAGACAAATAACGCGTTGTCAAACTACACTTTAAAGTATGAATATAAATAAATCTCAGTCTGTCCACATGCAAAGTGTAAGACCCTCACCTAACTGTGCCCACAGAGGGTTGTAGGGGTGTGTTTTTGCCAGCATGTCCACGCTCTGTGAGGAGTGTTTCTCCAGGAAGATCTTGATCGGAGGCTGCCCGTTGGGCATGACAGTGGGCACCCAAGCCAGGTGATTGGTCAGAACGGCTGTAAGTAGTGCAGGAAGGAATCTGGAATGCAAACAGAATGACCATTTTAGCGCTCATGATGGCCACCGACACATATGAGCTCTTTATTGGCATGATTCACTTCTCAGTTGAGACCACAAGTGTCTACTTCCCTTCCTGTCTCATGACTCATGTTGGTAAAGTTCAGCCTGTGCTCTCACACAGATGTGAATGAAGCATTCAGATATTTCAGTGTCTAACGTCACATTTCGGTGGAATTTTTCACTGGTGGGAAGAATGACTTACACCCATGGCAACAATAAGACATGGTTGCCAAGGAGATGTCCAAAATGAAGCTGGAATGTCTAATACACGTCGCATTCAAGAACGGGTTGTTTGACGTGGCACCCTTCACTTAACTGGTTCTTGGAGGCCTGCTCCATCAGCAGAGAGAGTTCCCTCATGAAGTGACCACAGAGCTGGTTCTTCTCAAGGGCTCCAGACATCATGGTTAACCAGACGGGCTCGGCCACACGAGGCATGGTGTAGAGGTTACAGATGGTCATCCTGGAGGAGATGCACGGCCATGAAACGGAGCAAATGAGGGGAAGAGGGAGAGAACAGAGGACAGATGTGTTTTTGTCTCTTGGGTAAAACAAAGGCGCTCTCAGTCCGCAGAGTGCCACTGACAGAGCTCAGGCTCTTGTGGCGTTCGCCTGACAAACTCGCGCGTCTTGATCTGTGCTGTGTTTTTACGTTCTCGGGTGAATACTCGAATCTGTATGCATCAGTGGGAGTGTTTGTCTATTGACAGAGACTGGATTTTCCGTGGAACGCGGGGCATACTGGCGAGCACGTCTCGGCTGTGAGCCGAGCTTTGACACAGGGGCAGAGGGGAGATCTCCGAGGAATGTAGAGAATCCCGCAGTTTTGAGTCAACGCTGATACAGTGACTTCAACGGCAAGGGGTCTGGATAGAAACAGTCAAATGAGATGATTGTGGATGGAGAATGATAAGATTGAACCTTCTGGCATCTTCAGAATTTTGAAGCGTTTATACCGACTTTAATTTCTTTAAATTAAGAGTCATTCCGTTTAAGACCTATAGGGGGTATTGACGTCTTAAAACTAATGCCCAGACCTCCAACTACGTATATGCTGGGATTGAGCTCCCATTACAAATCAACCTCAATCATTTGAATTAATAATGTACTTTATATAAATTTAATCCATCATCTCAGGTATGTTGCAACTCATTTTGAGACGCAATAAACTATTAATTGCACATGAGCTTTTGTTCAGTATTAGTAACACTTTTGGGTGTCAAATCATGATACTGGTCAAGTTAAACTGGTACTTCTAAAATGAAAAAAAAAAAAAAAGTTTATGGTAAAATGTGACCTTTTTGGGCCTCTGTCAGAATTCCTTCCTGTACTCTGCAAAACCTCACCCGACCTCAACATAGGCTGGTGTCACTGTTATGTACACATGCCTCTGCTAAGTGCCCAGCTTATCTTTGTCCACATGCGTGAGCGCTTGCATTTGCCCGCCCCCCCACCCCCTAAAATACGTCAATAGAGCATCCACTAAAGGCCTTTCTTCCACTAACTTTCTGTAATGTTCCATGAAGTCAAAACCTGAATGGCACACTTAAATATAGCTGCTGTTTGAAGGTGAGATTTTACAGATATTTTGTTTGCCCTGAGCAATAGCGTTCCTCCCGCAGCCTCACATATTATTTACTATTCTGGTGCTCATGGCTAGTGTCTGAAGTAGATAGGGTTGCCACTCAGCGGGCTTGGGTTGCTGAGGCTGGCTGCCAGCAGGCATATGACTGCAGCAAAGACGGGGACCTCTGACAGGGAAATGCCTGCTCGTGTGTGTGTGTGTGTGAGTGTGTGTGTGTACTGAGAAGATAGGAGCACACAGCCAATGCACTGTGTGTGCATTTTTGGAGCCGTATTCAATAGAAATGCATGACTTTTTGCTTCATATTAGGTCATTACAGGTCAGTGGTGAGAGCACATGTGATCACAAAAGCTTCCCTAAATACAATTTAACCCGACCGCCCAGCAGCCACTGCTGGCAAGATGAAATCTATGGTTTCAACAGTCTGTTTCTGCTTTATATAAAGCAAAATGTTTCTACATCACACCCAAGTGATGCAAGTTATTGTGTAAAAGAAGGAGACTAAAAAGGTGTAAAAGAAATGCACAATATATAAAATAAGGACATAATGGCCCTGGTCACGACAGAAAAACTGAAAGCTAAATAATGTTTTTCGGTGTTACACAAGATGAACCGCACGTAAGCCACACTATCCAAGACACCTTAGCTCCTTGATTTACTTTTTGGAATGGAAGACTAATTGATGGCTATAAAACATCTAGTTTTACAAACTTTAGGTGAGAAGCATGCACAAAACACTTCTCACATCGTTAAAGCCATCAGTTTGTTCCAGGGGTAACAGGATAAGCACGAAGCCTGACCTACCTTCTTAAAAATTTACACGTCGTTGTGGCTGTTCTCAACCGCGGAACCTCCAACACTGTATATTAGAAATTAAGGCAACGAGAGTGTGTGTGTGTGTCAGGGTCTGAGTTGTCACCCAACCTGAACTCGTTGAGGCCGTCCACCATTCTGTTGTATGCCAGGGCCCTCTGACTGGCATCAGCTGACCGCCGACTCATCTTCATGGCCTTGAAAATGACACGACACAAATGCACTCAGAGATATTCGACTCTTCAGCTGGTAAACAAAGTTGCGGGAAAGACGGGGGGGAATTTGCGAGGCAGAGGAACGAATGGAGCATAATCTGGAAGCCGTCCACTACTTTGACAGTGTCCAAAACACACAAGTCAACAGGAGCGCAGATATAAAAAGGTGCCACCATTGAGCAGTCCAATAGCAGCTGTGCTCATTACAGCAACGAGGGGGATAAAGTTTGCATTTGGGCTATCTGAATCTTAGCACTTAACAGGTTTCAATGAGAGGTTTGAATCCAAATACTACTAATTAAGGCAGTTATCAATGTAAATGCATGGATTATATTTAGGAAAGTAGCAAGTACAAATGTTCTCACTAACTAGAGCCAAGTCAGTGTTCTACCTGTTCAATGGCACTCTTCAGCTTGTTCATGTGGCTTTCAAAGAGGGGGAAATGGGAGAAAAAGAAATCCTGAAAGCGACTGTTCTCCTCCGAGTTGGGAGACAGCATGAAGATGACCCCGATGGCGATCTTCTTCTTCCGCGTGGCGCCGAGGCTCGGTCCCCCGCTTTCATCAGACATGTTGAAGCTCTCTTCTACCGACCTGCTCAGGACGAAGCACACGGGGGAATCGGCTTTAGATGAAACAAACCCCCGAATCTTTCAAATTGTATCATTTCACATATGTAACAAAAACAAATAAAAATCAGATTCAAAATCCATTCTCTCAGACAGTCAAAAAAAAAAAGGTGCTTAACTGGGGAGTGTGAGAGTTAAAAGGCACTAACAGGCTGACAGCTGCTTTTAAAGTAACAGACAGCCTCACACAGCATCGTGTCTAGTCACGGTGCTCCACGTGTGGTTATTAGCGCATAGCAGCAGCATGTGTTATTTTCCCAGCTGCTAGCTGGATTCTGCAGAAGCCCTTTTAGGATAAACTTTACAAAAGCCTAAGAGACACCCGGGCTGGAAAGGGAAATAGAAATAAGCAGGATCTGCTGAATGTGACCTTGGAAATACGTGCCTAACAGAACGTTTCAGAAAAGTTTTTTACTCATGTACTAATGTCAGATATTTGCTTGGTTTCACAGTGGCGGTGCAGATGCGTCCGGGTCTCACCAGCGAGGGAAGACGCCGTTTTCCAAGCTTGTGGTCTGACTGCGGAGCCAACGGCGCTGGTAGCTGGACGCACAGCTGCTGGTCAGCGAGGAACCCGGAGATGGGAAGGGAGTGATCAACAGGCTGCTCAGGGAAGCTTCAGAGACAGAGGCAAAGATAAACAGCAGAAGGGTCACTTGTTTTTAAAGGAAAATATTTTAAAACAGGCCAACGGTTCCCTTATTCCTTCTCGTGCAAATTTTTTTTTTAGAGAAATAGTCACATGCTGCATCTGTTGAACACTTGGCTTTACACCAGTTCAGAATAACAATAACTTCCTGCTAACATACACAGAAAATAGATACCTCGATCACAGGGCCACTTACAACCCAGGCAGCAGCGCACCGATCAATGGTTACATGAGCCATTTAGATGGATAGTGGGTGATTAACAACACAAGCTGGGTCAATCACAGTTTCTAAATCTGTGCTGCAGAACCGCATTGTTGAGGGGGAGTATGTCTAGTTTTAAAGTTAGATAAAGGCCTCTTTGCACTGGGCAGGCGGAGGGGCTTCATATGAGAGGATGACACTTGAATTAAGAGCTCGTTTACTTGGAGGTTTTGAAAGCTGCTATATTTAATCGTCTGCATGTGACCTGGGTTTAAACAGAAACCACAATTCCCTTCATACCAGCCATGCCACTGCGGCATGGTGGTGTTTGTAGAGGCGGGGCAGGGGTGCGGGGGCAAAGCAAGCAGGGCAAGACAGGGGTCAGTTTTCACTGCAGTGCTCTCTTGGCACGGGTGGCCCTGCAAACATTCCATGCCTGCGTCATCTTCCATCTTCCTGGTTTCAGGTCAGAATTCTTTCCAGGTTTGAGAGAGAACAAGGTTGCTTCCATCACCCAACACCTCTCACTCCCCACCCAAGCTTGAGAGGAGACACCTGTGGGGTTTCTTCATGGAAAACCCTCTGCAGGGATTGCATTCCAATGACAGCAGCTGAAGTGGCAGCACTTAAAGTAACCAGGATTTGTGTAACAGTTTACATGCTTGACCTTCAACCTTAACTTTTAAACAGAACATCTGCCGCTTTTTCACCGCGTCACCGAAGAAACGTTTCTGAGAAGCTGATATATGCTTGCCCGCAAAAAATAACTGTTATGTATCGCATAAAAATGTGACTTTTCAATGCGTCTTTGTCCTTAACTGAACGCAAATCAAAGTCCGGGTGCATGAGAAGGGAGATGGAAAGCTGGATTGGGTGTAGGTCAATCTGGGCTTTGCTCCTTAGTCTCATTAACTTACCTGACCTAGCGATGCCACTGTCCCTTTCATCGTAAAGCCCTCGACCCGGCATGTCCATAGGGTGACTGTGGCCTAAGGAAGAGAGAGAGGAGAGATAAAATAAAAGGGTTGAGTTCAGGGTCAGAGCATTGGATGACAGGATGACACTGAGGTTAAAAGCTAACACACATGGTGTCTTAAGGCAATGAGAGGCATTTAAATTGTCAAGATAAAGGAACAGAATAGGCCCTGTGGAGCTATTTAATACCACAAACATCAGAAAGTAACATATTGCTTCTGGTTCAATCGGCAGCCATATTTGGCACGGCTACAGTCATCAAATGTAACCCTTTTTCCCCTCAAGGAAATGGAATTATTTTAAGCACTACAGCTGAATATTCATATCTAACCAATAACCACTGCATGGTTACAAAGAAGACCATCCTAGAAATCTTAGAACAGACTCACGTTGGCCTTCCAGCAATTTGTAAAACAAAATGGACGTCTGGCTCCCTAATAACTTTTTTTTTTCTTTAACACATAACCAAAAATACTAAACAAAAAAGGAAAGAAAGTAGCCGTATGTGAAGAAAAACATAAAAATGAAAGAAGTCTATAGCTGCTCGGTAACATAACGATAATAACAACCACACAGAAAAGGGAAGGTTACATTATTCATAACAGCAAGTTAAGTCGAGCCTCTGGATAAGTGGAATGCCTTTTGTGACCATACTAGTGTTGCATAACTGACACAGCAACATGCCACACCAAGCTAAGGGTGCCGTAAACAGGACTGTGGGACAGACCTTGATGTCTAAAACTCTACCTCGCTTTACTGGAGCAGAGGTTCGAACAGAAGCATTAGAAACAAAGCGTGTAGTGCGCCCAGCTTTCTTAAGAGAGAAAGTGAATAAAATGAGTTTTTTCCCCCATTCAACAGCTCCGATGCCGCTGCGCCTCTGAATGAGCCGTCGACCCCTCTGCTGGGGGGAGAGCGGCACAGCAGATTGTGTGAATGTGTGGAACCACTGGGAATGAGTGACGGCGATACCGGTTGTGCACATGCAAGCTCAAGCAATTTACAGTCGGTGGTTGGTTTATTTAACGAGGGGAAACAAAGTCAATACAGAAGCCCACAAAATACAACGCTGAGTTGTTCCTATTGATTAATGAGATTTGAGAGGAAGAAGAATTCAAAAGAAATTAAAAGAACTGTGCCCACTAAGACCATGCACGTGATTTCTGTGCATGTGACATGCCTGCAGGCCTTGGTCTGACAGTATTGGTAGATAGATTCAAGTCTTTGCCTCATGTATGTATGTAAAAGAACATTTTCAAAGTGTTTTGATAGTGCAAACGAAGTAGAAACTTCCCACCTTTTATTTTTAACGAACAAGAAGTGAAAATATTCCTAAAATGTATTCCTTTCCTTCTTTCTGCCGCATCCATCGGACCCAAGGCATCTGCAGTCATGCTTCGATATGACATGCCTACTGTTACGCTCCCCGGTCCCTCTGTCACCACAAGCATGCAGCTGTTGTCAGCCAAAGCCTACACAAACCCACTCTATGGCATCTACTGCCCGCCCACACACATGCAACTGGCACGTCTCAGTCGTGGCCAGTTTGAAGCGCCAACCTGAAAAGAAAGACGCGCTCTTGATGAGGCGCAGAGGGCCTTGTTCAGAGAAGGCCCGTCGAGGGCTGCAGAGCTGAGAAAATCCTGTGCGGCACAAACACAAAAAAAAAAAAAACATGGAAAAGAAGAAAGGGAGGAAGAGGGAAGAGAAAAATAACAATTACTGGGTTAATGAGGACGAAAGGGGTAAAACTGCCAGCTTCCTGGCACCCACTCATTCTAAATCAAGATTTTTTTTATTTTTTTTTAGTTGAGGAAGAAATAATGATGAGCAAGGTGATTGACCACTCACAGAAAACAGAATTTAATATCTTTTCCTCTCTTTCCTGAGAGGAAAGGACACAAAATGCACAACATACCATTGAATTATTGTGAAATATTTGGAGCCAGAAGGGTTAACAGGAAAAACATGAACCACAGACAAAACAACACAGACACAGTACGTCTGTACCCACTACAGCATCTAATTCCTTGTCAAACTTGATGCAAACAGGAGGGAACTTCGGTGTTACCTATGTTCTTTAAAAGACTGTTGACCCCAGTGTTTTGGTCGGGCCAGAGTGTGTTGCTGTCCTGCCCAATGAACTCCAGGCTGTCTTGCAGCCTGCAGCACAAAGAAACGACAGAAGAAAATCATAAATAGACAGAGATAGACGACTGGAACATTTTATTGAACATGGAGGGGGGAGGGAGAGTGCTTACGTGTTGAGACTGCCATACGCACTTCCTCCTGTCCTGGCTGTGAAGACCTTGCTCAGCATCAGCTGAGGCGGTGATCTGTTTTGATGACAGCAGAGGGACAAAGTTCATTAGTGCGTTTGGGCACGTCTGTTTTTAACCGTCTCCAATCACCGTTTCTTCCGACCTGATTTGGTGGATTTTGAGCGTCGAGCCTTTGTAGCTCATGGCCACCGACCCGAACATCATTTCTCCCAGCATCACCACGTCCGACGAGCACCTGGAGCCCGGGAAGCGCAGACCCTGCTCCTTGGTTTCCTTGATTTCAGAGGTGCCCGAGGACGAGCTGTCCAGGGAACTGCTGCTGCCCCCGGTGGAGCGGAGCTGGCAGCATTTCCCAAACATTTTCACCTGGCCTTCGGTGTTCTGTAGGATGACAAGAAGAAGGCAGCAACCTTTTAAAAATGTGCAGACAGCCTCAAGTGGGTCAACTTAATTGTCCCAAAGTAGAATCAGACATGGCATTAATGTCCATGCAGGATATGTGCATACATGCAACATTACAAATGCTCCCATAAGCACCACCAAAGTCTTTGCCCCTTTAATGCATTTAGAATTTAATATTGAAGAAGTGTTCTCTGGCTCGTATCCAGTCAGACTCTTAGTGGGAATCTAGAATTGAACTTTAACTGTTGAAGTAAATGTGACACCTAATGCTGATCCACCCATGTAAACAAGCCAGCGAAGCCATGTGAGCCCGTATCCTGTGCCGTCTCAACTTTGCCGAGAGGAATGCTTTCAGGACGGTGTGCGTGCGCGCCTGCATGCGTGTTTGTACTTGCTACACACTGATTACCAAAATCTGCATTCTACCAGCAAAGTGAGGACATTTTTGTATTTCGGGATTAAACTGGGTTAGAATAAGGGTTAGGGTGGTTAGTTGGGATGGTTAGGAGCTGGGTAATGTATTATGCCTATGAAAGTCCTCACAAAGACAGAAGTACAAGGTGTGTGTGTGTGTATGTGTGTGTGTGTGTGTGGTAACTATTCACTTTCTAATCCCTGTCCATGCAAGAGAAAGAACGAAGAGAGACATTAAAATGCAGACAGGGGCATTTTACATAACCAATGCAGGCTGTTCACTATACTTTATATTTACGAGTGTTTGCAATGCGCACACACACCAAAATGAAGCCACACCGACTGAGTGAGCATTTGTTTGACTGTGTGTACGTGCTGTTGCTGCACTGCAATGTGAGGTGTGTACACAAAGGACAGCAGCATGTGACTGCCAGTCATATGACTCTTGCAGGATCTCGTGATCCAGCAGCGCAGTAACCCTTCCCTTCCCTCCCCGAGCCAGTTCGGCTTTATCTCGCCGCTCCGCTCCTGCGCTGCGATGTTGCCTTCCCCTCCCCCCCCCAAACCGAACCTCTAATTTTGATCATTTTTGACTTGAAAGTATCCTGTCGAGTCACAGGTTATCGCTACGTTCCACATTCTGGGCTCTGTGCTTTGCTTCTTTCTCGTGTTGATCCAAAGTTGGTGGGGGAAAAAAATAAAAAAAATCATGTGATAACCATCATGTAGTGATAAACAAGCAAAAAAAAAAAGGCTCTCGCATCAAAAAATAGACTCATTTGCAGATTTTGCAACTCCAGAAAGCCCCTTTAAATGCATTTATCTCCACGTATGGCAGGAGTCATGAGTAGAAAGATGGAACTCGAAGGGTGAGAAAGTTGCAGATGACAAACGGGAACAAAAGCAAAGCGGCGGGAGGTGAAGACAGAGAGAATGACGGAGAGAGTGACACAACAGTCATGTGAGGAGCAAAGAATGCTGCTTCGACGCGACCTGTCAGCTGATTCTATTATTATTTGAGATAAGTGCCCCAGAACAAACCAGTCAGGGTCAGTCAACGGCACGCACCACTTTTATTAAAGTATCGAGGCTGTGCAAGCATCGGGTTTTCTCACCTACAAATGAGATTATTAGCACAAACACACACTCCCAGTTGAATGGGAAACCAAAATGTTAACATCACAATCCTGAAACCGGCGTGTCGCTTTGGTCACCTGATGTTCTCTGATACGGACGACAGGGGTTTCGGTTAAGTTCTTTCACTTCTTCCTCTCAGTACGAGGAATTAAGTCATCAGAAGACCGAATGATAGTGGAATGGGTTTTTTCCCGCGACCGTTTCCTTCTGTCGGACGCAGAAGACGTCCTGCAGACTGGGCGCCCTAAAGTGCAGCTTTCAAGTGCAGCTTTCAAGTGTCTTCTTCAGCTTTAAAGTGTCACTGAATGTCACACAATTTCTATGACAACTTCCAACCAACAGAAAGGTGAGAAACTGGAAACTGCAATAAAACAGGTTCTGCCACATTTTTAACAATTGTGGTTCCAACTTCTAGAAAATGTGTCACATTAGTTTGTATTCTCTCCCGTCCTTCTTTGTATGAGCTGGTCGGGCTTCTGAGTTCTCCCCGTTAACAGGGAGTTTCTCCCTACCTGAGGGGACAGACTCTGGGTTTCTGTAAATCCCCTGCAGGTGATCTCCACTTTAATCAGCACTTTATAAATAACACTGGATTTAAAATTGGCGAGACTCACTGGGATGGGTGTTTCCTCCGGGCCCCTCTTCATTGTGTTGGAGTCGAAGAGGACATTTCTGCCGCGCCTCTCGCAGTCCTGGTAGACTATCAGTCTGATCTGACTGGGCTCCAGCTGGGGGACTGGCCAGCTAGGTGAAGACAAAAAAAAACAAAAAACGTGTTACAATTTAATAAAAGACGGACCCAAATTGTAAACTGGCTCCCTCAGAGAGCCTCCCGCCACAGGCCTGCATTCACCCATTCACATTCCTATACGTGGCAGATATGACCTCGCACGGGGCCACATTAGGAGGACGTGCACATGCACCGGAGACGCAGCATCGGGAGCTATTTTGGGGTTCACAGACTTGCTCAAGGACCCTTTGACACATAAAGTTCAGGTGCACTTCAGGTGACCACCTGAGCCACAGTTCCCCCAATACTGGGGGCGAATGGGTAACTATCAATACTGGGGGCGAATGGGTAACTATCAATACTGGGGGTGAATGGGTAACTATCCAGTCATCAGATGAACTGTCCACCACCTTTAAAAAGGTCACAGTCAAGCGCACCCTTACAGCCTGAACAGTAATATAAATGTAGGGTTATTGCAAAACCAGTAAATTGTTGCCCAGTTAAGTAACAGATAAGCAGTTTTGCTGGAAATCTCTCCTCCAAAGTTGTTGCTAGGTAACTTGGGATATCGCCCAGCTCAATATTTATGCAGGTCATCTCCAGCAATGCTGTACAGTACAGGATGTCACGATGCTGTATGTGGTCCTCTGGCAGTCACCTCTTCTATGAAACAGGTTCTGCTGCTTGATTTATGGGCTGGAGGTGATGACAGGGAATTGGACCCGCGGATACGGTCCAGGATTTCAGCCTCAACGGATGGACGGACGGGTGAGGCAGATGGACACAAATCTGCCCTAATTTTAGCCTTTTATTAAGAAGCGGAGAGCATCCCTAAATACATGATTAGCATAGATGGGCTGGTGGAAAAAGAACACTTAAATCCATTTCACTTGCAAAGATAGCACACACAGCCATTTCTTAGCATTGACATGGTGAAAGGTATGTACTAAAAGGCATAAATTACCTTCCAGTGACATTGGGCACACAAAGCTCCGTGTCAATGCCAACAGTTCCTGAGATCAAACGTTGCCATTACATTAGATTACAAATGCTAATCTGAGAGTTTGGGCTGAGCAAATGATCAGAAATAACCAGATCAACACAGCAGATAACCCCACTTTCAATGCCTTCTGGGAACTTAGCCGTTCCTCAATCGTGTATTTATGACAGCATGTTTTCTGAAACCGTTCCAGGCAAATTTGGTGTGGGGTTAAAAAGTCGGACCCAAACTGACTGGTGGAGAACTACTTTTCATGATGCGCTATTTTGCATCTAGTTTCATTTTTGCTCATTCCCATCCGGGTCTGGTTGAAACAGCCTCAAAAGTGCGTGGTCGTAGTGAAGCTGGATGAGCAACTGCAAATCTTGTGGAAAAGTTCGCAGAAAACAGAAATGTGAAAGAAATGACATCTGACAGCGGTGCAAACCGAGAGCAGAGAGGGAAGCATGCCCTCGGTGAGCTTGTGACAGTCACAGCATTGACAAGAGAGGAGTCATTCATAAAAGCAGCACATGACTGTTACATACTTGCACTGCCTTAGCCTCTGTTCTAGGCGCCAAAAAGGGCTTTAAAAAAAATCCTGAGAACTTTAGAAATAAGCCTCAGCTCTCTTTAAATTTTAGGCTAGATTTTAATCGCACTTCCAACTCAAAGCCAGGCTTTTGAAGCTTAGTTTTCCTTCTCTGCCCCCAATATTCGCTCACCTCCAACCTTGAAGTAAAAAGTAAGAATAAGAACTCTAGAAACTAGAGATCCACCCCAATTTACAAGCCAGAACTAATAAGAAAAGGTTGTATTGTGCGATCCCGAGCTCAGGAGCTTACGTCGATCTTTCGATCACCGCGATCCCCAGAATGTTTACCAGAAGCTGCATTTGCAGCACGTTAGCGATGCCAGTGCACCAGACGGAGCTTCACACGAAGACTTAGACCTGGTTAAATATTAGCAACTCCTACCTGGGCATCATTGCGACTCTGCCAGTCCTTCCCCAACCTTCTCCCTGTCTTTCTACTCTTCTATCTCCTCTTCCCTCTCCTCTCGTCTCCCGGCCGAAGCGGGGGTCTAAGAATAGCGGCGAACTAAATTCACACAACAACATGAGACTGTCAGGTGATCGCGGGAGCAATGTGTGCGCCGGACAGCATGAGGGCAGCGACTGCCGGCTCCTAAAAAGCGCGGCGATGACAACGACAGCGGGGATTTGTTCTTGTGTCAGGTCTTTATTTCTCCATTGCGCCACTTTGGGGCGATGCAGAATTTTTACGTTCCGCCTTGACAAAGAAGTCTTTGAATGAAGAGAGTTGAAAGCAGATGAGCTTATAAGTGAAAACTTCCCAGATTGTGGTTGGTGGTAAAACTTGTAACAGCGAAGCGAAAGTAAAAGGTCAGCGAAAACAGCTCAAAGAGTGATGATTTTCCCTGAACCCCGACTGAAATAAACTTTTGGAAAATATAATAATGCAGTTAATCATCTCTAAATACTGGTTATTAACACAATAATATAGCTTTCAAAGAACAAATAAATGGGTACCCGGCACTGCAGACAACCACTTGATATTTGCATTGTTTCTCAACGGGATGGGTCGGGACATGGCTCCTGGCTCTCTAACCTCTCTGTAAGCGCCCTGAACGTTCACATGTGCGCTCATGTTTGTCTGGGACGGTTACATAAATGTCACCACCGTCCCGAGTTTGCCGTTCCTCCTGCTGCGCGTGGCAGAGGTGTCTCCGAGATCTGCCCTTGGAATGTTCTAGTCGTGTCTAATAACGCACCGCTGCACCTAGCGCCACAGCAAGAAGACCGCCTGTCTTTGAAATCAACAGAACATTTTAATTGTATTAAAAAGCTAAAATTGAAGACGTCGACCTTACTGCATTGAAACAAGCCCTTTTACCGCAACTATTGTTGGCGCTATTGCCAGAAAGCAACCTGACTCAGAGTTTGAACTACTTGTTATGGCCCCACTAAAGACTAATATCTTCCAGCAATCACGTGGTGAGAAAGAAGATGCAACAACGCATCCAGAGGCTACCTGACTCACAATGACAACAAGTTCAAACTCTTCAAACTCTCATTTGGAAATAAAAGTGGAAAACAATGACCCAGATCCATGTTTAAAAGCAAGTGTCGTCACTTATTACTATTACAATGTCCTACTGATGCACTATGCCTCCATACACCTCCCTGTGTGCATCCTTTGATGTATTATCTAAAAACTATGTGTACACAGTGGTTCATTCATGTGTCACAACCTGTGAGTTCACATGACAGGAAATGGAAAGACGGCGACGTGACTGTAACAAAAGGATCACACAAAAGGTGTCCTTAAGCTTGTGGCAAGCTACAGTTCTGGTTTCATGACAAAAAGCTTATACAGTATCACAAGGCAGCATCTGCAACAAGTACACAACGTAAGAATAACCACTGATTGCTCAGTTTAGAAAAAAAAGCTATTAGACCAAGCAGAGAGCACATCCTGTGTTTAACAATCTGACTTCCTGTTGACCCCCCCAGTTCTTATTCAGAGCCAAAGCCAAATTAACCAAGCTCCCAGGAGTCAGAACTGTTTCCTTTTTGTCTGTGGAGATCCAACTTTACAACCATGTCTTGTTTTCTGATTGTAGAACTTAAGTCAGCGTACCAATATCACGCTTTAGATTTGCCCTGACTGATGTAGATACAAAACTGTAGGCTACAAAAAGGCTGATATAGCATTGGGTTTTAAAAAAAATCTCAATGTGTGCCATTTGTCAAATACTGATGGAATCATTTTTGTTTAAGAGCTACCCAACAGTTGTAGAAATACACCCAAGAGAGCATGTCTCGCACCCTTAAAGTGACAGGAGCCAAGCGGTGTTTATATAAGAAGCAACTTTTAAGTAAAACTAGATCTTCTCTGACACTCAGGACCACCAGTGTGTGGTCACTTAAAATAGCCCGGATAGCAACCTGATGACAGCCGCCACTTTGCAGAATGCTGGCGAGCCTGCAGCATTTCAACACAAACATGGACCAAAGCAGCTTGCAAATGTAGCCATGCATCGTTTGCACCGATATCTGATGTTCATGCACACACTTTCCATTGGTGCAGATTTATGCCGGAGAGTCGACCGAGGTTTTGCCCCACAAACCGCCTCGAGATGGACGAAAGCCTCACATGACACACACGTTACGAAAGGGCACAATTGAGGAAGGTCGGCGTGCCAATCGGTAACATTAGTCAGACGCTACTACGGTACTTCTCTAACCCCCTTCGGTCTAAAACGCATCACTAAAAATACATACGAGGCCTTGTGTATTTTTGACCTCCATCCTCAAGCATTATTTTACAGATGGAGAAAAAGTCCAATCAGAAACACGCCGAGTGCTGAGCGAGTGATCCATTTTAAAAACTCACCTCAAGGTTACACAAGCTATCAGCTTCATACGAGATGAAAGCCCACTCACACCGATTTCAAACCTTGATGAGCATCAATAAACCGCGTCTGAGAAGAAAGATGTAAACCGGCTAAATAAATGACTTGTGAGCTGCATCATCCAGCATTAAAGCTGGGAGCGATTACACCATTTTTGAGTCTTCCGTGTTACAAAACGCTGAAGAGAGCGCACACCGCGACATCCCCTCTCACGCTTGCGACATGTCTGTCCTTTTGTGTGGCAGTCTCCGTTTGAAGAGCCCAGGTCGATAAAGTTTCCCCCCGCCCCGAGTAAACATCAGTGGTCGGAGGCAGCGGAGACAAGTATTCTGGCTGTGGGGGGGTCGTACAATGATTCTGGCTGAAGAGCCAGGGGCTTGCTGTGAAATGTTCAGTATGGTGTCAAATGCTGCAACAGGGGAAAGAGGAGATTCTTTTTAGGGGTCCTCTCGGGGTTACCCAATTTGGTGCCCGCTGTGGTATTCCAGAGGGCAAGACCATTTGAAAAAGTGCAACACTTGTATTACATAAAAACACTTTCACCAAGAAATCTGATAGAATAGATAAGAGCTTCTCTATTCAGGTTATGAACTTTTCCTTAAGTTGTCTCCAGCACATCATCACTCCTTCCTGCTTTTGTCGCCGAGCGATCCATGCCTGTTGAATGGGGACTTCATGCCAAAGGTATGAAGTGCACAGCTGACCATGGAGTTAACAGAAAAGCCTGCTGTCTGCCTGTCCGCGCGAGGCCAGCCAAACACTTAAAGACACACACTTCATTGATATTAGTGGCACATGGTACCTTTGTGGGGATGGAACGTGCGTTGGCAGAGGGGGCCGATCTGGAAGTGGCACCACAGGGGACTGAGCTCCCGACGACTGGTCAATATCCCCGTCATGGGTGACAGGATTTGACTCATAAAATAAAGTGGTTTTAAACTAAAAAGAGAATTCTGAGGGCTGACGCTGACCAAGAAGTGTCAGGACCATCTGCACATGGGAACCAGGAAATGAACTTCAGTCCTGCATTACACTATAGTTCATACAATGGCACATTGCTTTAAATCGTAACGCTAGATTAAAAATGGATCTATCAGTGATCCACTCAATGCTGAGATCACATGTGTTTTAAAACAAAGCACACCGTGTCCCTACGCGACGTCTGCTTTAGCTAAGAATGGGTAAAGCAGCTCCGAAGAACTAAAGGAGATGCCAGTTGTACTTTGTCCCGAGTTATCGCCCTGATAAGCTGGAGAACGTGACCAGCGCTGCGGCTCCTTTCTCACTCCACCGTTACCACAGAAACACAAAGATGGGGGAGACAAAGGGGGGGGCGGACGGGCGATTATTATGAAACTTGTGAGCATTTGTGCCCAGTAGGCGTCAGCGGATAATTTTACCGCGGCGAAACGCACGTCCCCAACTTTGCGTGCCTTTATTAATAGCAGTATGTAGGCCGTGTTGCTTGCGTGGGCGAGCAGAAAGTGCTGGCTGGGTCAGGCGTGTGAAGCGTGTGCAGCAGCCGCGCTATCGTCTGGTCGCTAGCATTAGCATGTTAGCACTCCATCAGACAGGCACGTAACCACTCACCCCGCGTCTCCCCGTAGAGTGCAAGTTACTTTACCGCTGAATTAGAGCAAACTACAGGCTACTGAAGTTTTAAAAAAAAATTATCCCACTGAATACGCTTCCGGAAGCCACGGAAAACAGTCAAATAACGCTATATAAAGAGATCCGTACAAACCAGAACCCAAACACACACAAATAGCTACCTGAAAGCTGGGTCCTCTTTCCCGCATCTCGGTGGTGGCGAGGAAAAAGCATTTCTCTTGTTAAAAAGTTTCTGGAAGAGAGTCGGGGGCATTTTGTACCAAAACAAAGTCGGTACAGACTTTTCTTTTCAAATCCAGGAGCAAATCTTGTTTCTTGTAACTGTCTCCATGGGTGTCACGGTCATATGACAGAAATTAGTCACGCGAGCTGCTTGGTAACCAGCAACATTTTTCTGATTGGCTGATGGGACGCTGCTGCTACTACGAAATTTCTGATTGGCTGATATATTTGGCCGTGTACCACGTGGTAAGAGGATTCGCCGTGTTGATGTTTTGTTGCAAATCGCGACTGCGTGAAATTTATTCACCTTAAATCCCACAAGTAAACTGCCAGCCGTTTGAAAGACGTTCAGAGATGACAACGTTCACACATCCAACGATCACGATTTATTCATGTTACAGTACTTTGGTTTGTGTTTTTTCTTCGTCTTTCCCATCTCCATGTGCAAAGGTGGCTCACTGAAATCCCACATTTGGGATTTAAAGTTCATGGGAGAGTAACAGAAAATGTGTTGAGATTAAGATACACAAAAGGTAAAAAAAAAAAAAGGCTTATTTTTAAATATCAAATCAACCACACTCAGGAAGACAAAAGATTCACAGAAGATTGACGTTTACAAAAGCCAGATCTGCCATCTAGCGGCCATTTTGTAGACCTTGACTTTGCTAAGCAGGAAATCAAGAAAACGTGCAAACATACCTGTTACATACATATAAAATATTTTTTTCTAATTTTAATTTAAGAATATTGTAGCCAAATCATACAAGCTTAAATGTTGACAATATATAATACACCCCACAGTTTTAAACTGCATTTTTTCTTTAGGATGAACCATTCAGAGTGTTTTCAGCCGTGAGAGGAAAAAAAGGAATGCTCCACAGCTTGTCACACCTTTCTCTCATCCTCTGAAAGAATGCTTCCTCATCACTGTCGCTGCTGAAGTGAAAGAACTTTGCTCTCTCTGGGGTCTTCGTGATTGACCTTTTCAGCCTCACCTTTGACCGGGGTGCCTCCTCAGGATCCATCTGACCTCCGTTGGACGTGTTGTCTTCCGGTTTTATGTGCTGAACAGGGCTGGAAGTTTGGAACGGCTCATTGTCACAGTGAACTGGTAACTTGCTGGCTGGGGCATCTTTTGATTGAATCAGGGGGCTTTTGAACCACACCTTCTTTCTAAACAAAATGGGCTTTCTTTTGGGGAGCTGTGAGATTACAAATTGACTTAAATACAATCAGAATAACTCTAGTATCTCTTTTTGCATTGCAAGGCATTAAAAAAAATGATTTCTTACTTTCAGTGGAGTTTTTGGTTGAAGGACTTTGGTTGCTTTCCAAAAGAGAAACAAAGTTGAGAATGAACAATGTGATGTGTAAAATAAAAGCTGTGTCATTCACAGTCTAATTCACAATCGCTCATTATAAAATTACAAAATAAAGCAACACCTGATGAGACCGAGCTCCCCATTTTGACATCAGCTTCACTTCCTCCATGTTGCCTTCAAATAGTAAAAATAAAAATTTAAAAAAGCTAATTATTTAGATTTGATTCTTTTAAAATTGACTCACATGCTGCATGAGCTCTATTTAACACTCACTTGGCTTTCAGGTTTGCGTCTGCCCGAAGAGCAGAGTTATCTGCAGACAGATGTGTAGATCTCAATACATACAAAGGAACAGCAAGTCCTCTGACATATGCTGTTGAAGATTAGAGTTGGAATTTGTCAAATTACCAGATATTGTGGAAAGGTTGGGGGCTGGATGCATGAGGATGCTGACAGCGTGGCTCGCATCCAGCAAGGTAGAATTTTTATTGTGAAGACAAACAGCCAGGAACTCTTCCTTGAAAGGCGAAAATAGCACTTCTTCTATAAAATAGATATAAATAGAAAAATAAGCTGGTGCTGTGGAGGAAGATACAGACATCTCACAGACCGCTTGTTTCTTTTCTGAAGATCTCTGGAGAGGGAAGGCTGTTGGAAGCTGCAGAGGTGCAGGAACAAGTATCATCGACCTCATCGTTATCAGAGCTGAAGCTCAAATCTGACTCCAGGCTAAGTGATGCGGTGCTTCCAGACGTCACTGATGGTTTTGTGCTTGCTTCTGGGGACACATGGGGGCTGGAATTTCTAGAAATTGGCACAGCAGGCAAGGCTGCATTGTCTTCAGGGTTCCCAATAAATGCAGACCTGCATCCCTGTAATTTAGATGATTGGCAGTGACCAGGCTTAATATTACTCTGCAGGAAAAAAAGAGGGAGGAAATAAACAACAAAATAAACCAAAAAACAGCTCAACACATACTCCTCAAAGCCTCTGCATAGGGGAAAAAAAGAAAGAATTTACACCCTTATTTTATGAAAACTATGTGTATCAGTTACAAATCAACACATTATTTCTTAATCACAATACCACTAATACTATGTTGAGTGGGCTTCACCTCAGATTCTTCAGGAAGTGCTTCATAATGCTGGATAGGTAAAAACCTCTGGCCCTCTGCAAAGGTTGGAAAAAAATAAAATAACCACCTAAAAGTTAATCATTATTTCTCTAGTAGGACTTTATACAGGCCCCCTATGATAATATATATGGTCATAGAAAATTATATGAATTCACATCATTTTCTTTTCCAGAATTCTAATTATATTTCAAAAAACTACCTTTTTGCTAAATTTATTTATTAATTATGCTGGACAGAACACAGACAGGATAATTCCTTCTCTTATGTACACAGTTTTGAACGTATCGTAGCAATTTAATTGATTTAAACGCATCTATTCCATGAATCGACACTGTTCGTGTGTGCTGGTGGCTCTTACTGTTTCCTCTCCTCACTGCTGTTTTCAGAGGCGTATCTCTTTTGATACACAGTCCGGAGTCACGTCTTTTCTCGCACTTTAACCGCCTCATTTCCAAATAAACTTAACTTCAATTGACTCTTTTCGCAACATTACAAAACCCACGAATCATGAGTTACATGAATCCAAGGGAATTAAAACGTGAGAGGTCAGGTATCCTCTGCGGCGCCTAGTAACCGAACACACCTGCAATTAATCCAGCTATTAACCTGCAATCTGCGTCTTCTTCCTCTGCTGAACACAGGGGGCGCACATGTAGACATAAAGATTGTTTACTTCCATCTAGTGGCCATAAGCTGTAACTACACGCCGAAATACTTTTGAAACTATCCTTTTTTTAATCATATTTATCGTGTTTCACATTTATTATTTTGTACTTGTGCACACCTTTTCACGTGATATTATCAGAATTTAAAAACAACATGGGGCACATGTTTAAAATCATTTCAGAATATCTTTATTTCATTGCCCATTTTCAATTTCTTAACGAGGCAATTTGTCTATTTACCCTTCCTGACACATTTAAGTAGACTATAAGTGAGGGTCCACAGCAGGACACGATGAGAAATGATTTAAAACCCAGCCTGCTTTAATATCAAACACTCATTCCCTGTTAGTCCTTGATTTACATAGATTCAGGTGGTTGAAGCACACATTCAAAATGATGATTTAAGGTTTTGAGAGCTTTGAAAGGTCCTTTAAGGATGCTGATATGATCAGCTACTGAGTGTACAGTAGTAGTATTGGCCTGCCCTTATTGATCTGTGCGTTGAGCAAAAATATTATGTGTATGCTGAGTAAACGGTGACACCACAAGGTAATACCTGTTGCCACAAACCCTCCTGAATTGTATTTGATGTCACAACTACACTAAGAGACAAAGGTGTAGCTGCTTAAGCTAACCGAGAAAATAAACTCTCTATTATTATATAGGAAGGCTCCTCCTGAGGAATAACTCTGTACAATCAATGTACTTGATCCATGATCCAAATCACTATTAGAAATAGCAAAAATGAACACATACAAATCAAATGAAAGCATGTTGTAATGTTAACATGCTGATTTTAGAAGCAAAATACTAAATGAGGCAACAAATAATTACTTTCCAAGCAACAATAGATGGAAGTTGATTTTTTTTTAAAAAGTCTCACGAGGATTGAATGTGAATCCAATTATCACCTGGACTTATGACTAATGGCAAGAAAATTCAGGCGTAGAGCTCGATAAATGTGTTGTTTTCCAGTATTGCTAATGAGATAAACAACTGGGGCTGGGGAAGACTGTCTCGGACTCCGTCACCATCAGCACCGGATCACCCCAGGGCTGTGTCCTTTCCCCCCTCCTCCTGTACACTAACTGCTGCACCTCAAGCCACCAGTCTGTCAAGCTGATCAAGTTTGCGGATGACACCACCCTCATCGGGCTCATCTCCAATGGCGATGAGACTGCCTACAGGAGGGAGGTGGCTCGACTGGTGTCCTGGTGCGGACACAACAACCTGCAGCTGAATGCTCAGAAGACAGTGGAGATGATTGTGGACTTCAGGAAAGTCACAGCCCCTTTGCCCCCCCTTGCCCTCATGGACTCCCCCATCACCATCGCGGACTCCTTCCGCTTCCTGGGCACCACCATCACCCGGGACCTTAAGTGGGAGCCAACCATCAGCTCCCTCATCAAGAAGGCCCAGCAAAGGATGTTCTTCCTACGGCAGCTGAGGAAGCTCAAACTGCCTCCCAGGATGTTGGCGCAGTTTTATACGGCCATCATCGAGTCCATCCTCACCTCCTCCATCACCGTGTGGTACGCTGGCACCACCGCCAGGGACAGACTGAGGCTGCAGCACGTCATGCGCGCTGCCGAGAAGGTGATCGGCTGCAGGCTTCCATCCATCCAGGACCTGTATATCTCCAGGACCCGGAGGTGTGCAGGTCGGATCACGGCCGACCCTTCCCACCCTGGTCACGGACTGTTTTCCCCCCTCCCCTCAGGCAGGAGACTACGGTCCATTCGGACCAAAACCTCCCGCTACACAAACAGCTTCTTCCCCTCTGCCATCAGGCTGCTGAACACCAAGTGACTTATCACTTAAGCACCATGAACAGCAGCCAGTCGGACTCACGAACAATACATCACATTACTCCTGCATTGACCTGCACTATTTCTTACCACTTATCTCTTACCACTTACTATTTATGTATATACTGTATATATGTCTTATTTTTATTTTATTTATCTTATTCTAGTGTGGTCTTCTTTATGTTGAATGTCGCAGCGTCTCACCAAGACAAATTCCTAGTTTGTGTAATACTGTGTACTACATGAACAATGGCAATAAATCTGCTTCTGATTCTGATTCTGAACTGTGTTTTTCTGGGAATAATTACTGTCTGTGGAAGGAGGAGACGATTTGTGATGACGATCACTGATATCTTTTTGTGGTTGAGGG
Organism: Takifugu flavidus; assembly: GCF_003711565.1. Classification (NCBI taxonomy): domain Eukaryota; kingdom Metazoa; phylum Chordata; class Actinopteri; order Tetraodontiformes; family Tetraodontidae; genus Takifugu; species Takifugu flavidus. The sequence continues at coordinate 12,150,486 of NC_079533.1, forward strand.
GGAGTAGAGGTCATCCCCCAACAAAGACACCTCAACATGGAAAGAAGTAATGACTTAAGTCAGAGAAAAGTGGCTTGATTATAACATAGTTTTCGGAATGGATCCTCTTTATTTCAGCCATCTGGGTGCAGCGTTTTCAGCTTGATTTGTTTTCATTTATCATTCAGTTAACGTGGATAATATATTAGATAGTTTCTCATATTTTAGCTCTTTCCCTGGTCGGAAATGACAGTGTAAACAAAGTCGAGTTAAAACCATTCTCGAGTATATTCATGAGACAGAAATAACCGTCAGCTCCCAGTCTGTGGCAGTGGGGGTGGGCTTGTTTGGGGAAGAGGCTTGGGGGGTTATTTGGGAGTGGTGGTGGGGGATGAAACAGAACGGCCACATAATTCAGACAGAAACACCCACTTAGCCTTCCACAAGCACTTCCAATCTACAGCCGGAGATGAGTATCAGTCTGGTCAAAGAGCCTTCCTGTGGAACTATTTCATCACGATGCGGAACTCTGTGGCAAATCGTCGCCTTCTGATTGGCCTGCGCTCAACAAGCGTGACCATATGGTGGGCAGAGATATACCTGCTATCTTCCTGTGAGTGATGTCTCCAGTAAAAATGATTACTTCATTTAACTGCGCATTATTCGGTTGGGAAGAGGTTAGAGAAAAATCAGAATTTATTAGGCCGTTGGGCAGTGAGGCCCAGCACGCCACCTGAGCCTTTCTGTGATTGCCTCAACGTGACTATTTTAAGAAAATAATTGGATTTATAAACATTTGTCAGTCAACTTGACAATAAATGATTGAAAAAGGTCTTAATTCACTCTAATTAACACCTCTGTTTGTACCTGTTCTATAGAGTTTAGGTTGTATATGCAAGTGAAAATATCACTCTGTGTCCTCCTCGTGATCTTTACCAAATTACGTGTAAAAGTAAAGGAGAAATGTTTACATACTTCATGTCTCAAAGGAGAAGCAGCGCAGGCATATGGCATTTAGTTAAATGTCAAGTAAAGACTTCATTTCATATCCAGCAGCCATTACTCATGTAGAACTTAATGTAGAAATTGTGGGTTTTTTTATGATACCTCCTCTTTTGCATGAGCACAGAAACCATATTAACTTACAACATTGAGTTATCCCCTTAACTAAGTGAATCCCAGGAAAGCTTATTACATTAGCCACTGATAAGCAGAGATGTATACGGCAGTTAATGGAATATTGGGAAGATTGTGTCGTTATATCATTATCTGTTATGATAATAAGGGTGAAATAATTCAAGATATTACAGTAACATCATACAAGTAGCTATACAGTAGCGAGGGGACGGTGCAGTTTTGCACAGTCGCTCCCATAAAAAGAAAAATCCAGGTTTGATTTCAAGATTTGTACCAAAGAGAGGTTTATCAGAAATGAAGGTCCCACCCCACCCCTCCTGCTGCACTCAATCATTACAAGGATATGGTGGTGATTGTTTTTTTTCTTTTTCTTTTACAGCAGAATAAATAAATAAGTACATTTCATCTCACTACACACAAAAAGGAGAGAGGCAAAAAGTCCATTCAAACCGTTGATTTAATAAATATGCTAACAACTAGCTGTCCTCATGTATGTACATCCACATTGTTTATGCTTTGGGATGGCAAGGAAATTAAAAAGCCTATACATTAGTTCTACGTGTAAACCTTAATCAAAATGTGTTTTTCTTCTTCAAAAGTTGATGGAAAGTCTACTTTCATTCAGTGGGTCATACTCATCAAATCTATGTTTCAAAGCCTTTTACTAGCAGCAGTGGCTGTGGCCAAGCTGCTATCAATGGCCACAAAAATAGCTAGTTTTATAGTCCCAGCATGACAGGGCAAACTGCATGCTTTGCCCCGAGCCCTAGGTTTGAATTGTAACCCTCTTTTGTTGCCATGTACCTGACATATTCTTGGTGCAAAGATGGATGCAAAGAAACATGTGACTGAACCGCCTGCAGAGTGCAACTCTTGGACATGCATGCTAGAATATTGGTCACAGCCAGATGATGTCATGAATGCGTGAACACGTGACGGGGAGAGTGACTTGATCGCCGGTTTTACACATACATTAAGTTGAGCATTGCTGTGTCACTTCAGGGGGAGGTTCATCAGGCCCTGCTAAAGGCACCACTGTTAACCACTGAATGAAATGGAAAAAATCTACAACTGAATTCTCTCACGCACGGCGTCAGCATCACCACAGGGTCTCCATCTCTCCCCAAACTAGGAGATAAACAAAGACGTCACTGCTGCTGCAGGGAGCTTTTACCTTCTAGGGTTAAACCAATGGAGGAGAAAAGAGAAGCCGATGGAGAGAAGCAGTGGGAACAAAGTGTTCGACGTAAAAGGGAAGATGAGCTTCTGCAGCATTTGATTTTTTTGTTTTTTATTTGGGTTTTTTTGGTGGACAGCTGGCGAATGATGTATGACCAATTTAAAATGCCTAAATTAACAGAAATTAAAACACCTTTAGTGTGTGTGCTTGTGGCTGTAATGGCATGCCACACTGTACAATAACCATTTCAGTGTTGTCCAGCAGTGACTCATCTGTGCACCCTTTTTTGTGAATTATGGCACATTATGATCCAAAAGTGACCAGAAATCCCAGCTTTATATCCATTCAATATCTATGAACATTAATTTACTTTGTGTTATTGGTTCCAATCCATTATCTTAAACCAATACATGACCATGAATGAGTGTAGACACAGCCCGCGGGGGGTCGCAATCCAGCTGGGACTTCTGTCCGACCACGTAGGCGAGGCTGTCGCACTTTCTTGATGAAAGTGTTTTCTGCCTTGGAGGAAAGACACCGCGTATGTATGTGACCATTGGGTGTAGTTTAGAGGATGAATGGATGCTAATCTTCACCAATGTTCCACCTTCAACTCTGCTGGAACCTGAACACTTCGATTTGGTTTGATTTGTAACCATTTAAAAACCATAAAATATCCTCCTTAATGTACGACTGTGCTCTCCTCCTGCTGGACACCACTGAAACAACCCCTTTTAATTTATTTGGTACAGACCAAACACCACATTATTCCACTTTTAACAGCTGTCTTGTGTTGCATTTTGTCATAATTGAGGCATTTTAAATCTCCTGGACCAGGTTCGACTTGCTTCCTTATGTGTCGGAGCACTGCCGGGAGTCGGTGATAGGATGCGTTGAGGAGGACAATGAGGTCTGCCGGCCTTCACAAGGACACGCTGCTGTAGAGCTCCTCGATCTTGTCCTTGAAGAACTCCCTCAGCTCTGGTCTCTTCGCTTTCAGTGTCGGCGTCAGGAGCCCATTTTGAATGGAGAACATCTCCTCATGGATGTAGATGTTCTTCACCTTGAAGAAGAAGAAATGGGGGTTTGGAAAGTCCATATTTTTATAATAAATGAAAAAAAATTGAAGCCGGAGGCAGCCGTCTGTCTACCTGCTCAAAAGAGTGGAGGCCGTTGGCTTTGCCGAGACGCACCAAATCTTCCAGGATCACTTTCTTTAACTCCTGTTTACATCCATTTAAATGTTATAAGCAGACATTTTCTGTCTGTTTCTTTTGCACAGCTTCAGCCACCTACCAGGTTTTTACACATGTCCTTGTAGGTGCCTACTATGCCCTTCTTCTTGGCCCATTCAGGCATGACTTCAGGATCGGGAACTATAATTCCAACCAAAAACGACTGGAAAATTCAGAGAAATGGGGATTAACTGTATTTAACGCAGATGGCTCCAAAGAGGGGGAAACAGAGGTTCTAGTACAGTACAGGTTCTTGTCAGTTTATTACCTGCAGGCTGTCTCCGTGCACGTAGAGCTGTGCCACAGGTTCGCTCCTGATGTAAATGTTCTCGATCTTCTCAGGGGATATGTACTCGCCCTGGGCCAACTTGAAGATGTGCTTCTTCCTGTCGATGATTTTCAGCGTCCCGTTCTGCACCAGGACATTTGGATGACTATCACAAACACCGACAGTATGGCGTTCCAGTGTGAGCTGCGTGTGCTTACAGGCAACCATTTGCCAATGTCTCCAGTGTGGAGCCAGCCGTTTGCGTCCAGCGTCTCGGCAGTCCTCTCTGGATCTTTAAGGTAGCCCTTAAACACGTTCGGTCCCTTCACACACACCTAGATGGGAGAAGAGAGGGTGGATGAGATCAAGTAAAGCCTCGGGGGGGAGGGGGGGATCTGGAATGACCTACCTCGCCCTCTCCTTTAGAGGCAAAGTAGTTCTTCTCAGCAACATCAACCAGTTTGATGAGGTTACACGGCAGCGGTGCACCGACGTGACCTTGTTAACAATCAGGATAAGCAACATGATAAGTGGTATTTTTTTGAGCACAAAAATAAATGAGAAAGCAGACAAATGCATTTTAACATACATTATTATTATTATTTTAAAAGTGACCAATGCTGTTGGATACAGATTAGAACAGCAGGGGGCAGTGTTTGTCTTTTAAACCTGTTTCGTCTCCCTGGCATCATGAGGGCAACATTGTGTTGCTTTCAGCTGCCGCGTCTATATTAGGTATTTTTAGGATCAGAGTTGATCAGAATGTGTCTCTTTCTCTTCATAACGTAGCGGAAAAGTGGTTTTGGTTTTCTCATTTGAAAAAACACAAGCAGGATTTTATGTCATGGGATTTTATGTCTGGTTACACTGGTCAATGGTTTTGGAGGGAAAGTTTCTTTCTTGGATAAATTTAATAAAACACCAAAGTGCTCATTGTCACTTATCTGGCCGTCTACCTTTCCTTCTCCAGAACATTATCAGTTTTATTTTGATTGTTTGTAAGTGTTTTTCTAAGCTGAGAACAGTGAACCTGCACCTTGAATTGTTTGGAATGATCAAGGATTCCACATGCTGGCATATAAATACCGACAGGTCTGACGAGTCTCCTTTTCTCCTGCTTGTCTCCTCTTGGCACTCGGACTGACTCACATGCACGTTCAATAACGTGGAAACGCTTTGACTTTCCAACTCAAACTCTATTGCTGTGATCTGAAACGTCCACTCAGCAGCTGGGTCGTGCACGTGGCCGGTCAAACCTCAGTTTATCGGCTGCCTGCCCCCTTTTCCTAACATTTTGTGACTCAATCCCCTCCTGCGAGACCACGCCACCTCTCACCTGGGGTCCAGTCTCCGGGTGTGGTGTAAGTGCAGCCGGCCGTGCACTCTGTCTGGCCGTACGCCTCGTAAACCTGCAACACACGCAATGTTGAAGTGCGCTCGCAATGCACTTCCTGAAAATATAAAAATAGCTGCAGTGTGTGAAATTACTGCAAATGGCAAGAGTAGAAGAAACCAGGTTCTGCTAAATAAACAAGCTCAAGAAAGTGGACAAGTTTGGGTTTAGTTACGACAGCTGCAGTATTGAGTTGAGTCGTTTATGCCGCTCTTATTAACATCTTTGGTTACATATTAAAGGATATAATAAATTATCACTGGTTGTTAAACTTTGAGACCACTATCAACAGGCAATGTGCTGTAAAGGGGATGATAATGGAGCAGTGTGTGTGTGTGTGTGTGTGTGTGTGTGTGTGTGTGACCTGGCATCCCAGAGCTGCTCTCAGGAACTGCAGAACATTGGGTGAGGTAGGTGCTGCGCCGGTTATTATCATCCTCAACCGTCCTCCCAGGCTGGCCTGTAGGAGGGAGAAGGGCCTCTGTAATGTTAGCGAGCGCTACACCATAATAATCAGCCCGGACCTGTGGGGCGCCCTCGTTCATAAGTGGCAATGGCGTCTCTTCACCTGAATCTTACTGAAGAAAATTTTGTCCCAGATGCTGTCGCAGCGGATGACCCCCCTGCTGACCTCCGCGCCTTTTCTCTTCGCGGCAAAGTTGAGCAGCCAGCGCTTCAGCGGCGTGTTCGCCTGGCTGAAGATCTGCAGCAAAAGGACAACAGTTGTTTTCAGTCTGATCCCAATTATTTATTTTGCAGTGTGACTCAGTCTTATAGGAAATCAGAAACATTCCATCCGGCGCCCCCACAAACCTCAAATAATCGACACGTGACTCATAATGGTTTAGAAGCCAGCTCAAACGCCTGTCTCACCTTGTCGTACATGCGATTTAGCAAGCGAGGCACAACGGGGAAAATGGTCGGCCTCAGGGCCTTCATGTCATCGGGGAGGAGACGGATGTCACCCTGGTAGAACCCAATCCGTCCTCCATGGCAATACACAACGGCCTGAGAGGACAGAGCACGTGCACTTATTGTCTGTTATCCACACACATAAAGACAGTAAAGTTCTAACAAGTTCTCAGATCAGCTCTTGTGATTTAATGTTAAATTTCTAAACCCTGATGGCTGAGTAATCGTCATCCTAATGTGAATATGGCTGGAGGATTTAATAGGCAACAGACATTATCTTGCTCTCCAGTGGTTTTCAGCGTGTGTAATTATAGGTGAGGCTTTTCCTGTTTCCAGAGCCAACTGAGGACACGGACCAGGCTCCGCCTCCTCGCTCTTTGTTTGTCAGGCCCGCATGTGGAGCGTCCATAATAACAGCAACACAGTCCTACAGTGAAAGGCGCTACTGTGCTGCAAAACAGCGCGCACATGATGTTTTTAGGAGGGTTTCTGCTCATTCAAGGAGTAAGGCCTCATTGGCAATAACTGGCCTTGACCCGGGGACCGTGTCATGTAAGCTTGAGCGAATCCGGCCTGGAAGGTCTTTGAATCTGAAATCCAGCAGTACGTGACCTGGGTTGCCACCCACCCGGAAAGCCGATCTTAGTGGAATTTAGGGAGTTTCCTGTTGAAGCTTTCACTTCCACAGGGTGGACACGAGCTTTTAATCTTAAGGATTTTTTCCTTCAATGTGTGTGTGTGTGCGCGCGCGCGTGTGCATTTCTGTTTCTGTGGTGAATTATGGGAAAGATAATGGATAGTGTATCTGCTTAATGGCTGGATGGAGGCAACCATCCAAGTTGAGCAGTGGACAAGGTGGAAATCGATGCAATCGCCCACCAATCGGATGCCCATGTCGGGACTGACCACGCATCAGCATAGGAGCGCGGCCCCGGGTGTCAGGGGAGTAAACGAGCTTGTTCGGACACAAAGTGGATGGCAAATCCCTCCATTCCTCCTATTACTCATCCTTTATTTCGTCATGCTTTTGCTTTCGGCACCGACGGCCTGCAGCGATTTTCCAGAAGGCCAAAGTGGGATGCATGGAACCAGCTTCCCTTTTAACTAAAACTGAAACTGTTGCCGTAACGACTTCACTCTTTGGCCCTTACAGTATCCCAACAGTGGTAAAAGTGATGCTTCAAATATATCATATCAAAGCACAAATGGGCAATCTCAAAGAATTATGAAAAATGATCCAGTAGTAATAGCCTAATCTACACGTTCTGTCTTAATGTTTCCTTAAAGAGAACCTTTTATATACAAATGATTAAAACCTGCCCACGCTTTCCCTCTCCCCCCTCCGTTACGTCAGCTACAGGATCAAGTGCCATTGCCCAGTTCCTGACCATGAATGCAGCATATTTACCTCAATGAGCCTTTCAAACATGTGAGCCAGCGGCAGGAAGGAAATGAGGCAGTCGTCTTGATTGGGGAAAATAACTTTCTGCAAGACAGAGACGTGATGAGATGGGATTCTGAAGGAGGCCCGGCTGTAGTGCAGCAGCAGTGTGGAGGGAGGCCGCATCGCTCACGTCTGTCACTTTGAGAAATCCTGAGAAGTCGGCAACCACGTTTCCATGCGTGAGCATGACTCCCTTTGGGTTTCCTGTGTGAGGACACGCAGACAAAGTTACGTTCGGCCCAACAACCAAATGTTGCTGCAGGAGCACAAAAGAAGATTTTGATGGGATATTATTGATTTTAAAAACGTTTTAAAGGGAGTCCGTTTTCCTATCTCCTTAATTTGTCTTTTTAGAGTCACCACAAATTCTGGACACCTAAACATTGGTGTCATTTGATGACATTTTATGAGATGCTTAGGATCCACCATGGATGAATTAGTAGTAAAAAATATCTAAAATAGCATTGATTCAATAAAGTTTTAAATTGAACTGTGGATAAAGTGGATTAATAACAGGAATCTTCTTATAGTCCAGTTACATCTGTTGTTTTTTGTTGTTTTTAAAAAAAACAGTGATTTAATCTCCACACATGCATACCATTCCTGCCTGTAATCTAAGAATCCTGTTTGTTAGTCGACCATTATTCTACCATAAGGTCAATGTGGAACCTTAAGCTTCTTTCGAGAGAGTCGTCTTATGAAAACTTGGAGATATGATGAAATGCTTGTGCAACATGTGTCTGGGGGATTCTCGGGAATTGGAAAGTGACGTTTGGAAATCGATTGTTAAACCTTTCTACCCTTCCACCAGCAGGCGGCACAGTTTCACACGACGGTGCTGCAAACCGCCGTATCCTCACATGAACTTCTGGTTTACCCTTCAAACTGACTGCACAAAGGAAGCCCGGGTCTGGCGGCAAGCGGACATCCACCCACCCTTCAAAAGGGCGTTTCGACCTAAGAACCATAAGATTCCTCCATCCCCTGCCGAGATAAGGCTGTCATAGCAGTTCAGACCTATTTACAGTAAATGTTGAGAGTTCTGATGCAGGACTGCTGTGCCATATTTCTACACTTTGTCTTGACATAAACCTTGTTTACAAACCGGTAGATTAAAATAGAATATAATGGCTTACAGATGTGACAAATATGTATTCTATTCATAGTTGAAGGCTGCTGACGCCTAACAGCGTCAACCAAGAACAGGAATCCTGCTGCGTATGCTCAGACTAGAACAGGTGTGTCATCTGAAGCCGGTCTAGTCTGACCTGTTAGAGCTCTGCACACCATTAACTCCATACATTTTAGTTCACTGCTGAGAGATTTAGTGCTGAGGTTTAAACGACTCTCGGTGGGTTTTGGATGGGAGTCAGCTGTAAATCCTAAAACACAGGAATTCTACCAGTTATGTAAACCACGTCTGTCCTTTTAACCTTTGTTAGGAGTTTTGTCTTAATGACACTTTAAAATCAAATAAATTTGTGTATATTATACACATGTTAATGTTCTAATTAGTCAGCAGATGTATATAATCACATTTTCTTACAATCCGCTTTTAAACATTGGAAATTCCTTCATTTGTCTGATGATCTGGCGGCCATCTTGTTTTTGACAATTGTTGTTTTGCACCAGCCAAGTGTCCAGTGAAGTGTACACAATAGGGTTAAACATCAAATGAGCAGCCTCTGCTCTGCTCTGTTTCATGCACGTTCACACAATGTTGGACTTGAGACTGGAATGGAAATGGATGAAAACCTGAGAGAATGGAGGCAGCCTGATGAGACAGACAGCTCGATTCAAAGAGCAATTGAGGTGACACTTTAACTCAAGTGCCTGGCTTGATTCCAGCGTGGGAAGCAACCCTTTCCAGCCTGTCCTGACTTCAATTCAGAAACTGCCTCATACTAAAACTACCTTAAGACAGCACTGGGAACGAGGAGGCGCTGATGGCAATGAACGCTGTTACCTGTGGTCCCACTGGTGAAACACACAATGGAAAGGTCGTCAGGTGCTGGTGGCTGTGGAGAAACAATAGGAATGAGCTTATCTTGTCATCGCTTGGTAAATCAAATCCCTGTTTTCTATACGCAACTAAAGTTTGTATCTAGGGATGGATGTTGTGTGGTGCTAAATTATACGCAATGCATCACATTAGTAATGCTACTCTATAACATCAGCGTATGCTAATGTCACAAAGGCATCTGAAGGCTAATTTAACACACAGCTAAATTCATGTCGAGTACTCACTATAGGTTTTCTGTGGTGCTCTCGCCCCAAAGCCTGCAAGAAACATAGTAAATGTTAGTAATGCAAATTTAATTCACTGTAATAGTGCATTCACACAGCATTAATTAAAACCACCACTAAGGGAGGTGGTTTTTGTGGTTTTATGGTTTCTGTTCGTTAGTCCGCAAAATAGCTTGAAAATTTATGAGGGATTTTAATGAAATGATCAGAAAATGTTGTTAATGGGGCAAGGATGGTTTGTTTTGGTGATGCTGACTTTGGCCTTTGATCCTCTCCCTGGCTGCCGATTTTCCCACAAAAAACTTTTTTTCACAAGTGCTTTTAGGCACAAAATTCAGATTTATTAATTTAGAAAAATCACCTGTTTTTGTCACTCTTCTACAGTGATTGAAAACTAACAGCAGGACGATGCCATTCAGCAGAATTTGCACCAATGTTTTTGAAAGAACCTATGTTTTTTTTTATACCAGGAAAGTTAATCAGTGCTGGCAGGTATGTAGACTGACTGATTCTGCTGTTGTTGTTTCTGCTGATAGTTGTCATGTTTTCGTTTTCTTTGAGGCTTTCAGATGTTTGCCTGATACTTGGTTCCCTCTGATAGGAGAGTTGCCGTATGAGCAGTGTTGCAGTATCTGCTCTGCCCAACCTGTTTTGCATGTTTGTTTTGGTTGTGGTGATAGAACCAAGAAGAAATGTCGTTGGACGTACCGATCACTATGCATTAAAAAAGAACTACAGAGGCGAACGCTTGTCTACAGAGCCAATCTGCAAAAGCAGGAATACCTTCCTTCATTTTTTCCTTGATGCATAAAAAAGCAACACAAAACCTCACAAATGCAGTTGGATGACTGCACAAAGCTGGACAAATACACCCTCCATAAAAGATCTATAAAAGATTTATACCTCCCAATCAGATGCCATGTAAATAAAAAACGTTTAATGTAGGGGATTATAATCTTTATGGCCCTCCAGGAATGCTAAAGCTAACTGAAATGACAATGTCACTAGGTGGCACTGCGGAGTCCAGAACATGCCTAACTAGGAAGTCAATTCTTTATATACAGTATCTGTGGAAGGTTTTAGTTTACACACGGTATTTTACATACCTCCACTTCCTGCAGGGCCTGCACGTGGACGCCGCAGCGCTTGCCGTGCTCCACGAGCGTCAGGTCAAAGGCGTCCATCAGGAGGATCCTTCGCAGGCCTGGAGTGTCTCTGCGCTCCACATTGTCCAGGAGCACCTGAGCTTTGTCTGCCTTGTCGCAGATGACGGTGGAGATGTCGGCTGAAGGGATACACACACACAGCCTTGTGAGTAAATAAACCAAATAAAAGACTTTTAATCCAGGTGGGAATCTGTTTAATACGTCATTTAACGCAGGAGGTGTGAACGGGGAGGCGCCAGTGCTGCTGTCAATCCTGATGTTACACTGATGTGTTCTAACCACATGTCGCCATTTCTGCCGTTACGATAGATGAAGCTGCTGATGGTTATTCACAACATCATGTGGGCAGTTAAGCAAACACGGAGGCCTGTTTGGTGGTTTTACCCGTGTTGATGATGAACCTTATGGCGTCTGGGCCCAGTGTGTCATAGAGGGGGACCACAACCATGGAGTAGGTGTAGCAGGCCAGTTCTGAGATGATCCACTGCAAGAAACCCACAAAAGTGTTTCAACTTTTTCGGCTAGATCGGCCTGTGCAGACACACACATATCCGTATAACATAGTCTAGGGCGAACGCTGAGTAATACGTGATGAGCTGCCCGCCAGACAGATGGACGGACGGACAGACAGACAGACAGACAGACAGACAGACAGACAGACAGACAGACAGACAGACAGACAGACAGACAGACAGACCGACCGACCCACCTCAGGTCTGTTCTGGGCAAACACCCCGATGAACTGGTTTGGGTTCGGCTGGCAGCCCTGGTGAAGTAGGCCCGAACCCAGATGCTCAGCTCGGGTGGAAACCTATGAAGTCAGAGTCAGATGGGATAAAAAAGAAAATAAAAATATTAATAATCTTCCCAAAACGGCATTTAGTTTAGTTGTGTCCCCCCCCCCCCCCCCCCCCCCCCCCCCCATCCCCAGACTAAATAAAGATGGCTTTCCGGCTAATTTTGGAACCGTCTGGTAAAAAAGGGGAAATTTTCCTGCCTTTGCTTCGGAAATAACTGTGATTGAGAAAGACATTACAGAAATGTGGCTGGTGTAGATGAGGCAAGCGCGAGCATGTTTACAGGAAGTAAAGATGGCATGATAAATGAATTTTGAAAGCTTCCACCTGTCCTTTCTTTCCTGGCAACCTGTTGAGAGTGATAGATGCTGATGCTTGTGTGACTCAAAAGTTTCACGCCACATTTTCCCTCTTGCCAAGTCCTCCAACACCGTCACCATTGCTCCCAGTTATTGAGGGATTTCTTGAAACCCGTCACTGTTGCGCAACCTGACTGCACTGAGGACACAATGACTCAACCCAACCCACTTTAGAAGCCAAATATTTGGCAAATTTTCTTTCTTTTAGCCCGTTACTAGATTTAGGTGTCGGACATCTGACAATGTCATGATGTCGTCCTGGGTTCTCTTGAGCAATCCTGTGGTAGTTTTTTTTTTTACATCGACTTTTACAAATCATTTTGGGATTTTTTTTAACTTCTTTTTCTAAAGTCAGCATCCACTTCTTTGCCTCATTTTTGACGGTGTCATCTGTTGCATCAGCGTGAGGCAATCGATTTCACCTTCCCATTCACAAGGCTATCTTTTAATCGGCTGTTTATTGATGCTGTGGGTTGGGTTGGTTGGAGCCCCCTCCCCTCGCTGCCAACTAACCTCTCTGTAGGAGATCCACCTGTAGGGCTGGTTAGGAAGCCGGGAGCCTAAGCAGGGTCCATCACCTGTTGAACACATGGTCGGTTTACATGAATATTCCCACCAAACTGTCTCTCTAACTGAAGGTCCGCAACCTGTACATCTATATAGCATCTAATGTGCAAACACTGTACGTGGAATCAAATGTGAAGCGATGGAAGCTTATTCCCCGGCACTTATTTCCACGCCTCACGCCGAGCCTACCTGATATGTGGAGGCCTCTCTGGAAAACCTCGTACAAGGTCTTTGCGTCGTCGTGGTAATGAGTCAGCAGTTCGGAGCTCCTGCCCATCATGGACCTCCGACCTCCATCTTCATGCTGTCACAGAGAAACACGTCTGTCAGTCCGAGTTCAGGGCTGAGCTTTTGTTTTTCACCACTGCCGATGCTCCCTGGGTGACGAGGATTCACTCGCTCAAGGTGCAGAGCAGTTGGACGAAATTGTTTAAGGTCATTTAGGATGAGCAGATTACAGAGTTGGGAAACGCTGGAATCTGCTTGTCTGCGGTATCGTGTGTTTGAACACCTTTATGGTCACGCGTATGCTGATATCTGATCATCTGGCCTACCGGCACTTCCTCGGACTGGTGCTGAAGGTTGCAGGGTGGCTGGATGGCCTGGGGTCTGGTGGCGAACCAATAAGCCAGGACGGCGGCCAGAGCACCGATGCCCAGCAGCGTGGAGGTGGGCAGGGAGTGAAAGAAGTGGCCAAACTCGTCCATCTCTGGTATCCTCAGGCCGCTCATCATCTCCTGGGCCTGTATCTTCTCCATTAAGTTGGAACTGAGCTCTGTGGGACGATGGACAAACATTCAGCTTCAATTAAAGTGGGTTCAAATCGAAAAAAATGGCCAGTTTGTTTGCAACTGGGATTCATTTTTAGGTGCGTTCAACTTCTTTGTGGACATACAGTAAAGTTCAGATTGGGGAGGCGCTGCAGTGATGGCCGACCTTCTGGAATGTTGCCATTTGAGTCTTTGTACTGTCTCTTATAAAGACTCCTCTCCCCATATGGCTCAGTCTGTTGGGATGGCCAGCTCTGAGAAGAATATACTGTAGGTTGTCCTAACCGATCATTTCAGAATAATGGAGGCCAGTCTGCTCTTTTAGGTACATCTTTTGTTTTTCTACATTGCTACACAGACCTCATATAGTTGGGCATGCCTCTTTTCAAAATCATGTCCAAACAAGTGAATTTACCAGAGGCTTGGAGAGACTTAAAAGATGCCCATTCCGAGTTGGCAGTCCTACTATTTGATATGAGTTTTACACAGCCTTGCAACTTTTGTCATTGTGAAACAAACAAATACAAGGAAGAACCGTCAAAATCAGAACAGATAAAGCTGATTTACATGAATCCAACTTGCACTTCTCCCTGTGACACATCTTCATAAGAAAGGCCTGAGAAAGGTCCCACATACCGGTAGCGCTGCTGAGAGTGACTCTTCACATTACCAAATAGAGAAGTGGGATCAGAAAGTAGAACGTGAAGGGGAATCTGTTTGGACATTTGACTGAGAAGGGTTCCCTTTCCACCCACTGCAGATTGAGTCAGCGGCCAGACGCATCCAACCACACTGCAGCTAGCCGTGGCGAGGACACACTGATGATGGTTTAGTCACCAGGCTACACTGATGATGGTTTAGTCACGAGGCTTTGGGTCAGGAGGTGAATACTCTGCACCTGAATTAGGAGTAATTGACCTCCTCAAATTTAATGAATTGAATTTTCTTTTTTGTTAAAGCAGTGTAAACTATTTTGCCTCGTTTTATCAAACCAGTCTGATACTCTCATCACTTTCTGTTCCGACTGAAACTGACTTCATCTTTGCGGTGCTGACCCGATCTTTCCTCTTTTCCCCCGCTGTATTTCTACACTTCTCTGAAACTCGTCGGGGCTCAAGTGCTGGGAAGACTTCAGCCTCAAGGTAAAATAGAAAATCTAACAAATACACAACAAAAATGATCGCATGACGCCTGTGATCGTTTCGAGCGCTCCCGTGCACGTGATGTTGAAACAGTTGTCAAGCGTGGTCTGGGGGAATGTTCTGCCCTGTTGACTGTACACAGCTGCCAACTGTGCACAACGGGAGTCCCTCTGATAGTTAGAGTTAATTATTGTGACAAAAGTTGAAAGTGCGACTTGACACAAAGTCTCCAGAGGAATTCAGAAGGCGGAAACACAGATATGCAAGATATTGCAAACGCTCAAAATCATTTTGTCTGTGTGTAGTTTTAGACTCCAGATTTGGCACGCTAAACAAAAACCTGGGTCTTGGAGAGGCTAATTTAGCTTAGCTTTCCATGAAAAGCTAAAATTAGGAACGTACTGACCTTAAAGTTCATGCTTACAATAACAGAAAAATGGCCACTTAATCCCTAAATCAAACAGACTTGGTGAAAGTTCCAGCCGTAATAACAAAAAACAAAGTTGCCCCAAAATAAAATAAAAAACAAAAACTCATTCAAAGTGAGCCCAAACCTTAAATTCAGCTTTGACTGCTTTGCACAGAGCAGTTATTTCCTTCTGGTGTGCATTACTGTCCACATTACATCGAGTGCTCTGCGTTCCTGACACGTAAAAAAAGGTCTGAATTGGCAATCAATGAAACACCACCAGGCCGGCAGCACAGCACACACCAACAGTAGTTTCCATGTTGTCCAAAGGACACCAGCAGGTGAACCACTTACATAACCTGAGGCAACAGAGCACCAGCGTAGCATTCAGAAAATGATAAATACTCAAAGAGGCAGTTTAACTTACCCCACACAGGCTGTTAGCCCAGTAAAGACACACTTACTGGCACAACTGGAGCAGTTATAAGCTGGAGGTGGGACATGTTTCTAACGAGTCTTGTCCTATTCTTGCACGATCGGGGACACAGATTAGAGAGGATCGCTGATAAACTGTGATGTGAGGGGACTGACGACGTCACCTGCTGACAATGACACCTTTATTTACCTGCATTATCTGCCTGTTGTCACCGTCCCGCTCCAATGATTTTATAATCAGCAGCCGAATGTCCCAGCTACACATCAATGCATCCTGGTGGGGGATAATTTAATCCAAACTGAGGGGACAAAACCATGTATTGGCACAGGCCCAGCCACAAATGTGTGGTTTGTTTTGAATGTCAACATCCACAAAGATCCCAAAAGGACAATTCAGATGGTGTCGATAATTGTTGCATTATTAAATCAGATGTGCATGATGTTTTGTCTTTAAGATAAACTGTTATTAGAGCCACAAACAAAACTCAGAAAGATCTCAGACTTTGTACATCTGGGTATCATTGAAAGCACCAGACTGGTAATTTAACATCTACCCCTGGGACTGCCCTCACACGGGGCCTGTGGGGTTAAACAGATCAGCTACAGCGCAGGCATGCGATCACGCCACATCCTCCTTCCATTAAATAACCTGAGCAGCTGGAGTCTCGCAGGCTGCCAGACACCCACTTGGCTTCCAGGAGAGATGTACGCTCCCATCTGCCCGTCCCATCTCTACCATTGACTCCTCTTATCTGATTTGTCCTCATCATTTTCCCACCATGGTTTAAAAGCTAAACAGAACAGATAATATCGAGTGAAAAGTCAGTTTTTGGTACTACGTGTTGACATCAAAGTCTTGGTCCAGCTTAATTTTTTTCTCTATAAAGAAATAGGAGTTTTCCTGACTTGAATGCATCGTGGCAAAACATATGAAATCATAAAAGCACGAAAGAACACAACAGTAGTGAAACTGCTTTTGTGGCTTACTGTTAAAATTCCCTTCTCTTACAGTATGCCCATCTATGCCCATTAACATATGGGCTTTTTCTGAAACTAGGTAATAAGTTCAGGGCTGGGAAGCTGGTCAAATTGCACCGAGGACAAAGTTTCAACTAACATCAATGTTTCAAACGACATGTCATCAATATTTTATCATTTTCTTTACTGGAGAGGTTTGTGCTTAAAGGAAAGCTGTGCTTCTCTGAAACTCTCTCAGACTGATGGCCGACTGCAGCGGAACAGAACGCCACACGGACAAAGGTCTCAGAAATCAATTAGCCCCCCCCCCCATTAGACGCAGTGGCCACGTCTCACTTCGCAGGCAAACTCATTTGAAATCATAGATTAAAACTTTTCTCAGTTTTGTCTGAAGGCGTCTCTTTTCCCACTTCGCCTTCGCTCAAGGTGACTTAGCATATCACTGGCTGAGTCAGCGGCCCGTGTGTGTGTGTGTGTGTGTGTGTGTGTGTGTGTGTGTGTGTGTGTGTGTGTGCAGATGTGCATGGATCAGATACATTTATGCTTTTTTCTATTCTGAGAACACATTTTAAAGGACTGAAAGCAAAGTTTTAGGTTGGTCCGTATGATTTTAATGTTTTAGAAGAGGAGTCATTTGCTCAGCTGTCCAACCTTCCCTGTCCTTGGCTGTGGCCGTCTTTAGTGTCCACAGTCTCCGCGCTATTAATAACATAAATAACACACCATGGGGCACACAGTCACTTGCACGGTCAGGGCTGCAGATCCATCCGTTCTGCCTTTTGCCAAGACTGTTGTTGCAGCTGTGAACTCTCCGACCTTCATCCTGCAGCAAGAATTCTTCAGCGAAATATTTGCTCTTCATTCAGAAATCCATAAAGCCGATGTTCGATTGTAACTTTGAGTGCTGGAATTCCATGGCAGCAAAATGCACTGACGGTAAATATTGTTGATTGAGCAACAAATTTCCACAAAATTTAAACCACTGCAGAATCTGAAGCCTGTGTATCGATTCTCTGCGGGCCCTGATTTCTCTAAGACCTCAACTCGTTTTTCAGCCAGCCTGGTGCCATCTCTCAGATGTGTCTTATCACCCGTGTCCAAAGGATGTCTTGTTTTATTCCTCTTTGAGCAGCTGCTGATGAGGATGTGCTCCCGCTCCTGATAGTTCTTCTTATGAGGAGGAGTACTGTGAGGCTTCCCTCCTACTTCCACTTTGATACTAACGGAACTCTCTGCCATTGTGTTTGATATACTGTGATATACTGTGAGGTCATCAGAGAAGAATGTGTTTACCTGACCTTATAAGAAGGGGCTACTGAAGTAAGCACTTCAGAGATCTTCACCATTCGGACCACGGAACCTCCCTCAGTGTCCGATAGATACCTGACTGTTCTCTCCAATAAACATCTCTTCTAACCAAGTCGGTGTCTGCGAAGATTCCTTCCTCATCAACACCTCTCGACTACCATCAGATGAACTTTACCACACCACAAAGCCCAAAGACGTCGTGAGCCGGCGTACAAGCATGACGAAGCAAGAATAAACATATAGAAGGATGTTGGGATGATGGGCGCGTAGCGCTTCAGGGGAAATATTTGAACTCCTAAATCTGCTGCAAATATTGATTCACAGGTGCAGCTAGCAAGGGTTAGGGCAAGTGAGATGGCAACGTTTCAGGAGTTTATTTAAAAGCTAAAGTCATAGCTCTTAAGCCTGAGCCTGAACCTGAGCTCAGAAACAGCAAAAGTAAATATCCAGGAAGCCTCAAGTGACACATGAATAAATAGGGGTGATATGGGCAGTTGATGGATGTTTGTCTGATACCAGCCAGTTCAAGAACAAACCCCCAAAATTAGGCTATACAGTATACAAGACCTAGAAAAATCTACTGTACGTATATGAATGTTGCACCAACGCATAAATAAGATGATGTAAAATAGATAGATAAAGTAATCATACGTTATGCACTTAAGGTCTTGATCAAATGATAGATTTGTAAATGTTATTACATGCAGCGGTGAAGTAAATAATAATAAAAAGTTAGATTTTAGGCCCACACATTGCATCTTATTTTCTCCATTCTCCTTTATGACACCTTTCTCTTCCTCTCACTGGACTCTGCTGTAAGCTGTGAGGATGAAGGCTGGTGAAAGGGCCAGTTAGACTTCCTGTGACCTCAGAGGCTTAAAGCAGAGGAAACGTAACCCTTCATCCTTAAGTCCCGCCCCATCGGCCCATCTGAGGGCCGTCACCAGTGATTAGAGTCCAGCGTGGCGGATTAGCAACAGAGACTGATGACCAACAGTAACCTCACCGCCGCTCTCGTTTTAAAGAAATTCCACGAGGCAGTTTTATTAAATATCGTCTGACTTTCTCGTGTCTTCTTGTACTAAATCTACCTTTTCTCAGACGTAGCCACAGATGTTTAACCATCCTGCTGTAGCCCCTACCTTCTCACAGACTTTTAACCACTTATCTTAATCCCCATCTGCTCTACCGAGACCACTCTCGAGGAGTCAAATGACAACTTTCATATGTCACTGACACCGTAAAACAGCAACATAGCCCTTCTCTCATTTTCAGACTCAGCATAACCACAGTTTCCTTTCACGACATTACAATACAGGATATTGAAAACTGCAAGACCTACATTAGTGTATTAAGAGCAATTCTACATAAATTAGATATATAACCATTAAACATGCTGAATTTAAGCAAATACAAGTTGCAAGCTAGAGCTGAAAGCTAGGTTGTGTTGCAAAGTAAAGCATCATTGCTCTGCAGCATCACTTACAAAGCAGTCGGAGGAAGCCAGAGCGTCCGTAGAGAGATGTGATTCTGTGTGATGTGGTTTTGTTCGTGTTGTGTTCACGGACCAGAGGCGAATACTATATCTCCCTATGCAAATTAGTGATTACCTTTCCATAGCCAAGAGGCCAGATTAAGCTGAGGCAAGTGAGAAGAAAGCAGAGACGCGCTGCAGCCTAGTTTGGGCCCGACCGGCATCCGTATCACACCACCTTCCACTCGACAGACGCTGCGCACTGCGCTCTCCACACCCACTTCCCCCTCCCTCCAGCACTACCCTCCTCATCTAAACACGGAGTGACACACACATGCTTGTAATATAATACACATGCAAATAAACACTGTGTGCATCGTCAATATTCGCACATTTAAATATATGGCACAAACAACCCAAGTGTAATAGAAATGACTGTATCTGATAGTGTAAAAATTGGGGAATTAAAACTTCAGGTTCTTCTTAACTGTCAATGTTTTAGCAGTTGTGCACATATGCACGTTGGCCCAACCGAAGAACCATTGACCAGATGGAAAAATGTTGCATCTGTCAGCACTTTACAGTATGTTGACCACTTACTCCCCAGCATCCCACAGTTTTTGAAAGTGGATGCCCTGAGTCAGCAAATGAACACTCAAAAGAGGCCCTATCGTATTGATTGCAACAGTATAAAGTCTGTTTGTCTTGGTGTTGTGCCCCCAATCCAACATGGAGGTTAGTTAGCCAGTAGGCCCTTTATATTGTGCATTTTTAATTTCAGAAGCAGGCATCCTTCTGGCGGCTGAGCTCGGGTGACTGTAAATTAAGAAGAGTGACCGAACACTGAAACCTAATTGGTTCATTACTACCTTTCTACTTGGAGCCTGGAGACAAGGCAGCATTATTTAAATTAAATATAAAGTAGCGGACAAGAATAGGTTTACCTGCTGTGCAGGGCTGCACTGAATTTAATTATTCATTTGGAGTGACATCAGGTGAGGGATGCAATGTCAGGTATAATGGGTTGCCCCGAGAGACCCCTAACAGCATCACTGCTTTTCAAGCAAAAGACTCATCTTCCTTTAAATTGCTCCTGATATTAAATGTGAGCCCTCCTGCACGATTACTGCGCCAATTTCGTCAACTTTTACTGCCTGTATCTTAGCAACCAGTGCGTGCAGCTGCTGTTCCAGAAATATGCGCTCATAGACATAAACGCCCCTAAAGTAGAGATTAGCAGCTAGATTATTTCCACAGGGAACCCACTGATCATAAAGGATCGTATTTCTGTAAACTGTAGAGGAATAAGCAGTCCCACGCAGCTTTTATTTGCTGCTGAATTTTCGGACAGCTTTCATCATTTGATCTCATGCTAGTGAATACAGTGTGTTTTTACTCCTTTGGTGGACATCTGTGAGGCGTGAAAGCGTCTCTGCCTCCGTTTGTCCTTTAGCGGCTCGGCAGCGGTCGCCGGGTTGCCGGTAGGCCGCAAGATTTCAGCACCTCTCTCTGGTGGACAGTTCCGACCAATCACAGACCGTCATTTGTATCACGTCATCGTCCACATCCTCGTCATCCTCCAACCCCCCCCCCCCCCCCCCCCCCCGTCTTCATCCTCATTCCCTCCCTCCGTGGCTAAGACATGGCGGAGGACATCACAGGCAAAATCCCGAGTTTTACCCCACCGGCTACTCAGTGAAACGACACTTTTAATCTGGAGAACACAATGAACTGTTTATGTCGGTGCAGAACCCTAAAATGCCCCCCTGCTGCGTTCTACATGGCGCATGTCCGGTTATACGCACATTGCCGCACGACCTTAGCAACTGGCCGGCCTCGATTGCACACGTCCCCACCTGCTCATGAGAAACCAGCGTGTCTTTAAACTGGTGGATTATAATCCTTAAATAGCTACAAGGTGGCGAAATTGGTTAACGCTCTGCACAAGACCGAGAAAAGCTGCATAAAAGCCACAGCCTCGGATGAGCGAAAAAAGCCGGTAATTGGTGCGCTCCAGCCCATCAGAGACAGGTGCATCGCTTCCAGCCACAGCCCAAAGATGTAGAAATCCAAAGAGAATTCAAAGAAACGACGCCATCACTCACAATATAATTAAAAAACTTACCTAATATGATCCAGAGAGACCCGGACACCAAAACGAACGCGAGCATGTTTTTCTCATTGAGTCAGCGGTTCCGGTGCAGGAGAGGCTCCGACTGCAGCATCGACTGCAGCAAGTCGCCGACAATCTGGCAGATTAAGGAGGGGGGCGACAATATATCCCAAGCAGACCACAGTGGGGGTGCCGGGGCCGGGAATAGTGGTGGCCAGCAGGTTTTGCTGCGCACAGACTGGAGCAACAAACCCCCGGCGACCTATTAAAGCATCCTTCCTCCCCCCTCCACCTCCGGTGCGTATTCCACCTTCACCCAGTTCGACTGCTGCGCAATGGCAGACGGTTCTGTTTGGATTCAAGGATTTGGAGGTGGATCTTCATGTAACAAATCTCACACATGTAGCCTAATATGCAACGTTTAACTTAATTATCACGGGGCTGAACCGATTTATTTAAATTCAAGCGTCTCTCTATGTGCAGCCTTGATGTATGAAACTTAATTTAAGACACGTTTTTAAAGACCCCTAACGATGCAATAGATGACGGTTTGTTATTTTTAGTTCATCAAATAATGAGCGTGACTTTGACACAGGGTAACTTTGCATCAGCATCACGTGGTACCAAAAGACCCTCCCAGTGAACTAAAGTAACCTTGAGGTGGCCTGACGAATGCAGCGTGATGACACACCAGCAAATCACGCTTTTAATCATCTTTTTTTGGTCATTTTCCTCCCACCTCACAGAGACAAATGGCTGTACCACAACACATGGTTTAGAAGGAGGGTGTCCAACGGGTTTAGGTCCCATGGACAACGGTAGAAAGGTGTCCCATGTAGATAAGGAAAGATAACGAATGTGGGTTTGGTAAAAGTGCCCTTCCAGTGAAGAAAGGACCACCTCGTTCTGTACACATATAATATGAAGCATCTTGGAAAAATATTGTTTATTGTTATTATTATATATTATTGTTATACTGTAACTGTTATATTTGTAAATATATACCATAAATAAATTGTTTTGTTGAACAAGTTGCTTTAAAATATTGATTTTCTTTTAAATCTCTAGATTAAGGAAAGCAGACTGATGCATTAAAGCTACATTTTAAGGATGATTTACTCTTTCTCTTCATCTTTATTACATCTAAAATATTTTAAAGGCCTTTAAAAGTGGCAGTATTGCTAATTTCAAATGATTTAAATGTTGTTTTTTCGGATAACGTGAAACATTATTCACATTTTTGAACAGGCATATTTACTGTCGCCTCAGACAAGGGCCTCTGTGCCACAGGTGGGTATCAAACTAACGCTTCTAATCCATAAAAAGCATAAATATTACTTTAAAGATTCAACTTCATATCAGTACACAGCTGTGCCCAGATTGGCTCATTGCTAGTTTGCTCTTCGAGCTCCATTTAGAGAAATCCGGGCTCATAATGCGGCAATGCAAACATTTACACAATCATAAATAAACACAAACAAATGTGCACAGAAGTTATACAAAGCTTTAAAGCAGCATGCAAATCTGCTTAAACATTTCCTCCAGCTCTGTATCTACAACCTCCCATGTGTCATCTGCACGACTTAAAATGGGTCCCAGTTGACTGTATGATGAGACTGTAGTCGAGGTCCCTCTGATCCGTCTCTGCAGCAGTGCCTCCCATTGTCGTCCTGATCCTATTGCAGAGACACACACTATCATGAAGAGGCCTACAGGTGTGTAAATGACGTGGACTGTTGTGACATCTTCCTCCCACGGCCAACAGGGCGGAGAGATACCAGACAGAAACTCTCTGGATGCCGGTTACACATTTACAGGTGCGAGATAAGTCTGAGCTGGCAGGAGGTCTGACAGCACTTTGACCCACAGCTGATGAACATGTTTTATGGCTTTATTTATTCAGCAGGGCAGGAAACATATCAGCTCCAAGGGGTGCACTTGCACCAATTAAATGCTATAACCCTGGCGGTATCGAAATACAGCGGCGATTCATTACAATCTCATGTTTTGGTCCAACATCTCGTTCTGGCAGCCAAAAAGGGATGTTCAGGTTAAATTTTATAGGTGCAGGCAGGGGAAAAAATAGGTTTCAAATAATTAACGACACAAAGCCACAACTTCCTTCAGCCGGCCTTCATTCAGATAAACTGCCGCCATAAACTGCCCCCCTGCACTGCTGTCAAAATGGATGATAAATCTGCTCCTGAAGAGCTTTTTGCTGTAAACTGCATGTAACTGCTGTAGTATTGCATGTAAACATCAAAAGGCATTTCCATAGAATCCAGATCAGTTACTGCTCATCCACTGACCTACTGGTGCAGGCTCACTGGTGACGACTTTAGTGGCAGTCAGGGCAGATGGCCCAGGGTGAGGCTGATAATCAAGCTGCTTTCCTCACCCTAAAGCCTCAAGTTGCAGCCTTATCCTTGCAGGTGGCTTAAATAATCAGTATTATCATTGCTGTGCATGTAGCTGGATAAATTAGATGATATTTTCCCCCTGTGGCTGAGCGAGAAACACTGGATTAGTTTGTAAATCATATAATGGCTTTAAAACAACAAAGACTTGCTGGCTTTTAAGCTCCATCAAATGGAGGGTCCACAGATCCCTATAAGGGAAAGGTACACTTTTCTGTAAAGCGGTTCCAAGTTTTGGATGGAACTTGATCTTTGGTGGTTAAATAGACCCATGTTCTTTAAACATGATAGCTAAAGCTTAACAATGGACTCTCAATCATTTATCAATTCAGTCATTATTTGGGTTTGTAGAAGATAAATGGACCAGTTACGCTCTGACATGTCATATCGTGACCAATTACGCAGCAGTGGAATAATTATTTTTGTCCCTCTTCGCTCATCTCAACATGTCCACTAAACAGTACAAACATGGGAACTCAGGGAAGATTTTCCCCTTGAAATCCAGACTCATGCTTTACGGGAATTCCCACACCGAGACTGCTGGTGAAAACTCCCTGCAACTCCCTCCCCGTGAGAGGCGCGCCGACACCTTGCGCGCAGCGGCATGAACGCGCAATGGCGTTTGGCGGGAAATACCTAAAAAGACACCTCCTGCGGATATTCCCCAAATCTCGCCGCGTTCCCGCCGCAGCCAACTGTCACGGTGTTAAATGATGGGCTTCATGTAGACCTGCAGATGCGACCATTTAAACCCCCGAAGAGGCGAATTAAACTGTGTGTAAAATAAGTCCCGTTGGGCGTCAAGGCGCATGCCGTGCCCACGCATTTGCCTCCCCGTTGGAACAACAACGTGCACAAGCCTTCCTTCGCTCACAATCCTTCTCTGGTGGCGCAGCGCCCCTAGCGGTGACTTGCAACACCGTTTCTTTGAAATGGCCCAGTTCTCCGCTGAGCGGCTGTTCATGCCAACTGCGTGACCTCATGCACATATTAACCTGAGGTCAGGAGCGTGCGTGAGCATGGTTTTGTGTTGAATACATTTTCTCAATTTGGGTTCTAATAAAGGTTAATTGTATTGAGGTGCGCAAGAATGTTATTAAATCATAATAATGTTAATAAACTATGCTATTAAACCGCAATCTACACTCCTAAATTATTTAAAATAAATAAAATCATAATAAAATCACCCAACCTACTGCAGATTATGTTTGCTACTCTAACGCTTATGCAACTCTCAGTTGTATTAAAATGCTTTGCTAATGCAAAGTAGGCCGATCAGTAGTCGCCTGCAATGACATAAAAGGTGTAATAAAAACAAGCGTCTGATTCCTGTTCTGCAGGTTTGAGGGTCGAGACAGTTTACGTGCTGGTGATCGGCCGGCGCTGTTGTTCACTTCCCTCTTACAGTCAGCAGCATGACTTCTCGGAAACCCTTCAGCTGCTGTATGGCGCCTGGTGCGACGTGCGCATGCGCCAACACTGTAAAAGAGTCACGGTTAAAAATTTCTGTTTCCTCTGATAGGGATTTCTGTTTCCTCTGATAGGGATATTTATTTCAGGGAATGCTGTGACATGCAGGACGTCTCACTGGTCAGAATGGTTAGAAAAGACATCCAATGCATTAAATATATCCAAAACATATCGTGATGGATAAATCGCCTCTTTGAGCGGATATTTTTTACAGCGTGGCGTTCAGGGGAAAACCCACGGTCGTTCTATAAAAGCCAGAACTGCCGAGCTGCTGTTTAGTTCGCGAACTTCTTGTCACCTCAGCGTCTCAAGAACTGGACTATTCTCTAAACTCGGATTATATTCCTTTGATGAACGGATCACACAAGGAAAGCCAGCAAGTGAGTCGATATTAATTCATCAGTTCTATTTGCATGCGACGTCTCATATTTAAGATGTGCAAATAAATAGTAAATTCAGGAATAGCGTTATCTAATAAGTAAATCTCGGACGTCCGACCGATTTATATGCGATACTTTTGAATGTTCTGGACCATAATATGGTGAACAAACCTTTATTATAATGCGATTATTTCCATCTCCAAAACATAACTATCTTGCATTGCAGCTAAAATTAACGTTTGGTTTATCCGTGCACATTTAGCTCCACATGTTTTCTTAAAGTGTGAATGTCCGAGGTTGCGAATTTTTAAGGAAAAAGTCGAAAAAATAAAACCGAGTTTTGTATTATTGGAGTAATTTTTAAATTGGCGTGCACCTAAACGCCCCACAGTCGCCCGCGCGCCCCCACCGTGAACTCGGCTCCCTCATCCGCCCCCACGCACAGCGGTGCGGTACAGATGTTTTTCCTGTGCTGCTGCTCGTCGTCTAAAAGTCGCCTTTTCTGAACTCTCAGGCAAACATGCCCATATCGAGGTTGAGGATGAGGCCGTGGCTGGAGAGGATGATCAACTCGGACACCATCGAGGGTCTGAAATGGGTCGACCAGGTGAGGGCCCCGCGCGCTTCTGCTCCGTCTATAAGACGCGCACTGGAGTCCTCTGAAAAGTTGTACTCAATATTTCCATTCGTGTTTTTGCAGGCGAAAACAATGTTCTCCATCCCATGGAAGCATGCAGCCAGGCACGGATGGGAGATCGAAAAAGATGCCAACCTGTTTAAGATGTGGGCCATCCACACAGGTGAGCACCTCATCACCCGACCTGCGAAGAAAAAGCAGACAGGAGACCTTTATTAAGGAAAACTATATCTGCAGGGAAATACGTGGAGGGCCAAGCTAATGACCCCAAGACGTGGAAAGCCAACTTCCGCTGTGCTATGAACTCGCTGCCCGACATCACAGAGGTGAAAACCATGAGCGTTAACAAAGGCCACCAAGCCGTGCGCGTTTTCAAGATGCTGCCTGCGGTCTCAAAATGTAAAGGTGAGACAGGAAGTGAGCAGACTTTACATCACCGCCGTGCAGTGTGGCGTGCATACAATGAGCCGTTTGTGATTTTTACTGAGTCCTCTCATTTTTTGTCTGCACAGATAAGCGACGCAAGGTCAAGGAGGTGCGCAAGAGGAAGGTAGCTAGACTCACTGGCTTAATTTAGACACCCTAGTTCCCACCTGCTTTAACTACAAGCTGTCATTGCCCTCCAGTTTTTCTAAATGTGATTGAATGTCTTCCCCAGAGAGTTGTCCTCAAGACTGAGGAAGACACGGAGGACAGCAGCGACGCTCAGTCCTCCACAGATGAGTTGACAACACAGGACCTGTCACCCCAGGACAACGTAGTCGACAGCACAGTGAAAACAGAGCAGCCAGGTAAACAACCAAAACACGCCGCCAGATCAACTTCCTGTTTGTCTCCGCTCGTCTCTGCCACTAAAACAACCGCTTGTCTTTGTCTCTGCAGAGCTCAGATTCGACCCCCAGGAGGAAGTCCCTGACTTTTCCTTGTCCGTTGAAGTCACCGACTTCAATCTGACCAACTTCTGCCAAAGATTTGAAGTTTCGCCAGAGCACAGTCCAGGTGAGAGGACGACCTAGATTAAAAGTATCTGGTGTATGACCAAGATGGATCCTATGGAGATGCTCACGCCCTTCTGTCGTCTCTCTCTCTCTCCTTGCTGTGATCCTCCAGACCATGAGACCGCCGACATCATTGAGGTGAGCATCGTCTCTGGCTCCTTCTCGTACTAGCGTGCACATTTCATTGACAGGAATCCCCATGTCTGCCTGCTTTTTGTGTACCATGATACTCAAATCTCACAGTTTGATTGCTAAAGACTGCACACTCAGCCCGGTTCTGCTCTTTTTAGCTATGTAAGGAGTTGGAGCGAGACTCGTGGCTGACAAACAGTTCATACGGCAGCAGCAGCAGCGGGTTCCTGACCAATGAAGCGTGCACGAGCCCAGGGAGCCAGTGGAGTGAGTCTTCTTCAGGTAAATGCTAGCTAATTGAGTCCCGCGAACCACCAGCGTTTAGCTTAGATAACGCAGCTGCGATGCGTCTTTAGCCGTCACCCTGACTTTGCATTCCCTCTTCGTCCCGCAGGCGAAGACCTAGAGGAGGTGCCGCAGTACACCGTTTTGGGGGCAGAGTTCTCCAGCGACTTGTGGACCTGTTTCAGCTCACAGTTGCACCACATGCTCTGAAAGCTACTGGACAGTCTGAGACACTGCACTGACTGGACATTACAGCTGTCTTCCTGACATGTTGCCATCCCATTCCTTTGTCAGGAAGCCTCTGCACCTTATTTAAGGAGTCTTCTTTAGCTCACCTCCACCCACCAAGCAATCTCCATATGTCTTAAAGCATGTCTTTTAATGCAGTTTGTTTGCTGTTTCCTCTGTTTCCTTTGCACTGGATAAACAGCAACAGAGCCCACCACCATGTATACAGTCGTGAGCTCGTGCTCAGTTAACTCAATCAGACGTTTTCAATTTTCACTCTCCGCTGTCGTCAAAAGTCAAACTTAAGGGGATGAAGACTTCTCAGAACTGTTTCACCTTTCTACTAAGTTGTTGTAAATATTGTATTTTTTGTAGATAGCTGTGTTTGTTTTTGTAAAATAAAGAAAAACTGTCAATCTTGCGCTTTTTGTGGATTCACTTTTATTGGTGTAGCATCAACAACTTTACATGAAGGGATATTTTCCCACAGGTCGACTGCTGAGCTGCGGTTCTGCAGTCATTTACAAGTCCCTTTATTTCTTTTGACACAAACTGCCTTTTATGGAGAATAAAATAAAATTCTGGAGTTAACTCTGACGCCCTTCGACACGGCCCGGCTGACCTCGCCGCCAGGCCGGATTTGTGCTTGCAGACGCCACACGTTGACTGAAGAACCCCTGGAGGCGCACGAATGGTGAAACTCCTGGTTTTAAATCGAAGCCAATTCGTCATTCGTTGCTGAGCGTGTCAAACTCTCAGGCCCATCACCCCCACCCTCCTTCCTCCACGCCCTGATCTGCCCGCAGACGTCGAGAAGCGGGCTGGTCCTCCTAAAAGGGAAAAGAAAGGCAACATTGGTGAACGGGCCCATTCCTGCACTCATGATAAAGCTTTTTACATCGGTCAGAACTCGAAGAGTTAAAGATCCGCTCGTTTGTGGTCGTGTATGTTTTTTAAAAAAAAGTTAAAAAGCTAAAAAAAGCCGATAAGAGACAGCGACGAGCTGTCAGCACAATAAACTGATTGTGATGCATTTACAGTGGTTTTATGGACGCCAGTAATGTCAATAAACCTGTTAGAAACACCGATGACCCGTTTCAGGTCCGCTGCGTGTCCCGGGACCCGGGACCCTCCAGCTGCTGTCGTCAGTGTTTATTCCCAGTCATCATCCACCATTCAACATGTTTAAGCGTCAGAGCGATTTGTTCCAAACTCTTTGGAACGTTTCAATGTATCTTTGTTTTTGATGCAAAACTCAGGATTTCCTGTGTGGCAGGACACAAGATATTAGAACTTTGGTTCCCCTACACCGTGTAGACGGTTGGTAACCACACACGGGCCTGCTCTGACTGCATGTGCATCTATCACTCCCGTGCACGAGGCCTCTGTATTGATCCAAGGCTGTGGTTCTCCAGCTTATCTGCCTGGCTCAATCAAAGGTCTGTTTGACCCTTGTCACCTACCTATCCACTCTTAAACCGGACCCCTTCTCCCCTGCCTGGACCCACCAGCTTCACCTGTGTAATAAACCAGTAATAAACCTAAAACCCAGTGAAGACCTGAATATAGTTCGACATGATCCTGTTTCCCAAAACCTCAGAATAATTCTTCTTTCTGTTACGATACACAAGTGCCTTACATAGCTGCCTTTCACCGGCCCGAGTACAGTTAAAGAAAAACAAAAAACTTTATGTACATGTCGTCTTTATCAAAGATTAAAGGAAGAATGCAAAGAAGTAAAATGTATTGACAGTTGTTGTGACATCGTTGCTCCATCACTCACATGTGCTTCAAAAAGAGAAAAGATGTGTGTGTGTGTGTGTTTATGTGGGTGCGTGTGTGTGTGTGTGTGTGTGTGTAAGTGTGGGTAGGTGGACCTAACCCTAACCCATTTTGAAGAAAATTTTGTTTGGTGCTTTCCATCATGGGGAGTTACAAGATTTCTGTCACAAGTTGACTGTAGTCAGCTCAGGAAAGTAACTTACACAGCTTCCCCCCCCCGCCCTCACACACACACACACACACATTTTACTCTTGCGACAGTGACATGACACTCAGAGCTCATTACATTAGATCTGGCTTTTCTGCTTATTAACAGAAAATTAGTGGCCAATGAAATAAAAATAAAACATATAAATAAAAAAAAGACCCTTCCACAACACAAGCCGAGCCCATAAACTGAAACAAGTGCTATGAGTGGCATCTTCACGCTGTCTGCGCAGATCCCAGTCACACTTTTTAAATGTGAAATCCACAACAAAGCTGTGTTGACGCTCTGTCAAATAGAAAACTCTCCATTTAAATGCAATCACAGCTTCTCTTTTATGTCGCACAATCTTCGCTCGTTTTGAGGCACAAAAATTGGAGGGGCAAACTTTCAGGACCTTGCTGTGATAACAAGTGTAAAAGGTGAACCACATCTGAATTTCTAACTCCTTTTGTACCACAGTTATTTACAGGACTTAAACTTCAACCAGCCA